>NC_090936.1:1245671310-1245971310 GCF_040938575.1 Ambystoma mexicanum
AAGCCAGAGTAGCACAGCAGATGCATTTTCCTAGATGCAGTATTTACAAAGGTATCTGGCAATTTCGCGAGGGTGTGACTAGTGCAAATGATTCACTGGCTGGCCCCTTGAATGCCTCAGTGAAAGGGTCTGCAAACACTGACTCTCTGAATGTGTTGGGCTACAAATCCCTTGACCCTCCTTTAGTGACTTCAATGGCTAGTGCTGGTGGGAGTTGTAGTCCAAAAGGTCTGGAGAGCAAAAAGTAGCAGACTCCTGCCTAAGTTCCAGTCACATGTTCCCAACACGGATAGGCTTATTACCTCTGTGCTCTCAAGTGCGTGCAGGGAGCCCATTGCACCATGAAAGCATTTAAGGTTCCTAATACGAGGTTAAAAAACAAAGAAAAACATTACTACCGCAGAATAATGCATAGAAAAACAAGGGGGGCAGCAGCGATTCACATGACTGCTTTACAGATTTGACATGGTGCAGGGTAGGGTCAGAAATGGCCATGTTCGCATTGCACCCGCCCACACACCAATCTCAATCAGCTACAGGAGGAGAAATTACTTTCTTCACATCCGTTTGTCATTCGGCATTCACTTTCCCTTGTTCGGGAATGTTCTATCTGTCCCATTACCTCTACGTCCACTCTTCCTCGTCCCAGTACTTCATGAGGCCCCTGCCTCCGACACAGGACTTTCTTCTATTTCTATTCTTTGAATAACTCCTCCCGCCTAACTCTCAACTCTCAGTTAACATTTTTCTCTTTCTGTTCCAGGTGTAGGGTGCAGGACACTCGGCGCTGAGAGGTGGGGCCTCGGTTCTCATGAAGGCACAGCGTGCTCCTGGTTCCCCTGCAGGGCTTGCGCTCCGGTTGAGCGTCAAGCCTCTCCCGGTCATGTGCGGCGGCATCGTGGCCGCGTGTGAGGCATCACCGACTGGGTCGTTCGTGCCCAGGCCAAGGTAACGGCTTAATTGTTGTGATGTGTGTGCTTCGGGGCCCTGTAATTGTCCCGTATTCAGCCCTGGCCTGGAGGAGATTTCCTGCCCTGTGGTCATGCGCCTGGAGCGATTTGTTGTGGTGGATTGTAATGGCTTCCAGAGGCAGGAAGGCACAGACCCCTGGGATATTTTATGAGTGATTTGGAGAGTGCTGCAGAGGCGGGCCGTTGCCATGGGGAATACATGGTATTTCACCCCTAGTGGTGGTTTTCTCCTGGGCCTGGTATAAAGAGTGCCCGGCTCTGGGGTGTTTCTGGTGTTCCAGTTTGTTGCAGGTGTGGTTCTGACTGCACCATGGGGAAATGCACTGGGAAGCTCAGGCACCTTGCGCTTTCCTTTTCCTCTTCCTTTGGGCATTGCAAAAGCAAGGGGAAGAAGTTGAGGCATTTTTCCTTGTCCAGGAAATACATTAAAAAGTTGCTCCTTCAAAATCATTGACAAAGAGCCGGTGTTGGTCATCTTCATCGTAACCCTTTTCTGGGGCGTGGTCCTCCTCAGTCACTTCCCGTTCCTCGTCGGCTGATGCAGAAGGAAAATATCTGGGGGGGAACACGTGAAGAAAATTCTTACACAAGTTTGCGACCTGTGATCCGGATAAGATTGCCATACCGTGCTTTATGGCTATGCTCTACCCGTTGACGGGGAGTGATAAGTTGGTCTCAGACACTGTTGAAGTTGATGACATCGTTGCTAGTCTGGTGGGTTTCTCCTCCATGTCAGCGGAAGAGGCGGTTGTCCGGGACCCGGTGCACCGTAGGGTGAATTCCAGCCTGAAGAAGGTGCATGCTGGTGGGCATCTGGCCCGCAGGACTTATGTCTACGGCTTCTACATTGCAGAGACGGTGCTGGGTGGTTTCAGGATGTTGAGGAAGGCCGTGGAAGGGGGCTCAGACTGTGCCCCGTTACTGGCAGACATACAGCGGCAAGTTAAACTCTTGTCTGATCTGGCATTTGATGGAGTACGTGGCTCGGCCATGGCTAAAGGTGCTGGTGTTTCGGCACAGAGGCATGTTCATCTGTGAGATTGGAAAACAGAGGGTTCGCAGAAGGTGAGTGCCCTTAAACTTCCTTTTGACGGTTCTAAACTGCTTGGTAATTTACATGAAGATAAAGTACATAAAGTGTTTTGTACTGACAAACACACTGATAAATTACGAGAGAAGACTTCCTGGACATTCAAGAAGTCCTCTTCAGATGCGGGTGCAAGGACCTAACAGTAATTTGCTGGTTCCTCCTCCCACTCCTTACGGAGACCGAGAGGGGGGCGTGGTCCTCCACGCTCTTCTCCTCTGTGACCGGTTCAGAAGTTCTGATGGTTGGGCGGGCCGGTGGGCGGACGTCTCTGGCAGTTTTCTTCCAATATGGGATCAGTGGTGCTCGGATTCTTGGGCTCTGGAAGGATTATCGTGTGAATTTTCTGTGTACCCCTGTCCAAGGTTGCATGGTTCGGACTGCTGTTCCCCGCTCTCTGCCCAAGAGATTGGCTATGTAAACGGCTCTGTCCGAATTGATGCTAAAGGCGGCTATCATGCTGGTTCCTCTTCCACAGCTGGGTCTGGGTTTTTACTCAAGGGTATTTCTGGTCCCCAAACCTTTGGGAAAATTTCGCCTCATTTTGGACCTCAAGCCTCTGAACTGCTTTGTCCAGAAGGAACGGTTCAAGATGGAGACTTTGCAGAACATTCTCCCAATGTTGCGCAGAGGGGACTGGCTGGCGTCCCTGCATCTCCAAGATGCATATTACCATGTGTCTCTCTGCCCCTGCCAGATGAAGTTCTTCCGGTTTGCTGTGGGGTCTCTGCATTTTCAGTTCTGAGTGCTCCAGTTTGAGTTGCTGTCAGCTCCCAGGGTGTTCACCAAACTGGTGGCCCCCCTTGTGGCACATATCCACCTGAGGGGCATTCAGATTTTCCCTTACCTGGATGACTGGTTTATCAAGGCGGCCCTCCAGCAGACGGTCCTGGCACATCTCCAGCTCATTTGCCAGGCGTTGCGGGTCTGGGGGTTTCTGGTGAACTGGCAGAAGTCTGAACTGGAGGCCTCTCGGGATCTGGTATTCATCGGAGCTCAGATATGTACCAGGATGGAGAGGTGCTTTCTGTCCCAGGAGAGGGTCCAGCACCGGTTGTATACGAATTGTTTGTTTCACAATTGTTTGAATTACAATTGACCTTTTTACAATCGACCGAATTGTGAAGGTCAACCCCCTGCCCAACGCAAAACCCCCCAAACCCCATATATATATATATATACAGCTCACCTATTGCTCATGCTTCAGGGACACATGGCCTCTTGTGTCTTCCTGGTCCCTTGAGCTCGGCTTCACCTGCGTCCTCTGGTCTCTTATCTGCTCACCCACGGGCTTCCAAGCTTCTCAGGCTTACGAGGCCCTGGTCCCGGTGTTGCATGCTCTGAGGGCCAATTTACTGTGGCGGTTGCGGGTTGCAAATTTCTGGGCAGGGGTGTCCCTGATCCATCCCCTTTGACCACTCTTTCTACAGACACCAGCAAGAGGGGTTTGGGGTGCCACGTTGGGCATCCTCCTCTGCCTGGGGTTGTGGGCTCCGGAGGAGGTTCATCACTCGTTCAATTGAAGGGGGTTGTGTGCCCTACTCTGGGTCCTGTTGTACTTTGGGATGTTTCTGGAAGGCCGAGCAGTGATGGTCCGGAAAGACAATACCACAGCTTTGGCCTATGTCATCCGACAGGGCGAGGGGGGGTCCGGCCGTTACTTGAGTGCTCTGGTTGGTCAGATAGGTTCCTGTTATCCCTGGTGGCCTATCACATCAGGGGGGTGCACAATACTCATGCGGATCTACTCAGCTGTCGATTCCCCTCTTCTTCAGCACTGATTCTGTTGGACAGGGTGTTTGCGGAGATCTGCATCCGGTTCGGGCTCCCAGTTCTAGATCTCTTTGCCTCTTCGGCTTCTGCGAAGGTACCACACTTATGCTCCCGGTTTCCGGCCAAGGGGATTTGGGGGGTGGATGCCCTGAATGTGGAGTGGCCTTGGAGTTCCCATTATGCGGTCCCAACTTCCCCACTTTCTTCCGCGGGTGTTCCATCGCATCATGGAAAGTGGGAGACAATGCTGTTGTTTGCTCAGTTCTGTTCTCGTCGGAGCTGGTTTCCCTCCCTAATGGAACTTCAGTCCCAGGATCCTTGGTTGATTCCGAGGTGGCCTTGTCCCCTGCAGGCAGATTCAATGGGTGGTTGGGCTATTGCACAGTCTCGGTTAGTCTCCCAGGTTTTTTGGGATCCTGTGGTCGCATCTATCCATAATGCTCGAAGGACCTCTACTCTGAAGGCATATGACAGGCACTGGGGCCACTTTCAGGCATGGTGTGGGTGGTCTGGGATCCCCCCCTATGGCCTGGTCTGCCGGCTGTTCTCTAGTTTCTCCAGGAAAGTTTTGACAAGGGCCTGGCGATCTCCATGCTTTGCTCCCAATGGGCCTCCATTAGAATCCTCTTGGGGGACTCTAATGGTCTTGGTTTGGAAGTTTCTTCAGGGTCTCTCTGCTTCCCGTCCTTGTACCTAGAAGGGCCTCCCCCCTTGGGATCTCCCTCTTGTCTTGAGGTTCCTTATGGGGCCTCCTTTTGAACCCATGTCGGAAATTTATATCAAACACCTTACTCTTAAAACTGCTTTCCTGATTGCTATCTCATCTGCCCGTAGGCTGGGGGAGGAGGGGGCTCTGTTGTGTCAACCTCCCTTTTTGAGAGTTATATGATATATGATATTGCATTTATATTGCACCCAAGTGTTTCAGAGCGTGACGAGGCAGGGAAGGTGAACAAGAGAGGACAAAACAACGATCTTACTAGGCCCAGTGACATTGAGAACTTGCAAGTGCATGGGGTTAGGGGGAAAGTACAAAGGGGAGGTGAGGAGTGGAAACTGCTGTGCATGTGAGGCGAAGAGTGGAAAGTGCTGAACATGTGATCAAAACAACAATAGTGCTGCCAGCAGGTGGTAAGTGTGAGAGTATGGTGCAGACAATGGATGTCAAATAAGTGCAAGAAGGGGACTGTAAGGTGGCAGATACAGTCCCAAGTGCAAGGGTTGCCTGGAGGCAGTGCATGAGTGCAGCAGGGTAGGCAGGGATCTGGGCCCGAAATAAGAGGGTAGCCAGGTGCCGAGTGCAGAGGCAGAGAGAGATCAGCAGGGGAGAGGAAGGTTGAAGACAGAGGCAAAGAGGAAGGTCTTGAGGTGCTTACGGAACCGAAGATGGTTCTCCTCATGTTTCTGAGAGGCGTAAGGCTGTTCCAGAGGGAGGCCCCAGCCGAAGAAAGAGATCTAACCCCAACTTGTTGCTTGGAGAAGCAGCTGACCCTGAGGGAGTTGGAGGAGCGAAGAGCTCAAGTAGGAAGGTATTTCCGAAGGGAGAATTGAAGGTATTGTGGACCCAGGCCGCAGAAAGCTTTGAGGACAATGCAAAGGGGCTTGAATTTAATGCTTGCAGCCACTGGGAGCCAATGAAGAGATTTCAGGGCTGGAGAGATACGATCCCTGGGCTTGAGGCCAAGGACAAGTCTCGCAGTCTTGTTCTGGATGAGCTGGAAAGGGCGGAGAGTAGAGGCAGGAAGATTTAGAAAGAGGCTGTTGTAGGAGTCCAGCCTAGAAAGAACCAGAACTCTAGAGACAGTGAGCTTCTGGGGGATGGAGAGGAAAGGAGGAATTCCTCTGAGGAGGTTCAGTTCATAGTTTGACTTCTTAGAGACATCGGAGATGTATGGAGAAAAGGAAAGCGTGGAGTCACAGATGACCCCAAGGTTCTTAGCTTCACAGGTGGGAACAGAAAAGGGCCAAGGGAGGAAATTATAGGAAAGGAAGGAGGGGTGTGCCAATGAGGAGGATCCTTGTTTTACTGGCATTTAGGCAAAGGTTGTTGGCGGCACACCACTTCTGGATAGCAGACAGACAGTCAGAGATGAGAGAGGTAGAAGAGGTGGCAGAGGGGAGCCTGAAAACGAACTGAGTGTCATCCCCATAGCACTGGACATTGGCACAGAGAGCAGCAATGGGCTGGGCTAGAGGGGCCAGGTACAAGTTGAACAACCAGGGAGAGAGGTTAGACCCCTGGGAAACACCACAGGCAGAGAATGAGACCCAAGTTGGACCTGGGAGGGTCGGTTGGAAAGGAAGGCGGCCTGCCAGGCCAGGGCCTGCCAGGCCAGGGCCTGATCAGTGACACCCAGGTTATCACAGAGTCGGTTGTGCAGGATAGAATGGTTGACCGTATCAAAGGTAGAAGAGAGATCAAGTAGGATGAGGACAGATGGGATATAATTCTACTGCAAGTAACAGCGCCACAATGCCCCTGTGCTGTCTGTGCACTATATAAAAATAAAATAAAATAAATAAATATTAGAATCAAGGTTGGAGAGCAGGTTTTCACAGATGTTCAGTAGAGCAGGTTCCGTGCTTCTGGCTGCTCTGAAGCCAGATTGATGGTCATGGAGACAGCCAACAGAATCGGTGTGAAGATTAAGCTGGGAGATGGCCAGCTTTTCCAGGAGTTTGCCTAGGAAAGGAGTGATAGAGATTGGCCGATAGTCAGCCGGAAGGGAGGGGTCGGCAGTGGGTTTCTTGAGAAGAGGGTGCACAAGAGAGTGCTTCAGAGGGGATGGGAAGGATCCAGAGGCAAAGAAGTGATTGCAGGAATCAGCCAGGGCAGAAACGAGGGTTGCAATATGGCCCTTGATGGTTTTGGATGAACAGGAAAGAACCTGTTTTGGCGAGACTTTCTTTTTTTAACTTTGTTTATTTTAAATCAAGGCAGAATGATAACTACAGACATTATATGCACAGATTATCTCATCAAGTTGACCCCCAGTCTTTAGACCCCCCCTGTGTCCTCTTTCTCTATCCTCCTCCCTGGGTTATCAGTCCCACAGTCTTTGCCAGCGGGCTCCTCCCGCCTGGGCGGTCCGGCTGGAGCCTCAGCGGTCATGAGTCTTCCTCCGGGCTCTCCTGGTTCGTCACTATCCAGAGGGCTCTGGCGGGCTTATAGGTCAGGGCGGGGAAGCGCTGGTCGAATTCCAGGACTGGGGCCCAGATGTTCCGAAAGCGATGTAGCATCCCCGCTCGTGCTGCCGTTACCTTCTCCGCTATCAGAATGTCCCATACTTTGGTCCACCATTGGGCAATGTGGGGGCCTTCCGGAGCTTTCCAGGTTCGGGCCACCACCGTTTTTCCTGCCAGTAGGCACTGAGTCAATAATTTCGCTCTGGGTCCGGAGCGCGGGTAGATCCCGGGAATTGGAGCTCCTAACAGGATCGGTTCTGGTTTCAAAGGAATCATTGTTCCGGTAATCAGCGAAATAGACTCTAGACAAGCTTTCCAGAATGGTCGGATCTTCGGGCAGTCCCACCACATATGGAAGAAAGAGCCAGGGAGGCCGCATCCTCTCCAGCAAGCGTGGTCTATCTGGGGGTTCATATGGTGGAGTCTGAGGGGCGAATAGTACCACCGCAGCATGATTTTGTATGCGCATTCTCTGTTGGTGATGCAGGTGGATGCGGTATGTGTCCGGGTCCATATGTCCACCCAGGTTTGATCCTCTATCGGGTGTCCCAGGTCCGCTTCCCATTGGGCCATACATCGGGTTCTTGTGGTTAAGAAGTCGCTTAAGAAGCGTCTGTAGAGGGTGGATACGCTGCCGCGGGTCGGAAGGTCTCCTAGGGTAAGTTCCAGGGCAGTGGGAGGACGGGTCGCTGCTTGCAAGGTTTGGGGGTGTGAGCACCAGTGGCGTAGTTGGATGTAAGTAAATCTGTCACATTCCCGAAGTTGGAACTTCTCCTTACATTGGGCGAAAGTGAGTGGTTTCTCCCCTGCATACAGCTGGTCTATAGTTTCTAGCCCGCCTTTGGTCCAATTTTGGAAATTGCGGGGATGCATGCCCGGTGCGAACATTGGGTTGAGAAAGACCGGGGAGTGTGGGCTCAGTCCTCTTGGCACTCCCTTTCGTTTCAGCACCCAGTCCCAAGTGCTAAGGGTGTGTTTGGTCGAAAGCAGGAGCTCTCCCCCATGGGACCTGAGGGGGGGCGGGATGTGTGGCAGAAATCGCAGAGGCAGGGGGGTCCGCGACTGTTCCAGCTCCACCCATCTCGGGCGGTCTGTCGTATTTTGCCAGGCCTGGACCCGGGCCAGTTGGGCTGCCGCTCTGTAGGCCTGAAGGTCTGGAACCCCTAGACCCCCCAGTTTGGGACTCCCCAACATAGTTCTGAGAGGGATTCTCGCTTTCTTACCTCTCCAGATAAAGTTCAGCATTTTCCTCTGGATCCCTCGGAGAATCGGCGTGGGGATTGCCACTGGCAGTGAGGCGCATATGTATAAAAATCTCGGGAGAAGGTTCATCTTGCATGCCGTGATGCGTCCAAGCAGCGAAATCTCCTGGGTCCCCCATCGCTTCAAGTCGCCCTCCAGTTCCTTGAAAAGTCGGGTAAAATTGGACTTGTACGTCTCTTTTGGATCCGCCGGAATGTAAACCCCCAAATAGGGGATGGCATTTCTTTCCCATACTATCGGGCACATCCTAGTCAGCGGTTCTCGCTCTGCTGGGGTGAGGCCAATGCCCAAGGCGGAAGATTTATCAAAGTTTATGGTGAAGCCCGAGACTTCGCCATAGCTGGTGATTTCGCGAATCGCATGTTCAAGCGATGAGGGGGCCTCCGAGATTGTAAGTAAGATGTCATCCGCATATAGGGCAAGTTTATGATGTGAAGGGCCGCTTGTTATGCCCTTGATTTGGTCATTCCGCCTAATTTTTTGTGCGAAGGGCTCCATGGTGAGTGCAAAAAGTAAGGGCGACAACGGGCAACCCTGCCGAGTCCCGCGTGACAAGGGGATTGGGGCCGAGAAGTGGCCGTTGATCCTCAGGCTTGTTGTAGGTCGATCATAGTTGGCCAGCACCATCATCCGGAACGCCGGTCCGAAGCCGAAGGCCCCTAAAGTGTGTTCCATAAACGTCCAATCCACCCTATCAAACGCCTTAGCTGCATCGAGGGCCACCAGGATTAGTTTTTGGGCGTTCCGGGAAGCGAGGTCCACCAGATTCAGGGTTCTCCGGATATTATCGCCTGCGGTCCGATGCCGGATAAACCCAGCCTGGTCTGGATGAATGATGTTCGGCAGGATGCGATTCAAGCGGGTCGCCAAAATTTTCGAGTAAATGTTCGCATCTATGTTGTTTTGGCGAGACTTTCATAGATCGGACTTGTCTGCAAATCTCGTTAGGGGAGAACAGAGGAAAGGAAGAGAAGGAGGGAGGAGAGGCGGCTGCAGGGGGGCCGGAGGTGGCAGAGAGAGAAGAGGGAAGAGTGAGAGAGGACAAGAGGGCGGACAGTATGCCCTGAGTTTTTGGATGAAATGAGAGGCCAGGGCCGTGCAGATGGCCTGGGAGGGGACAGGAAGTAGAGACTGCAGCAGGATTGGCCATCTCCTTGCGGATTTTTAAGAGTTCAGCCGAGTTGTTAAATGCCGCAGAGATGTGGGCTTGGATGCAGGCTCTTATTGCGGACAGAGAGCCTGTATTGCCATTGCAGCAGGCGGCAGGCCAGTTTGTCAGAGGATGCACAAGATGCCTGCCATTTCCTCTCAGACACCCTACACTGTATTTAATAGTGACTAGGTCTGAGTCATACCAGGAGTTGTACTTGGCTTTGTTCTTCAAGCGGATCCTCATGACAGGGGCAAGGACATCGAGAGTGTCAGAGATATCAGAGTTGAGCATGGAAAGGGCAGTGTCAGGATGAGAGTCGGCCAGAGGTGGAGAAGGGGGAGGGAAAGTGGTGGCAAAACCTCAACTGACACACGCTTTATGGGCCGGATGACTGAGAAGGTAGGTGGCAATGCTGGAGCTGGCTTGGTCTATGGGGTAGAGAGGGAGAGATGGGAGGAAAGGAGAAAGTGATCGCTCCAGGAGAGAGGAGCGGTGAGAGGGTTAGAGAGGGGGAGGTCAGCGGAGATGAGAACATCCAGGGTGTGCCCTGCAGAGTGGGTCGGGCCCAAGGGAAGAGGGAAGAATAGAAAGAGAGAGAGAGTGTAACAGAGGTCGCAAATGAGTAAGGAAGAGGGACAGAAAGCATCCAGGTGGATATTGAGGTCTCCAAGGAGGAGGAGTTGAGTGATCGAGGCCAGGAGGGAGGAGGGAGGAGGAGAGGTCCGCCCACTCATGAGGAAAGAGGTGATCTGACCATTTGGCTGATAGATAATAGTCACAGTAAGGGAATGGCTAGGAGAGAGCGAAAGCCTACAGACAAGGCATTTGAAAGAGGAGTAGGCCTGCGTAGGAATGAAAGAGGCAGGAATCCACTCTGGGAAGATCAAGGCTATACCCCCACCGGAACAGTTGGATCTGGGCACAGAGAGGATCTTGTAGTCATCAGGGAGGAGAGTGTCAAAGCTCGTGACAGAGCTGGCGGTGTACCAAGTCTCAGTGAGACCGAAGACATTGAGGTCGAGTTCTTCTAGTAGGTGGCAGATATCAGAGGAGTGTTTGACAGCCGAGCATGAGTTGAGAGTGCAGTGCAATGGAAGGGGTCCAGGTGGCCCTCCCACCGGGTACCACCATTAATGGGTGAATAAGAGAAAGGAGAAAGGAGAGAGAAAAGAGACCATATGAGGAGTCCAAAGGTCTGGCGAAGGAATGACAAAGAGGATGTCAGTGAGGGTCTGTCTACAGGATGCCCTGGTGTAGGTGTCAGCAATAAGGAGACCAGGGTTAGAGACCAAGATATCCTTTTTGAACTTCTTCCTACCAGACTTAGTGAGAAGGGTAGGATAGTCAATGGAGAAACAATTCATGAAGATAGGAGAAACAGAGAGAGCCGTAGGTGATGTGGAGGGGGGGGGGAATAGAGGTAGGGAGCTGGAGACATGGACAGTTGCTGGTGCTGCTATACTTGTGGGTAAATTCCCAGAATTCCCAGCCGTTCTGGCACCACTGATCAAATATTTGCATTCAATGACACATGCACATTTCAGTGCCGCACCCTGTAAAAGATCGCAGCATTCGGGGCATCACCCATATTTATACAACAATATATGTATATTAAGGCATGGATTTATGTTAAGAGGCAAGTACCAGAAGACATTTTACTGTAACGCGCACATTTCATTGTCGCATACAGTTTGAGATCTGGGAATTTACCCACAAGTATAGTAGCACCAGCAACTCTCCATGCAATTCCACGCGTCTACTATCAGCAAGGGACACTCTATGTCAGCATACCTTTCTGCTTTTCATGGCTCGTTCCCATCTTCTTATTACTTTTGACAGAGCTATCACTAGGACTCAACCTATTGATCCGAAATTACATGGCCACGGTAGTGGCCATGTAGTTATGGTTAAGTTGCTGTTTCCATAGGAAGAGCACTTTTTGGGCGGCTTATAACTCGGCTCCCACTGGACGAATCCACACCAAAGTTTGCAAAAAAGTATATGGGGCACTCTGAATTTTTTCCAAAGTTTGGTATGGATTCGTCAAGGGGGGCCAAAGTTATAGGGAGGTTCCCAAAACGTCTTTTTTTCCCATAGACTGAATGGGGCAAAAACTTTGCGCACGGCTACAGGCCAAACCACTGGACAGATTGTCATCAATTTTGCGGCAGGGCAGGGGCTTGTTCCCCAAAGCGTGCTTTTGTAAATTTTTTGATAAATCTTAATGTCGTTTCCTTTAAAATGATCAAAAAATAGCACTCTAAATATTAGTGATATCTATGTCCACTCCGCGGACCCACTTCCCTGTTCGCTCAGTGGAGAATATTTCTATTGGCTAATCCATGGCATGCTGTACGTCAAGATGTTACCCTTTCACCGATTGGGTCTTGTACAGTGTCAAGTGCATAGCATTCTTTTGATACGGCCGCCATGGTCACTTAGTTTTTGAGTTGTACGCCGAAATCACCGCAAACAAATAGGGGTGTACCGAACTTTGGCTTCGAGTAGGTATTCAGACGAATTTCGTCTGAAAACCAGCTATTCGGGTTCGGCCGAAGGTTCCTAGAATACTTACTCGAAGCCGAAGTTCAAAAAAAACAAAAAAAAACAAAAACATTTTTTTTTTAAATGTCCTCTTTCTATGATTGCCAATCTTCTCTCAGTGTGAGAGACGATAGCCAATCCTAGAAAGAGAACATTGGCAAAGCAGCAGTAGCCAGTAAGCTGGTAGTTTACTGGCTACTGCAAGCAACACAAGAAAAAATACCCATACCCTGCACAACGGCCGAGAAAGGAAGGAGCCGGTCCTACAGGAGGGTGAGCTCGCGCAGCGCAGACGGGTGAGTGTGAAGTTTTTTTTTACATCGCCAAAAAAGGTAAGGTAACGGCCGCAACATTGTGGATTATCGAGGGAAAAGGCCTGTTTAAGTAACGTGCATGCATCTACATTCCGCGTGGCTGTGAATGTAATAATGTGTGATTTCTAAATTATGTTTGGCTATTTCAGCTGTTTTGTATTCATGCTGCATTCAATACATGTTATGGACATGTATGGGGATTGTGCTTGTAGTCCTACTTTCTATTTTCAATATTTGTTTCAGTAAGTTAATTTGTTGTATGCTGTTTGTAAAACACGTAACAACATAGCTGTGAGCTGTTGCTGTTATTGTGGTTGCAGGCCTGGAGCAATGTGCAGGTCATTGCAAGCGCACAGCACCCATTGTTTCTATCCTTCCATTGATGGCTCAGCTGGGTCTATTTTTAGTATGCTCATGTAGGCATTCAACCACCAGAAGGCTTACACATGTTTGTAGAACATCTGGCAATTTACATGGGTGGCAATAGATCACCGTCAAGGCCCATCAAATCTTAGGTACCGAGGCTGACTTGTTAATGCAGCACTTCAAAGAAGTCCGCATTGGCACCACTTGTGTGGAAAAGAGTGCAGCCAACACAGCCATCTGAAGTGCTCACAGAACCCTAACTCAACGAGAGCACGCAATCGCTGTGCCCATGGCAATAAAGTGAACTGTATAAAGGGCACACTCTGCACTCGGCAGTGTCCTGGAATACAACGCGAGGGCCAATCCACCCGGTTTTACACAGCAGTAAACATCAATTCCCCCGCCATCCAAAACAATCACATCCATCCATTGGCCATGCCGAGCATTGCGCCGAGTGCTCTGCTCATGCCGTGTTTACTCCGCTTGACATTGATGGAAAAAGGCAACAGTACACCCGCCGGGTGTACAATCAGGAGTACCGAGGGTGGGGGGACGCGAGGAATGCGTACAAGCACAGAGTAGGTCATATTCCATTCCATCAGCTGCTCTATTGATGACATTGACGCAAAGTTAAGCGAGTGTGACACCCCATTCAAAGCGTCTAGTAGAACACTGGGCTGCCTGTGCAAAGAAAGGACCCACAAAATGTCTGCCAAGGTTTTCAGTTCTCATGACGAAATCACAACCTCAAACTAGACTCACTACGCAACTATGCAGTTATAGGCGGAACGTGCGCGGCAGCGAGAGGCCATATTGAGCTGGGCTGGGCTGCATCTCAGCTCAGAAAGGAAACCTTTGAATATATCTTTGGCAAGGTCATGCACATGATATTCATGGTAAGGGGGTGCGTGTGCCCCGAAAGGTCGTCTTGCTAAATGATTTGCATTTAGTCATCTCATGATAACTCAATTTGGGATTCTTTTTTTTTATAATTGCTTCACCTTGACAAGGTAGGTGAATGAAGGGTTGGGTATGACGTGTGGAGGGAGGTCCCATTTTCAGTGCCATTTTCAGGAAAATACCCAATAAACATCACACACTCAATTGTTGAACAACCAGTTCTATATGTGGACATTAAGGAGCCCTTTTCATGTTGCCTTTGAATAATGTAACTTTGATGATGTGTGCTTATAAAAGGATTTGGCATACAGTTAGTGGTGTCGAATGGTAATGTATAGTTGCTTTCTGTATAGGAGATCAGTGTATGAGATGGATTTGATCATATTTTGGAAACGTTTAAATGATATGAGAAAAAATGTTCTAAAACATGCTTCCCCCTCCTCTGCTCTCTCTCTCGTCTCTCCTCCCCTGCATCTCACACCCCCCCTCTCCCCTCGCTCTTCCACTCTTCCAAATGTTCCCATAGGAAAAGGGTTAGGCTTGCTGAAAATGTGTAATATGGGGCCAATTTCAAAATTATTTCTAGGTCCTCTTTTGGTTGGGGTTGAAAAGTGCAGCTGAATGTGTGCATCCATGATGCGTGCATTCACATGCTCTTTACTGTCTTGCGAAGCAGTATTTCTCATGTGCTGAACAATGTATTAAAAAAAAACAACTATTCGGCTCACTATTCGGCTTCGGCCGAATAGTTTTGCTAACTATTGGGTATTCGGCTGAATAGTAATTTCACTATTCGGTACACCCCTACAAACAAACCCTTATGGACCCTTGTGTCGAAAGGTAAGCATTACTTACAAGTGGCAGTAGAAAGTGAAACAATACTTTATTCTTGTTACCACTATTGTACCATGCACTGGAACTTGGTACACAATCTACTACATTTATTTACTGCGTCTATGTACGAAGCCATCTCCAACATTACTGCGGTTAGCCTGGCGTCCTATATTTTGGAATGTGAGGCTGCCACCTGCACGGTTTCATAAACAGAGCGTGTCTGCACGTGGTCGGGAGAAAAGGTTCTCATGAGTGACTGCTGATATGTAGTAGCAAAAAGAGAATTTATTTTCGTTCGAAGTGAAGGTCAGTTCATCTCATTGCATTTTTTCAGTAGGCGCTCAGTATGGTCGCATAAGGGTCAATTGTTTTTCGACCTTGACGTACAGGGAATAGAGACAGAAAGAATGTAGGGAGTCACAGTTTGTGAAACATTCCCTTTCATAATTTATGCTTCAAAAAGGTTTGTGAGGCACATGAAATATCAGTTCCTGTGGAAGGCTTCTAGAAAAGATCTACTGTGTGACTGAGGAGGTCGAAATGGAGCCGGTGCATATCATGTAAGCTTATTTTAGAGGCCTGTACACCAACCTGCCATTATTAACTTAGTCTGGGAAAAAAACAAATTTATTACTAGTAATGCTTTTGGAAGTTTGTGTGCCGTTGAAATTTCATGTCGCACATTAGCGCTGTCTGTACAATGTCACTACCATTTCCATTATTACCTACGGCATTTATGTGAAAATCAATTTTTTTTGCCTACTATGCAAATTGCACATTATCGCCTTTTCTAAGGAGTCAATACATTTCCCCATATAAAAATAATAGTTTGTCGAAATGTAATGTGTCGCCTTTTACATTTCTGCTAAGGCGTTCCATTGATAGATTTTTTTTTACTTTTTACCCTCTGCTACTTCCTTCCGTTCTGCGAATGTCATGGCCTTCAACGTCCGACTGACGGTTTCTTTAACCGTCAAGTGCAGCTTTTCGTCACCGATTGTATGAGCATCATCATTGAATGGGATGACCGCATTGGACCTATATGTCCTTACCCGGTTGTAGCAGTAAGACGCAACATACCATCCTTACTGGTGTCATAGTTCGCACCCATTCACGTCGCCTTGTGACAGGCATACGCATTCTGTGGTAACAACGCAAAATTTCAGTCTCCTTAAACAACAACTTCAGCATTGCCAGTAATGTCATAAGTACCATACCTTACTTTCTGATGGACTACATCACAGCGATTGACGCCGTTTTCACAATGA
The DNA here is from genome assembly GCF_040938575.1 of Ambystoma mexicanum. NCBI lineage: Eukaryota > Metazoa > Chordata > Amphibia > Caudata > Ambystomatidae > Ambystoma > Ambystoma mexicanum. Next base: position 1,245,686,970 of record NC_090936.1, read on the forward strand.
CTGTGAGAGGAACCCGACTACTCTGTTTCCACTGCATACTGTGTGTGTGTTAAAAACTGTGGCCCCAACGCATGGTGACTGTGTGGGAAAACATCTACATGACCGTCAAAAGTAACATTTTAATTGTGCAGCAGAGACAGAAACTTCCAATTTCTTTGCAACTGAGAACAGGGCGATGATTTAACACTGTGCATTGTGAAATAAAAGTCCCTTACTACTGCTCACGTTATTGTGTTTTTTCACCATTTCATGTTCCCCTTCGTAATCAGCCATGGTATGTTGCAGGTTGTATTATGTTCTTTCATAGGTGGCGTATCACGCTACGTCAGCCTTTATGGAATCATTTCTTTATGCTGCCAAGGTACGTTATCCAGAGCGGTATTGGACACCACTTCCGTTCGCAACATTAGGCTGAGGGCATCTATTATGCGTTCGTGCCGTTAGGGTACTTTTTAAAACCCAGATGCCCCAATTGCTGAGATCAGTTTTGCATGAAGACGCTATGTTGTCAGATTTTACCTATTTGTATAAGTGGACAAATGAGATCAGGTGCAGTGACAGTGTTTGCTGTACAGAAACGCTTTAAAAGCAATGCTTCCTTACACCTTCTCAGTACACCTTTCTTCACCCATTTCACCTTGTGACACTTACACAAAAATGTGTGCACAGGTCAGTGGTAATGGTGTTGCTTGCAATATTTCTGCCGTTAGTGAATATTTGCCAAACATAATCCCTGTATATTGCACACATTTATGTAAAGGTCATTGCGCACGAAAAAACACCTTTTGTCATGTAGTACTGTTTTCATATTTCCTAAGTGTCGTCATGTACAAAATAAATGAACCATATGCCTTTCGTGTCTGAAGGGTACGCTGTAGGTATGCTTACTGACCACAATATCGGGTAGGTAAATACTGCCATTTGCTAGTTGTGATAAAACATTGCTTGCAGTCGCCATGTCCACCAGGCACTGGCTTGCTGTTACAGGTGTTGCTCATAACCACACATTTTAGAACGAATACAAATGTTCTTCGGCCACTACAGTAACACGTTTCCATTTTTTATTTTCTGACAATTGTAATGGAAAGCGAAAAAAGACTTTGTATGCAACGGCCGTTTTCCCTTTCAGTGGCGGCCATCTTGGAAAAGGATTTCTTTTCTTCAATCTCTTCAATCGGAAATGCCAGAGGCGTTCCGGTTGAAGATAAAAAATCCTTTTTTTTGGTGCAATTGGTTAGTGACGCAAAATCTGTATTGGCAATGGCATTCATCCCCCATTTGTTTAGGGTGCAGTGGGGTTAGGTGAATAAAATACCTCAGTATGTACTCTTGCTTCTATTGTCCTGTAAACTTGCTCTGTTCAGTTGTGCACGGGAATTGTTTCAGTTATCCTGGGTGTTAGTCTTAACAGTGCACGGTGGTGGTGCGAGTTATGGTTGCTTAACTGACATAAAAGAAAGGGGCTGAAGATGTGATGGAGTCAGTGATGGCATCAATGACATGTGTGGTGGCATCTTTTATGTTCGTGGTGGTAGTGGTAGCAGTGGAGAGTGCTGATGGGAAAAATGGGTGATTAGCCTACCATAACTCCCGAATTTCAGGGGTTTTTAGATTTTACTTGTAATCATAACGTCCTTTTGGACAAAGTTTTTGTGCTGAATGGCATAGGCTGTTAATAGGGCAACTTAACCATAACGTCCCTTTAACAACGTTTTTTTTGTAGTGTATACAAAATACACAAGTACAAAGAGCAGATACAGCGCCCGCGTGCACATCACGGCAGGGATTTCTCATTTCATTCCTTCTGCTTAGTTGTTTGTTCTCTATTAGATTTCGGATCACACCGGCTGAAGTAACCCTATGAAAACTCACTAAAAGCAATCGATCTACGTGTATGAGGCAAGTAAATAAAAATCACGAAATGTTCACCTTATGGGGTTCAATATGGTTAACCTAGTGAGCACACAATCTCCAATAATTGTGTACGTTACAAAGCAACACAGTGGCTGGGTGCAGGCGGGGTGCATGACTCACGCATGCACTGACCAATACACATGTTCATGAGATGTATGAGATGTCAATTACCTAATCATGATGGTACAAAGCAACACAGTGGCTGGGTGCAGGCGGGGTGCATGACTCACGCATGCACTGACCAATACACATGTTCATGAGATGTATGAGATGTCAATTACCTAATCATGATGGTACAAAGCAACACAGTGGCTGGGTGCAGGCGGGGTGCATGACTCACGCATGCACTGACCAATACACATGTTCATGAGATGTATGAGATGTCAATTACCTAATCATGATGGTACAAAGCAACACAGTGGCTGGGTGCAGGCGGGGTGCATGACTCACGCATGCACTGACCAATACACATGTTCATGAGATGTATGAGATGTCAATTACCTAATCATGATGGTGAATATGTGTCTTTGTTTTGTTTTCTCGTTTTTGCCTTACCCTCCATCGGTGAAATGACCATGGGTATGTAACCAATTGGCGCAATGTGTTCGCCATTCATCAAAACATTGGTCTTATATATACATATGCTATGCTACAAATATGTGTATACATGTTCCATGCAATTATACCATATACTTGTATCCTTCACGCAAAACAATAATGTTTTCTTTTATGCACATGCTTTTGTACGACTTCCTGATTTTAATGTATGTATTATATTTTCATTTCTCTGTCAGCCGTGAGGACGACTAAAGTCGAAACACGTGTCGGCTGACCCCAATGCAAATAAATCATTCTTTTGGTTGCCCTGTTTGGAGGACTTTGAGCTCATTTCATACCATTATACTGTTCACGTAACTTTAAAAAGGCAGAGCGCAAATCACCCAAATCCAACTCAATTCACGTTTCATTTTGTCACAGGCCTCATGGGTGGACCTGGAATGGGTGACACAGCCTGCCAAGAGACACAACTTCAGGGGTCAAAGCGCACTATTAAGGATTTGAACCCATACGCTTAATTGTATTGGATCACAAACAATTTGGGATTTGTTTGGGGGGCTGATGATAAAAACAGGGGTCTGCAATCTTTGCCTTTCCAGATGTTTTGAACTACAACTGCCATAATCCCACACCCTGCACTATGCTGAGATTGCGAGGAGCCAAGGAGAGAAACAGACAAAGTAGAGGGAAGGAAAAATAGGAAAGGGAGACCAAAGGCTGATGGAAAGCAAGGAGGAAGACACATCTTGCCTTGCCTCGGGCCCTTGGCTAAGTCTGTAGTGCAACCGCCACAAACACTTTGAAGAAACGTCCCTCTTTTCAATAGCAACTCATTGCCAACCCTGACCCCAATACTGCTGTAAACATTTGCAAAATAGTGCAAAACCGCCACTACTCAATATCTGTACAGGCAAAAACTCTGTAATCCGGAAAGCTGCTAAATAACTCTGCCACCAGTGCAGATTGGGAACATCAAATATTGCAATATTTAATGTACCCCATTCTATGGAGCGCAGTCTTTTTTTATCTACAGGAAACATTGCAATTTCCCTTGAAGCTCTGACTTGCTACAGTGGAAGAGGCACTTTTGCAGTTAATAATTCTGTGCTATAAATGCCGGCGGGACGGATGCCTAAATGTTGGCTTGCTTCGTTGCAGCGAACGAGGACTCGCTCCCACCGGCCAAACTTTGGAGAACTCACTTGCTTCATGTAGACCTCTCTTATTAAAACCTGGAAACGCCACATTCTGCTTTTGTTAAATGTTAATGTGGTTACAGAAATGCAGCGAATTCCCGGAAGCGGGAATTCTCATCCAGAAGGCGGTCCAATATATATAGAGAATCTGGCGGGAAAATGAAATAAAAACGTCTTAAGAAAACGGAGAGAAAGGTCAACCAAAATGAAACAACTTAAGTGGAAAGTGAAATGTATCGCAATGAAGATTACTGTATCTGTCCGTGATCCACCCGTTGGCGCAGTCACGCTACATGCTAAATTCTGACACATGCGGGGGGCGGGGGGTGGTCTGAATCATATTCTCCATTGATGGCCATGGAGCGAAACACTCAATCTGTGACTGAACTGGCCATTCAAGGCAGTTGCAATTTGATCACACATTTGTACACAAATATTCTTTTTTATTTGTTTATAAAAGTGTTGCCACAAAAACGTGCACATAATTTAGCATTGATAACAGAGTGGAGGGCATGGGTCCATGACCATGGGGTGAGAGAATGTGACTTGAAGACCAGATGTTGCAGGGGAGGGGGAAGCATAAACCAGGCATGAGGACAGGAGAGAATGACATAGGCACGGGATGGCGGAGGAAGGGCTGAATTAAGGATGGAGGGGTGACAGAAAGCTCCTGTAGGGTTGTCCATGAGGGGAAAGGGGGAAGCAGGCTGATGAGTAATGTAGAGTTGCTAGGAAACAGGTTCTTCAGAAAGGAGGAGAGCTTTGAGGGTGGATTTAAATAGTGGTAGAGTTGGAGTAGTACGGAGAGGGAGAGGAAGATCATTGCAGAATAGGGGAGTGAGGAGAGAGAGAGCAGAAATAAGCGGGACCACAAGGGGCTCGAGGGGGGGCAAAGAGGTTAGCTTAGGATGATCTTAATGATTGAGGAGAGTAGGGAGTGAGATGAGCAGATCGATGAGGTGGGGTAGTCCATTGATAGCTTTGAAGATGAAAAAAAGTTTATAATTTGTCGTTTGTTTGGCAACAGGCAGAGGAGGTAGAGGTTAAGCGCAAAAGGTTGAAAAATATGCAGACCGCCAAGTTTACAACTTTGTGCAGAGGTGAAAAGGCATAGCTGGAAAGGCCATAGAGGAGACTGGCACAGGAGTACAGTCTAGAAAGGACTAAGGAAGAGACTAAGGAAGAGATTAGCTGTTTAGCAGGTTTGAAAGGAAGACGATGGAATTTTCTGCTATTGAGGAGGTTGAGACTGGCTGCAGTGGCAAATTTGAAGATGAAGAGGGAGAAGTTGTTTATTGGGTCGAAGATGACACCAAGGTTATGAGCGAAGGAGAGAAGAGAAGAAGAGGGGTAGAGATAGAAATAGCATGTTTGGCTGGGAAGTAGAGAACTTCTGTCTTAGTGGAGTCAAGCATGAGAAAGTGAGGCAGCATCCAATATTTGATGGCGGAGAGACAGTTTGACATGTTTTACAACAGTGCATCAGATAAGGAGTGAAAATAAAAGAAGAGCTGGGGGTCATCGTTGAAGAGATCATCGGACAACCTCTAAGAGAAGACCAGGACATCAGAAGCTGAAGTATAGAGAGTGAAGAGAAAGGGACCAAGGACTGATCCGTGGGGAACTCCAACATAAGGGGGGTGAGTGGGGAGGTAAGGCTGTTGCATGACACCTGAAAGTGTGTTGGGGGAAGGGATGAAGCAAACCATGGGAGGGCCTCATCTCTGATGCCAAGGAGAGTTAATGTAGAGAGAAGGTCAGAATGGTTGACAGTATCGAAGGCAGCTGGGAGGCTGAGAAGAATAAAAATAGATAAAAGGTTCACATGACGAGCGGAAGAGATGCAGATGCTGACATTGAGGAGAGCGACTCTGCAGGGTGCAGAGGTTGGAAGCCAGATTGAAGGCGGTCCCGTAGGTTGTGAGGATCAAGGAACTCAGTGAGTCGATTGAATATTACTCGCTCTAGGATTTTGGAGTAGTCAGGTAGAGGAGCGACATGGCAAAACATGGCAGAACTGTTAGGATCTAGACCAGGTTTCTTAAGGAGAAAGATGGTAGTAGCTGTTTTATAGGATGAGGGAAAAGTGGCATTGCCAAGAGAGGAGGGGAAGCGGGAAGTAAGAGGTGGAGGAACAATGCTCGGGGACAGTGCGTCAGTGGGGGCACAGGAAGGGTTAGCCTTGAGGAGTAGGACAATAATATTATCAGTGTTGGTTGAGGCAAAGGAAGACAGTAGCACTAGTGGAGGGTAGGGCTGGTGGGGAAAAGGGAGCAGAAGGAGGGGATCGTAGGTAATTAGCGAGGGTATTGTGAATGGTAGACATTTTAGATGCCAAGTAGAGGGCAAGATTATTTGCAGAAAGAGTAGACGATATGCCGTTGGATTTAGGAGGTGAGAGAATTGCGTTGAGAGATTTTTAGAGGTGGCTAGGTTGGGGGGATTGAGAAATGTTAAGGGGAAAAGATCCAGACCTCTCTTCGAGTCACCTGAGAGGATGGACCATCAGTAAAAAGCACATCTCGGCCTCAGGAATCATTACTTACCGGATCTTGTTCTGGCTCTTCCCTGCCCCCTGGAGATCAACAGAGGCAAACTATCCTATCATACTTGGGAAAAGAGCAAATAAATCAGGAAAGCACCAGATGGAGTTAATATTTCACAGGAACTGATAGTGGTGTTACAATAAAAAACTATATGGACTGAAACTAATTAATTTGGGGTTACAGATCTAAAATAAGCTGCAAAAAATCAATTCCAAACAGACAACAGTAGTCCAATGAGCAATACCAGGAAACTACCCAACACACCACTGACAAATGCAAGCCAACTTAAGAATGATAGTACGCCAACCTGCCATGGACACATTCAAGCCAATAGGGGTATAGTAAAATGTAAACAACCATGGCCCTATGACCTCCTTCAACAGACCTCACCTGTAGAGTGGTCATCAAATTTGTGTACTGGCTATCACCTAAACAACAGGAATGGATGAAAGATAAGCACGACTTTAGGTAGACTCACAGAGGTCTCATTAAATGTGCACAAACAATCTCTTTTCTATCATATGCTCCAAAATGTGGAAAAGGAAGGGCATTTTGTGAAACTGCAGAAAAGCTTGAATAGACCAATCACTTCTTCAAATCCCCCTTGCTGGGCAACAGTTCTTCACAATCTCTTTGCGGTCCTGAACTATCGTCACCGAGGTGCCCCGCACGCTTCTTCCTTGCAGGACACCAGCGTTTACCTCTGTTTTGTGGCTGATTTCCCTGCCTCTCTGCTCCTATGACTCCTCCTCCCTACCTTGTCTTGCTCTGTTTGACTCCGAGTACTTCCTGCCATTAAAATTCTGCGTTCAACAACTATTCATATAGTGATTCTAGGTGTTAGATTTCATATTACGACATTATGCAAAAATATATTATAACTTCATATAACCAAAGAAGATTTGAATGCAGGCTTCATGCCTTTAATATTCAAGTCAAGAATAAGAAGACAGCCTTTCGTGCTCAAAAGCGGAGAGCTTTAACACTTCCTTTTGACTTAAAATCGGCTTCTCTGATTGAAGCCAAAACGACATATAAATATTGGATTTGTTCACATCGTGCACTTTTTTATCAAAGGGATCGAGAACAAATGCTTTCTCTGATGTACAATAAAAATATAGCACAAATCTGGTATACTTTAAACAAGACGATAGGGACTCCACAATTGTTGTCCCAGGTAAATAACATTCTGAGTTGGTTTGGGTAGAGTATTTCAAGAAAATATATGTGAACCCAGTAGCCCTTCTGGACACCCGAGAAATAGAGGCTGACCTTCCCTTTCATCTTGACATTGTGACATCTGATATACTTCACTTCATCAATGTAATTAGCCAACCTAAGGCCCCGGGCCCGGATGGGCTCTCCAACAAAATTTTTAAACAAAATCCTGCACTTTGGTCAGATATTCTGTTTCATATTTATCAACATATCAATCATTCGCAAAGTATCGCTCCCTCTTGGAGACAATCTTTATTTGTTCCAATTTATAAAAAGGGCGATTGCCATTGACCAGAAAGTTACAGACCCATTGCCTTACTAGATGCCCGGGCAAGATATACAGTCGTATCATTCTCCAAGAACGTAATGTATGGATTTTGCGAGACCTCAAAAGACATACCTTTCAATCTGTCTTCGTAAGCGGGAATGGCACCTCACCAAACATGCTCACTCTCAATTTGCTCAAATCCAAATATCTAGATCAGAACCAGATGCTTTATATGGCATTTGTGGATTTTCACATGGCGTTTGACTCAGTTGATCGGCTGTTGCTCTTTGACAAATTACAATGCAATGGGCGCCCCTCCCCTCTCCTCAGCCTAATTAAAAAACTTCAGAGTAACACCTCGATTCGAATTAAATTTACCCTAGATGGATTGCTTTCAGCTACCATTCCTACTGAGCGAGGTTTAAAACAGGGGTGCATTCTAGCATCTACTTTGTTCAATGTATTCCTTTTGGATATAGGATGTAAATGTTCTGATATTATTGCAGATGCTCCTAAACTGGGTTGTCAGAAAATCATCTGGCTACTTTATGCCGATGATCTTGTTTTATTATGTTGTACTCCCAGTGGTCTCCAAAATATGCTGAACAAATTGAATGAGTATGTTTGTGAAAATAATCTAACTATAAATGTTGATAAAACTCAGATAATTATTTGTCATAAGAAATTAACCAATCGAACATCGAATTTCAAGTGGTTGCTGCATGGCAAAGGATTCTCTGTCGTATCACAATACAAATATCTAGGGATACCATTTACTGGTATCTCCAATGAAGCTATTTACACAGCGACATTAGATGCAAAAATGTGCATGCTGACGTCTCAGGCTAAAATACTCCTGCATAAATATTGAAAATTTACTATATCTCATATAATGACCTTTTTCCAACCGAAGGTCGCTCCAATAATCAACTATGCGGCTGAAACAATTTACCAAAAGCTGGATAGTATTGAGATCACTATGAGGCTCTTTCCTGGAAATCGGTTTTGGGTCACCCTAAATGCACCCCTCTGCCACTATTGCGCTATGAATTGGGTGCTATTTCGATCTTTAGCCAAGTACTTTGGAAACTGTGCAGCTTATACAGGAAATGCCTCTTAGGTTCCTCATCATTGAATATGTTAGGCATTCTAGCTCAATATGTATTAACTTCATCACTTAGCTTCCCGAAAGCTTGATCCAATTGTCTATTTGATGCTGATATTACAATTGAACTTCTTTTGATGAATCCAACCAAGACTAAAATCTCTTTATATCGTTATGACTGGATAAGTACTCGTGATCAGTGTCATAAATATATGAATTACAATGTCACCATATTTGGTCATAAAAGCTACCGCACTATGGAAACTTATCTAGTCAAATGCCCCTCAATGTTTGTCCGATCCCAAATACTTAGAATACGGCTGAATCTATGCCTGACAAAGCAGATTCTGGCAAGACGAAAAATGATTGCTAAAGATCAGATATTTTGTCGTTATTGTAAGGATCAGTCCCAAATTGAAACACTACATCACTTGGTAGTTGATTGTTCAGCTCTGAGTACTATTCGTTATAGATATTTTAATAAATTTAACCCATTCCTATGCCCCTGTAATAAGGATGACATTTGGGGCTTTTTACTATCTAGTACGAACATAGTAATTCAGATTGCACTTGTACAGTTTGTTAATGCTGTCATATTATCTGAAGAGGAAAAATTGTCTTAGTTGTATGAAAGATTGCTCTCTTGTTGTATCTGAATTTGAACATTGGTTGTGTAATCTATTTACTTGTCGAAATGGTTTACTTTTAAATTTAGTGAAGAGAAATGTTATTGTTTTCTTTTATGATTCATTTGTAATAGTGTTGTACATTTATGACATGAACAAATGTTTTTATGTTAAGTGTCATGATTTGGAAGGTTGAATAAATTCAGCCAAACAAATAAAAATAAAAAAAATAAAAAAATGTCTACTCCCTGGGACATACCTCGCCCAGACATCCTGAGCAAAGAGCCGACAGAGAGATGGACTTTAACCGGTACAAAACCTGTTTGGTCCTGTTAGGGCCTGTAAAGGTCAAAGGACAGAACCCCTTCACAACAGGCCCCAGAGGGCCCAACCATCATGCGTGTCACCTCTTATAAATCGGAGCCTATCCCCACCCTAACTCTCACACGCAAACACTTAGCATGCACCAATTACCATCACATCTCTAACTCAAACAACCTCATATACAACCCACTCACAACCACCAAATCTACATGAAACCTCATGCTCATCAACTCTCGCTCCACAATACGCCTTGTGGCAGACATTGCTGATATGGCACACTATTCATAACAGATGCATGGCTTACCCCCGCCTCCTCCCACATCCTGGATGCCCTTGTCCCTGCCGGCTGCAGTATCCAGCATGTAAACCACACAGATAAGTCTGGCAGGCGTTCACAAGACTTCCAGGACATGCCCAGTGAAGGATCCCTGAACCCTCAAATCTATGGAGCTCCCAGCATATTAATTTATTAATTTCAGCTCTCCCGCAATGCAACTGCTACTTTTTTTTTAAATTAAAAACTGCTACTTTTTACTGCAACTGCTACTTCTCTCCTGATCTACCACAGAGTAACAAAGTATTCCTGGATAAAATCACCAACCTCGTCACTGCATCAATTGTCAATCATTCCATCAATGTCTTCCTTAGAGAGACCTGAAGCCTACTTGATCTCCTGGACACCCTCCACATCATACAATGCATCACTGATCCCACCAACACTAGATGCAGCACTCTCTACCTGCTGTTCACCTCATCACCAGACATCAAATGCCCTCCAGCTATGCAAGGTGACTGGATGACCAGGCAGCCATCAAGCTCCAGCACTCAAAGCCTTCCCATCAAGGGCTACTGAAACCACAAAGACACCTCGATGTTCATTCAAAAACGTCCCCTTGAATCTCTTAGAAGAAAATGTCCATGATCTTGTTTCGACACTTACTCCTTCGTCGAACCTCAACATCATTTTCAATCATCTTAACTGCCCTCTAACTGACTGCCAACCTCTATGTACTATGACCCCAAAAATAAACTGACAGCCAGAGCAGATGACACAGAGGGCCGTTCGCGCAGAAAAGACATCTGCATTATAGGTCTCACTGACGGCGAGGACGGAGCATCTATGGAGCACTTCTTGGAGACTTGGCTACAGAGCAAACTGGCTCCAAAGGCCTCTCAAAATGGCACTGGGTCCCAGTGCACAAACCGCTGCTAGAAGCCCGACTCCGGCCAGTGATAGCATGAATATGCAACTATAGGGACTGCAATACTATTCTACAAATGGCCAGGCAGAGCGGCCTGATACGCACAGGCCATGGCTCTGTCTTATATTCCCGGGCTACAGAAATCAGGTCCAGAACCAGAGGCAGCACTACAAAGGAATAAAGTGCACTCTGAGAGTCAACGGAGTGCGATATATGCTTCTCTATCCAGCAATGCTGAAGATAATGCGAGGCAGTAAACACTGGTTCTGTAACTGCCCAGAGGAAGCCTAGCACTGGTGAGAGATGGAGGGAAGCGCGACTACCGCATGTACAACAGGCCAAGGGAAACATAAGCTCCCCTCGCTACAGAAACCTGCAGGAGACCGGCCCGAGGCGAAGTGAGCACATAACAGAGATACCCGTAGGGGGAAAAATAACAGTGAATGGCACCCTGCAGGTGGAGGGCGAGCGTACTGAAGAGGGGAGAAGGGGGACTGGGCAGGAGGATGACCAAGCCTATGGAGACGATTCACCAGGATGGTCACGCTGCACACTGGTACTTTAGTCTGCATGGGAGACGAGGCCCAGACTCTATATGAAGGCCTAACGGCCTGACGGCAGACTGGTAGCAGGCACTGCAGAGGAAACTCACTGACTAGCAGCCTGCAGACTCGCAATCCCTGCTACCGCCTCACACCTCAGTAGAGGGCAGGGGTACCCACCCCAAGCACAGGTTGACTCTCGACACTCCGTGGAGGTGTAGGGTGTGACCAGCCAGCAAGCACACAAAGTGTAGTTATTTCTCCCGGACACCCTCAGGATGGAGGGGAAGTTTCAACCTGTTCAGTTCAGTTTAATAGTTGTACTGTTATGGGTCATTGGGGAGGGGAAGGGATCCAGGGGAGGAGGGGGAAATGTGATAAACCGGAGTCAGATCATTTGTAAGTCCAAAGACACAAACATGGTGGCCCCAAGCGACTCATCAAAGGAGGAATGGAGGGGGGACATGGGAAGGCAAGTAATTGAGGGAGGAAGAACGGAGGGTCAACCTCCAGCTCAGAGCAGAGCACAGAACAGGAAGGAAATATGGAAGAGGGTAGGGGAGGCCAAATGATTGGCAGGGAGGAGGGAGAGGCAAATTCGAACTCAAAGCAGGGCACAAGCAGGGCAGAACATTTGCAGTGGAGGGGGGGAGATGAGACGGGTGGCTAAGTGGGCAGGTATTTCACACCTGAAATAGGGAGCCTCACTATAACAACTTGGAATGTGCACCAGATGGGTCTGGCCAGGAAATGATGGGGGGCTCATGTGACATTGCTTCAAGAAACCCAACTGACCAAAACAGACTTCGACAAAGTGAAAGCATCATGGGGCGGGGAAATGTATTGTTCACACGTTATAACCTACTCCAGAGGCATCCTAACGTGGATAGCCAGAGGGACTACACTGCAGGTCTCCAAAGTTCTTTGTGATGAAGAAGGAAGGACTCTAAACCTTCTGGGCACCATGGAGGGGATAGAGATCAATATAAGGAACTCCTATGCCCCAGACGTAGATAATGACTCATACTTCCTGGGGGTGGTAGAGCTGCTGTGGGGCCAAACGTACAGGGGGACAATATGGGGAGGGAATTGAATTGCCCGCCTCCTACGCAACTGGACAGGACATTACCTGGGGTATCGAATAAGCCAAAGGCAGTGCAGTCCCAGAGGAAGGTCATACTGGACATAGACCTGGTGGACCTGTGGAGGTAACAGCGGGACAATGGGCTATTCCTTCCCCTCCCCCATGGCACCCACTCTTGCATAGATCATCTAGTGGGGAAAGACCATTCCATTGACTATGGGGAAGCCGTTTATCTAGGGAGGATGATATCGACTCATGCCCCCTACAAGCCGCACTGAAATGGGGGATGAAAAGAAGGGCAATACCCAAGTGGAGGCTCAGAACAGAGGCACTAATGAATGACATTTATAGAGAAGAAATAGGGCAGGCGATTGTGGAGCTCTTCATCCACAATGAAAACTCGATAGAGGACTATGGCATAATGTGGGACGCATTTGGAGTGACTATCCAGGGGAAATGTATAGCCACCACCCACGTGGTCGAAGCACGTGGGGAGGGGTGGGGTTGATACATCATGATCAATGTGGTTTTGTAAAAGACAGAAACACAACCATGAATTTGAGGCATCTAGAACACGTTCTGGAGAGGGTGGGCACGCATATCGGGAATTTGCAGTCATAGCCATACATGCTGTCAAGGCGTCTGATTCCGTGGAATGGGAGGGCTCTTCCAGGTATTGGTCAGAATAGGGATAGGCCTGATCATGCAGCAATGGATCAAGTTCATGTGCCAGAAACCTCCAGCGAGGGTGGAAATGGGTAAAGCGATGCCCCCCAAGTGGAAGTTGGAACGGAGCATACGGCAGGGCTGCCCCCTCTCTCCTACCCTCTTCGCCCCTGCTCTAGAAACCCTGGCAAACGTTTTTTGAGACCAATTCTGGTACACGGGCATCTCAGTGGATGGGCAGGTGCATGTGCCCTATATGTAGACGATGCCCTCCCTCATGTCCAGAGCCCAAGTGTACGCATTCATTCATGATGGAGCCCTGAGCAATGTGGGAAGGCCCTCAGGATTCTGAATTAATAGGGACACATCTGTGATCTCCCCCCTTAGAACCTCGAAAGGGAAGGCTCAGGCAGGAATACAATGGGAGACAGAATCCTTAAAGTACCTTGCTATACATATCCACCACAACACTGCAGATGCATTCCAGTTCAATGTGGGTAGGGCAATCACGGACCATGGGGACAAAACTAAATTCTGGAGCAATTACCTCTCTCGCTCATGGGCAAAATAGCAGTTTGTAAGAGCTGGGAGGGTAGCACAGGGGCTACGCGTTTGTCTTGGAAGAAAGACAACGCATGGCAACACAGATTTGAATCCTGGTCTCATGCTTAGAAACTCATCTCCTGTCTTAAGCGCGTTAATAAAGAACAATTATAGTTATAAAATGGTCATGCTACCCCAACTATTATATTTATTCACAAACATAGCATATGTGTTCAGACCTCCTTCTTCAAACAGATGGATAGTATGGTCTCAGGGTTCATATGGGCCGGGCGGAGGAGAAGGGTGTCCCTAGACACACTACGGACGTGACACTTGGAAGGTGGACTTTCTCACCTGACTTTGAGCTCTATTATATGACCTCTCAGCTACAGCACGCGGCCAAATCGAATGCCCAGATGGGAGGATCGGACAGGCTTTTACTTGGCCCCCCCAGCAACATCATACATGGATGGAAGCACTTTTGGGAGCAATGAGGGCCCTTAAGCAACAGGCATCACGACAGTGTGGGGAAGAGCACCCCTCAAACTGAAGCTGGGGGAGGGGCATAACCAAGAAATACGACTGATAGCATTTCCGGAATAAGAGAAGGTTTTGAACGATATAGGCTCCAATAAATGTGAAAGGGAAATGTTCAGCACCATGCTTTAGTGGGGAGGCAGCTAGAATGTACACTTCAAGTGTGCTTGTTGGGCCTTCTTCCAGGGGGGAAAAGGAAGAAAAGGAAACACTCGTACAAAATAGCAATGTTTTTACTGGTTCTAGTGAAACGCGGTATGGCTATAACATGGTAGAGCTCCAAAGGTACTCAGATGCATCAATGGGCCCAAGATATAATAAAGTGGGCAGTGGCAGAAAAAGCTATAGTGTGAGAATTGGACAGTGGGGCACCCTCCTTAATAACCTCCATGCATCACCAGATGGCCTTCCCCCATGAAAGTAGGAAGATACCAGACACAAACAAGCCGACAAACACATCTCAGTGGTCACAAGAAAAGAGTAACAGACTTAACTCTCAATTGTTGTCTCCATGACCATCAGTCTGGCTTCAAAGCGGCCAGAAGCAAGGAAACTGCTCTCCTGAACATCTGTGAAGAGCTGCTCTCCAACCTTCACTCTAACCTTCCTTATGTCCACATTTTCCTTGATCTTTCTTCTGCTTTCGACACGGTCAACCATACCATCCTGCTCAAGCGCCTACATGATAATCTGGGTATCACCGATCAGGCCCTGGCCTGGCTGACCTTTCTCACTGATCAACCCTCTCATGTCCAACTGTGGTCCTTCCTCTCTTCTATCTCTCTCTCTACCTCTGGTGTTCCCCAGGGGTCAAACCTCTCTCCCCGGCTGTTCAACCAATACTTGGTTCCCCTCGCCCATCGCATAGCTGCTCTCTGCTTTCAATGTTATGCGGAGGGCACACAGCTGTCTTTCAGTGTCATGACCCTTTCCCCTGGCCCTCACTGGCAAGTCAGCCTTCCAGTTAGGGCCTGGTCAAAGGCCTTAAAACCTCATCCAAGACTCTCTTGGAGTCAGTCCTGGTGCCTTTGGCGCCAGGCTCAAAACCATCATGAAGACCAACATTAGAATGGGACTATTTACTTGGGACTATTTAACTTGGGGTGGTTCAGCCAACATGGAGGCACACACATAGCTCGGTTACAAGGAACTGAGCTATGCGGTCTAGCATTTTGGGTGTGCAGGCCTGGGACTACTTTACCTGGACTACTTTGGGTGTGGCAGGCCTGGGACTATTTTACCTGGACTACTTTACCTGAGACTATTTAAACCACACCCAAACAGCAGAACATGCTTTGAGTTATTCTGCTGTGGGCAGCGTAACGCTCACCGTGTCCAGTTCTTTGATGCCAGCTTACCTGAAACGAAGGGTCTACAGACAGAGAAAGAACACTACGAAACGTACCTGGAACAGTATCCTGTCTTCAATCCATTGCTGACTTCAGTTCCACTCACCTGAAGGTACAAACTCCATCATCCGGAACCGCATGCATCCTGGAATACCATAACCTGGGAAGAGGAGAAAGAAAGACAGCATTAGTAAGCGTTTACTCACGTTTCCTCCCGAATGAAGGAAAGCCACACAATTCTTACCTGGGTAGTCATCTCCTGGTCAGTATCATTGCTGGAACATTACGGCGCTCGGCGAGGAACATCGCAACCTGCAGGGAGAGAATAGACACAGGTTAGCAATATAAAAAGCGAAACAGCGCAGCACATCGCGCATTACTCACCGGATAGCATCGCGCACACCGCGCTTTTGCCTACCAGCCCATGCTCATCTTCAAACTGCATGACAACAACAAAATACCTTTCCATACCTAAAAGGAAAGAAGCAAGACATTATTATTCGAACTAAGAGAAACATAAGAACTGCATACAATGACTGTAAAACAGCAAACCTACGGAGTCGCAGCAGGCCTGGATTCCCACAGGAGGGGGGCTTGTACCAGTGAAGTAACTTGGTCGCTGCTCGCCCCCGCCACGAGGAGCAGGACGGAGAATCCACCTTTTACAATATTAAGGTGAGGAGAGGGCCCAAGGGGGAGGAAGGAGTTGAGGACAAGGGAGGTGGGAAAACATAAAGACACTCTGGTATTGAATCCAGCTCTCCTATATAGCAGACCCATCTTTAACCAGAGGCCTTATCAAGGGACCGCGAGAAAGTTCGAGAGTGCAAATTATCCAACCAGGGCTGGGTGGCGTCCCCGTGGATACCAGGTGAGCGTAACATTCAGGATCCCCTCAGCCGCCTCTACTCCCTCTCTGATTTCTGGCTGTCTGTCTGCAATTTAGGAGTTGTGTGCCACTAATGATCTCTGCTTCAATGAAATTAAGACATAGATCCTCCTCATCGGAAACACCAGCTTCCTCCTTTCCTCTCTCTCTCTCGGGCCACCCACTGAGGATCCTCTTCCTTCTCCTACCTGTTAGGCTAAGAACCTTGGACTCCACCCTCTCCTTCTCTCCTCACATCTCTGACATCTCTTAAGAAGTCCCACGACAAGCTGCACCTCCTCAGAGGTATTCTTCCCTTCCTCATTTTCCCCCAGAAGCTCACTGGCTCCAGAGCTCTGGTCCTCTCAAAGCTTGACTATTGCAATAGTCTCTTTCTAAATCTTCCTTCCTCTACTCTTCGTCCTCCACAACTTATCCAGAACAGGACTGCAAGTCTTGTCCTTGGCCTCTAGCCCAGGGATCGTATCTCTCCAGCTCTGAAATCCCAGTGGCGGCAAGGATAAAGTTCAAGTCCCCCTCTCTCTTCATTGTCCACAAGGCTTTCTGGGGCCTGGTTCCTCGTTACCTCCAACTCTCCCTTCCTAAGTATCTCCCTTATCAAGCACTCTGCGCATCCACCTCCAACTCTCTGAGGGTCAGTTGCTTTTCCAAGCATAGAGTTGGGGGCAGATCTCTTTCTTTGGCTGGGGCCTCCCCCTGGAACAGCCTCCCAGCCTCCCTCAAGCTTGAGCAGAACCATCTTCGGTTACGGAAAGCAACTCAAGACCTTCCTGTTCACTTCCGCTTTCTCTCGTCCTTTCCTCTGCTGATGATCCGTCTATTCCATGCACCTGTTCACCTGGCCACCCTCTGAAAATGGTGTCCATGTCCCTTTCCTGTCCAGCTGCATCTCGCACTCCCTCTGGCCCTCGTAGCACTTGTGGTCTGTATGTGTAACCCTAGAGTCCACCCACTGTATGCACTTATTAGCCACCCATTGTCTGCACTCTGTTTCTTCACTACTCTCTCTCTGCTCCCTTTTGCACTTCTCCATCCCCCCTCCCCTTTTGCACTCGCCCCCCCCCCGCATTTGCACGATCTGAATGACACAAGGCATAGTAAGATTGTTGTTTTGTCCTCACTTTGTTTCCCCTTTTTGGTTTTGTCACACCGAGAACCAATTGTGTGCAGGCACGTTATAAATGCCATATCATATCATATCAATATGCTAAGCTCATAAAAAACTGGGACATTTCTGAGCTGGAAAGGGAAGGGCGGCACATGTTTGGAGGAATAGAGGGGAGGGGAGGTGAGGGAATGTAAAAACAGGATAGAGGGGGAAGGTAAAATAATGCATAATCTGAGACACAAGGGTGGGCAAGGAGGTGGGGGAGTATTGGGAGGGAAGGGGAAAGGGAAGAAAGTTTTACTTTTGTTATGTTTCATTTCAAACTCAATGAACATATTTCAAACAACAAAAAAAGTGTGAGTCATAGCCCTTTGTGAATGGGTGTGTCCTGTTCCTAGACCAGCTTCCTGTGGAGTGGCTATCTCTGTCGAAAGGGTGTTAACTCCCATTACAAAGGATCAAAGAGAGGCAATCTGTCAAGGCTATAGTCCAGCTGGTAGGTAGAGAGGAGCCTTGTCTGGAATTAATACACATAACCCTTTCACTGCTGAACTGGGTTGGTATGTACGATAACAATTTGATGTGGCTGTGATAACTGTGACAGATGCTGGCCTCCATACCAAAACTCAATTATGGCTTATGTTTACAGTTTACCGTGCCACTGGCCAGGAACCCCATAGTTATGCAGTTTTTGGAACGGGGTGCATATCTTAAATACAGGCCCTTTGCGGGGGAGACTTTTCTGTCACTGCCACTGTTAAGAGGGTACCTGGGACTACTGAGCCTGCTCTGCCACTGGCGAGCAGGCGCTGCAGATCAGGAGACTGATGCAGCAGGGCACAGGTGTACACCTGCTCTATGCCACTGGCGAGCAGGCGCTGCAGATCAGGAGACTGATGCAGCAGGGCACAGGTGACCCCTGATCCTGCTCTATGCCACTGGCGAGCAGGTGCTGCAGATCAGGAGACTGATGCAGCAGGGCACAGGTGTACACCTGCTCTATGCCACTGGTGAGCGGTTGCTGCATATCAGGATACTGATGCAGCAGGGCACAGGTGTACACCTGCTCTATGCCACTGGTGAGCGGTTGCTGCATATCAGGATGCTGATGCAGCAGGGCACAGGTGTACACCTGCTCTATGCCACTGGCGAGCAGGCACTGCAGATCAGGATACTGATGCAGCAGGGCACAGGTGTACACCTGCTCTATGCCACTGGTGAGCGGTTGCTGCATATCAGGATACTGATGCAGCAGGGCACAGGTGTACACCTGCTCTATGCCACTGGAGAGCGGTTGCTGCAGATCAGGATACTGATGCAGCAGGGCACAGGTGTACAACTGCTCTATGCCACTGGCGAGCAGGTGCTGCAGATCGGGAGACTGATGCAGCAGGGCACAGGTGTACACCTGCTCTATGTCACTGGAGAGCAGGTGCTGCAGATCAGGAGACTGATGCAGCAGGGCACAGGTGTACACCTGCTCTATGCCACTGGCGAGCAGGTGCTGCAGATCGGGAGACTGATGCAGCAGGGCACAGGTGTACACCTGCTCTATGCCACTGGCGAGGAGGTGCTGCAGATCAGGAGACTGATGCAGCAAGGCACAGGTGTACACCTGCTCTATGCCACTGGCGAGGAGGTGCTGCAGATCAGGAGACGGATGCAGCAAGGCACAGGTGTACACCTGCTCTATGCCACTGGTGAGCAGTTGCTGCATATCAGGATACTGATGCAGCAGTGCACAGGTGACCCCTGATCCTGCTCTATGCCACTGGCGAGCAGGTGCTGCAGATCAGGAGACTGATGCAGCAGGGCACAGGTGTACACCTGCTCCATGCAACTGGCGAGCAGGTGCTGCAGATCAGGAGACTGATGCAGGAGGGCACAGGTGACCCCTGATCCTGCTCTCTGCTACTGGAGAGCAGGTGCTGCAGATCAGGAGACTGATGCAGCATGGCACAGGTGTACACCTGATCCTGCTCTATGCCACTGGCGAGCAGGCGCTGCAGATCAGGAGACTGATGCAGCAGGGCACAGGTGTACACCTGCTCTATGCCACTGGTGAGCAGTTGCTGCATATCAGGATACTGATGCAGCAGGGCACAGGTGACCCCTGATCCTGCTCTATGCCACTGTCGAGCAGGTGCTGCAGATCAGGAGACTGATGCAGCAGGGCACAGGTGTACACCTGCTCTATGCCACTGGCGAGCAGGCACTGCAGATCAGGATACTGATGCAGCAGGGCACAGGTGTACACCTGCTCTATGCCACTGGCGAGAAGGTGCTGCAGATCAGGAGACTGATGCAGTAGGGCACAGGTGACCCCTGATCCTGCTCTATGCTATTGGTGAGCAGGCGCTGCAGATCAGGAGACTGATGCAGCAGGGCACAGGTGTACACCTGCTCTATGCCACTGGAGAGCGGTTGCTGCAGATCAGGATATTGATGCAGCAGGGCACAGGTGTAGAACTGCTCTATGCCACTGGCGAGCAGGTGCTTCAGATCAGGAGACTGATGCAGCAGGGCACAGGTGTACACCTGCTCTATGTCACTGGAGAGCAGGTGCTGCAGATCGGGAGACTGATGCAGCAGGGCACAGGTGTACACCTGCTCTATGCCACTGGCGAGGAGGTGCTGCAGATTGGCATACTGATGCAGCAGGGCACAGGTGTACACCTGCTCTATGCCACTGGCGAGCAGGTGCTGCAGATCGGGATACTGATGCAGCAGGGCACAGGTGTACACCTGCTCTATGCCACTGTTGAGCAGGTGCTGCAGATCAGGAGACTGATGCAGCAAGGCACAGGTGTACACCTGCTCTATGCCACTGGCGAGCAGGCGCTGCAGATCAGGAGACTGATGCATCAGCTCTATGCCACTGGCGAGCAGTCGCTGCAGATCAGGAGACTGATGCAGCAGGGCACAGGTGACCCCTGATCCTGCTCTCTGCCACTGGCGAGCAGGTGCTGCAGATCAGGAGACTGATGCAGCAGTGCACAGGTGTACACCTGCTTTATGCCACTGGCGAGCAAGTGCTGCAGATCAGGATACTGATGCAGCAGGGCACAGGTGTACACCTGCTCTATGTCACTGGAGAGCAGGTGCTGCAGATCAGGAGACTGATGCAGCAGGGCACAGGTGTACACCTGCTCTATGCCACTGGTGAGCAGGTGCTGCAGATCCAGAGACTGATGCAGCAGGGCACAGGTGACCCCTGATCCTGCTCTCTGCCACTGGCGAGCAGGTGCTGCAGATCAGGAGACTGATGCAGCAGTGCACAGGTGTACATCTGCTTTATGCCACTGGCGAGCAAGTGCTGCAGATCAGGATACTGATGCAGCAGGGCACAGGTGTACACCTGCTCTATGCCACTGGTGAGCAGGTGCTGCAGATCAGGAGATGGATGCAGCAAGGCACAGGTGTACACCTGCTCTATGCCACTGGTGAGCAGTTGCTGCATATCAGGATACTGATGCAGCAGTGCACATGTGACCGCTGATCCTGCTCTATGCCACTGGCGAGCAGGTGCTGCAGATCAGGAGACTGATGCAGCAGGGCACAGGTGTACACCTGCTCCATGCAACTGGCGAGCATGTTCTGCAGATAAGGATACTGATGCAGCAGGGCACAGGTGACCCCTGATCCTGCTCTATGCCACTGGCGAGCAGGTGCTGCAGATCAGGAGACTGATGCAGCAGGGCACAGGTGTACACCTGCTCCATGCAACTGGCGAGCAGGTTCTGCAGATCAGGATACTGATGCAGCAGTGCACAGGTGACCCCTGATCCTGCTCTATGCCACTGGCGAGCAGGTGCTGCAGATCAGGAGACTGATGCAGGAGGGCACAGGTGACCCCTGATCCTGCTCTCTGCTACTGGAGAGCAGGTGCTGCAGATCAGGAGACTGATGCAGCATGGCACAGGTGTACACCTGATCCTGCTCTATGCCACTGGCGAGCAGGCGCTGCAGATCAGGAGACTGATGCAGCAGGGCACAGGTGTACACCTGCTCTATGCCACTGGTGAGCAGTTGCTGCATATCAGGATACTGATGCAGCAGGGCACAGGTGACCCCTGATCCTGCTCTATGCCACTGTCGAGCAGGTGCTGCAGATCAGGAGACTGATGCAGCAGGGCACAGGTGTACACCTGCTCTATGCCACTGGCGAGCAGGCACTGCAGATCAGGATACTGATGCAGCAGGGCACAGGTGTACACCTGCTCTATGCCACTGGCGAGAAGGTGCTGCAGATCAGGAGACTGATGCAGTAGGGCACAGGTGACCCCTGATCCTGCTCTCTGCTATTGGTGAGCAGGCGCTGCAGATCAGGAGACTGATGCAGCAGAGCACAGGTGTACACCTTCTCTATGCCACTGGAGAGCGGTTGCTGCAGATCAGGATATTGATGCAGCAGGGCACAGGTGTAAACCTGCTCTATGTCACTGGAGAGCAGGTGCTGCAGATCGGGAGACTGATGCAGCAGGGCACAGGTGTACACCTGCTCTATGCCACTGGCGAGGAGGTGCTGCAGATTGGGATACTGATGCAGCAGGGTACAGGTGTACACCTGCTCTATGCCACTGGCGAGCAGGTGCTGCAGATCGGGATACTGATGCAGCAGGGCACAGGTGTACACCTGCTCTATGCCACTGGTGAGCAGGTGCTGCAGATCAGGAGACTGATGCAGCAAGGCACAGGTGTACACCTGCTCTATGCCACTGGCGAGCAGGCGCTGCAGATCAGGAGACTGATGCATCAGCTCTATGCCACTGGCGAGCAGGCGCTGCAGATCAGGAGACTGATGCAGCAGGGCACAGGTGACCCCTGATCCTGCTCTCTGCCACTGGCGAGCAGGTGCTGCAGATCAGGAGACTGATGCAGCAGTGCACAGGTGTACACCTGCTTTATGCCACTGGCGAGCAAGTGCTGCAGATCAGGATACTGATGCAGCAGGGCACAGGTGTACACCTGCTCTATGTCACTGGAGAGCAGGTGCTGCAGATCAGGAGACTGATGCAGCAGGGCACAGGTGTACACCTGCTCTATGCCACTGGTGAGCAGGTGCTGCAGATCCAGAGACTCATGCAGCAGTGCACAGGTGACCCCTGATCCTGCTCTATGCCACTGGCGAGCAGGTGCTGCACATCAGGAGACTGATGCAGTAGGGCACAGGTGTACACCTGCTCCATGCCACTGGCGAGCAGGTGCTGCAGATCAGGAGACTGGTGCAGCAGGGCACAGGTGTACACCTGCTCTATGCCACTGGTGAGGAGGTGCTGCAGATCGGGATACTGATGCAGCAGGGCACAGGTGTACACCTGCACTATGCCACTGGCGAGCAGGTGCTGCAGATCGGGATACTGATGCAGCATGGCACAGGTGTACACCTCCTCTATGCCACTGGTGAGCAGGTTCTGCAGATCGGGAGACTGATGCAGCAAGGCACAAGTGTACACCTGCTCTATGTTATTGGCGAGCAGGCGCTGCAGATCAGGAGACTGATGCAGCAGGGCACAGGTGACCCCTGATCCTGCTCTCTGCCACTGGCGTGCAGGTGCTTCAGATCAGGAGACTGATGCAGTAGGGCACAGGTGACCCCTGATCCTGCTCTCTGCTACTGGCGATCAGGCGCTGCAGATCAGGAGACTGATGCAGCAGGGCACAGGTGTACACCTGCTCTATGTCACTGGAGAGGAGGTGCTGCAGATCGGGATACTGATGCAGCAGGGCACAGGTGTACACCTGCTCTATGCCACTGGTGAGCAGGTGCTGCAGATCAGGAGACTGATGCAGCAAGGCACAGGTGTACACCTGCTCTATGCCACTGGCGAGCAGGCGCTGCAGATCAGGAGACTGATGCATCAGCTCTATGCCACTGGCGAGCAGGCGCTGCAGATCAGGAGACTCATGCAGCAGGGCACAGGTGACCCCTGATCCTGCTCTCTGCCACTGGCGAGCAGGTGCTGCAGATCAGGAGACTGATGCAGCAGTGCACAGGTGTACACCTGCTTTATGCCACTGGCGAGCAAGTGCTGCAGATCAGGATACTGATGCAGCAGGGCACAGGTGTACACCTGCTCTATGTCACTGGAGAGCAGGTGCTGCAGATCAGGAGACTGATGCAGCAGGGCACAGGTGTACACCTGCTCTATGCCACTGGTGAGCAGGTGCTGCAGATCCGGAGACTGATGCAGCAAGGCACAGGTGTACACCTGTTCTATGCCACTGGAGAGCGGGTGCTGCAGATCAGGAGGCTGATGCAGCAGGGCACAGGTGACCCCTGATCCTGCTCTATACCACTGACGAGCAGGTGCTGCAGATCAGGAGACTGATGCAGCAGGGTACAGGTGTACACCTGCTCTATGTCACTGGAGAGCAGGTGCTGCAGATCAGGAGACTGGTGCAGCAGGGCACAGGTGTACACCTGCTCTATGCCACTGGCGAGGAGGTGCTGCAGATCGGGATACTGATGCAGCAGGGCACAGGTGTACACCTGCTCTATGCCACTGGCGAGCAGGTGCTGCAGATCGGGATACTGATGCAGCATGGCACAGGTGTACACCTCCTCTATGCCACTGGTGAGCAGGTTCTGCAGATCAGGAGACTGATGCAGCAGGGCACAGGTGACCCCTGATCCTGCTCTCTGCCACTGGTGAGCAGGTGCTTCAGATCAGGAGACTGATGCAGTAGGGCACAGGTGACCCCTGATCCTTCTCTCTGCTACTGGTGAGCAGGCGCTGCAGATCAGGAGACTGATGCAGCAGGGCACAGGTGTAAACCTGCTCTATGCCACTGGAGAGCGGTTGCTGCAGATCAGGATACTGATGCAGCAGGGCACAGGTGTACAACTGCTCTATGCCACTGGCGAGCAGGTGCTGCAGATCAGGAGACTGATGCAGCAGGGCACAGGTGTACACCTGCTCTATGTCACTGAAGAGCAGGTGCTGCAGATCGCGAGACTGATGCAGTAGGGCACAGGTGTACACCTGCTCTATGCCACTGGCGAGGAGGTGCTGCAGATCGGGATACTGATGCAGCAGGGCACAGGTGTACACCTGCTCTATGCCACTGGCGAGCAGGTGCTGCAGATCAGGAGACTGATGCAGCAAGGCACAGGTGTACACCTGCTCTATGTCACTGGCGAGCAGGCGCTGCAGATCAGGAGACTGATGCAGCAGGGCACAGGTGTTCACCTGCTTTATGCCACTGGCGAGCAAGTGCTGCAGATCAGGATACTGATGCAGCAGGGCACAGGTGTACAACTGCTCTATGCCACTGGCGATCAGGCGCTGCAGATCAGGAGACTGATGCAGCAGGGCACAGGTGACCCCTAATCCTGCTCTCTGCCACTGGCGAGCAGGTGTTGCAGATCAGGAGACTGATGCAGCAGGGCACAGATGTACACCTGCTCTATGCTACTGGAGAGCGGTTGCTGCAGATCAGGATATTGATGCAGCAGGGCACAGGTGTACAACTGCTCTATGCCACTGGCGAGCAGGTGCTGCAGATCAGGAGACTGATGCAGCAGGGCACTGGTGACACCTGATCCTGCTCTCTGCCACTGGCGAGCAGGTGCTGCAGATCAGGAGACTGATGCAGCAGGGCACAGGTGTACACCTGCTTTATGCCACTGGCGAGCAAGTGCTGCAGATCAGGATACTGATGCAGCAGGGCACAGGTGTACAACTGCTCTATGCCACTGGCGAGCAGGCGCTGCAGATCAGGAGACTGATGCAGCAGGGCACAGGTGACCCCTAATCCTGCTCTCTGCCACTGGCGAGCAGGTGTTGCAGATCAGGAGACTGATGCAGCAGGGCACAGGTGTACACCTGCTCTATGCCACTGGAGAGCGGTTGCTGCAGATCAGGATATTGATGCAGCAGGGCACAGGTGTACAACTGCTCTATGCCACTGGCGAGCAGGTGCTTCAGATCAGGAGACTGATGCAGCAGGGCACAGGTGTACACCTGCTCTATGTCACTGGAGAGCAGGTGCTGCAGATCGGGAGACTGATGCAGCAGGGCACAGGTGTACACCTGCTCTATGCCACTGGCGAGGAGGTGCTGCAGATTGGGATACTGATGCAGCAGGGCACAGGTGTACACCTGCTCTATGCCACTGGCGAGCAGGTGCTGCAGATCGGGATGCTGATACAGCAGAGCACAGGTGTACACCTGCTCTATGCCACTGGCGAGCAGGTGCTGCAGATCAGGAGACTGATGCAGCAAGGCACAGGTGTACACCTGCTCTATGCCACTGGCGAGCAGGCGCTGCAGATCAGGAGACTGATGCATCAGCTCTATGCCACTGGCGAGCAGGCGCAGCAGATCAGGAGACTGATGCAGCAGGGCACAGGTGACCCCTGATCCTGCTCTCTGCCACTGGCGAGCAGGTGCTGCAGATCAGGGGACTGATGCAGCAGTGCACAGGTGTACACCTGCTTTATGCCACTGGCGAGCAAGTGCTGCAGACCAGGATACTGATGCAGCAGGGCACAGGTGTACACCTGCTCTATGTCACTGGAGAGCAGGTGCTGCAGATCAGGAGACTGATGCAGCAGGGCACAGGTGTACACCTGCTCTATGTCACTGGAGAGCGGGTGCTGCAGATCAGGATACTGATGCAGCAGGGCACAGGTGTACATCTGCTCTATGCCACTGGTGAGCAGGTACTGCAGATCCGGAGACTGATGCAGAAAGGCACAGGTGTACACCTGTTCTATGCCACTGGAGAGTGGGTGCTGCAGATCAGGAGGCTGATGCAGCAGGGCACAGGTGACCCCTGATCCTGCTCTATGCCACTGACGAGCAGGTGCTGCAGATCAGGAGACTGATGCAGCAGGGCACAGGTGTACACCTGCTCTATGGCACTGGAGAGCAGGTGCTGCAGATCAGGAGACTGGTGCAGCAGGGCACAGGTGTACACCTGCTCTAAGCCACTGGCGAGGAGGTGCTGCAGATCGGGATACTGATGCAGCAGGGCACAGGTGTACACCTGCTCTATGCCACTGGCGAGCAGGTGCTGCAGATCGGGATACTGATGCAGCATGGCACAGGTGTACACCTCCTCTATGCCACTGGTGAGCAGGTTCTGCAGATCAGGAGACTGATGCAGCAAGGCACAGGTGACCCCTGATCCTGCTCTCTGCCACTGGCGAGCAGGTGCTTCAGATCAGGAGACTGATGCAGTAGGGCACAGGTGACCCCTGATCCTGCTCTCTGCTACTGGGGAGCAGGCTCTGCAGATCAGGAGACTGATGCAGCAGGGCACAGGTGTAAACCTGCTCTATGCCAGTGGAGAGTGGTTGCTGCAGATCAGGATACTGATGCAGCAGGGCACAGGTGTACAACTGCTCTATGCCACTGGCGAGCAGGTGCTGTAGATCAGGAGACTGATGCAGCAGGGCACAGGTGTACACCTGCTCTATGTCACTGGAGAGCAGTTGCTGCAGATCAGGAGACTGATGCAGCAGGTCACAGGTGTACACCTGCTCTATGCCACTGGCGAGCAGGTGCTGCAGATCAGGAGACTGATGCAGCAGGGCACAGGTGTACACCTGCTTTATGTCACTGAAGAGCAGGTGCTGCAGATCGGGAGACTGATGCAGCAGGGCACAGGTGTACACCTGCTCTATGCCACTGGCGAGGAGGTGCTGCAGATCAGGATACTGATGCAGCAGGGCACAGGTGTACACCTGCTCTATGCCACTGGCGAGCAGGTGCTGCAGATCGGGATTCTGATGCAGCAGGGCACAGGTGTACACCTGCTCTATGCCACTGGCGAGTAGGTGCTGCAGATCAGGAGACTGATGCAGCAAGGCACAGGTGTACACCTGCTTTATGTCACTGGCGAGCAGGCGCTGCAGATCAGGAGACTGATGCAGCAGGGCACAGGTGACCCCTGATCCTGCTCTCTGCCACTGGCGAGCAGGTGCTGCAGATCAGGAGACTTATGCAGCAGGGCACAGGTGTACACCTGCTTTATGCCACTGGCGAGCAAGTGCTGCAGATCTGGATACTGATGCAGCAGGGCACAGGTGTACACCTGCTCTATGTCACTGGCGAGCAGGTGCTGCAGATCAGGATACTAATGCAGCAGGGCACAGGTGTACAACTGCTCTAGGCCACTGGCGAGCAGGCGCTGCAGATCAGGAGACTGATGCAGCAGGACACAGGTGATCCCTGATCCTGCTCTCTGCCACTGGCAAGCAGGTGTTGCAGATCAGGAGACTGATGCAGCAGGGCACAGGTGACCCCTGATCCTGCTCTCTGCCACTGGCGAGCAGTTGTTGCAGATCAGGAGACTGATGCAGCAGGGCACAGGTGTACACCTGCTCTATGTCACTGGAGAGCAGTTGCTGCAGATCAGGAGACTGATGCAGCAGGGCACAGGTGTACACCTGCTCTATGCCACTGGCGAGCAGGTGCTGCAGATCGGGAGACTGATGCAGAGGGGCACAGGTGTACACCTGCTCTATGTCACTGGAGAGCAGTTGCTGCAGATCAGGAGACTGATGCAGCAGGGCACAGGTGACCCCTGATCCTGCTCTCTGCTACTGGCGAGCAGGCGCTGTAGATCAGGAGACTGATGCAGCAGGGCACAGGTGTACACCTGCTCTATGTCACTGGAGAGCAGTTGCTGCAGATCAGGAGACTGATGCAGGAGGGCACAGGTGTACACCTGCTCTGTGCCACTGGCGAGCAGGTGCTGCAGATCGGGAGACTGATGCAGCGGGGCACAGGTGTACACCTGCTCTATGTCACTGAAGAGCAGGTGCTGCAGATCGGGAGACTGATGCAGCAGGGCACAGGTGTACACCTGCTCTATGCCACTGGCGAGGAGGTGCTGCAGATCGGGATACTGATGCAGCAGGGCACAGGTGTACACCTGCTCTATGCCACTGGCGAGCAGGTGCTGCAGATCGGGATACTGATGCAGCAGGGCACAGGTGTACACCTGCTCTATGCCACAGGCGAGCAGGTGCTGCAGATCAGGAGACTGATGCAGCAAGGCACAGCTGTACACCTGCTTTATGCCACTGGTGAGCAGGTGCTGCAGATCAGGAGACTGATGCAGCAGGGCACAGGTGTACACCTGCTCTATGTCACTGGCGAGCAGGTGCTGCAGATCAGGATACTGATGCAGCAGGGCACAGGTGTACAACTGCTCTAGGCCACTGGCGAGCAGGCGCTGCAGATCAGGAGACTGATGCAGCAGGGCACAAGTGATCCCTGATCCTGCTCTCTGCTACTGGCGAGCAGGTGTTGCAGATCAGAAGACTGATGCAGCAGGGCACAGGTGACCCCTGATCCTGCTCTCTGCCACTGGCGAGCAGTTGTTGCAGATCAGGAGACTGATGCAGCAGGGCACAGGTGACCCCTGATCCTGCTCTATGCCACTGGTGAGCAGTTGCTGCATATCAGGAGACTGATGCAGCAGGGCACAGGTGTACACCTGTTCTATGCCACTGGAGAGTGGGTTCTGCAGATCAGGAGGCTGATGCAGCACGGCACAGGTGTACACCCGCTCTATGCCACTGGTGAGCAGGCGCTGCAGATCAGGATACTGATGCAGCAGGGTGCAGGTGACCCCTGATCCTGCTCTATGCCACTGGTGAGCAGTTGCTGCATATCAGGATACTGATGCAGCAGGGCGCAGGTGACCCCTGATCCTGCTCTATGCCACTGACGAGCAGGTGCTGCAGATCAGGAGACTGATGCAGCAGGGCA
Organism: Ambystoma mexicanum; assembly: GCF_040938575.1. Taxonomy (NCBI): domain Eukaryota; kingdom Metazoa; phylum Chordata; class Amphibia; order Caudata; family Ambystomatidae; genus Ambystoma; species Ambystoma mexicanum. The sequence continues at coordinate 1,245,716,374 of NC_090936.1, forward strand.
CAGGTGTACACCTGCTCTATGCCACTGGCGAGCAGGTGCTGCAGATCAGGAGACTGATGCAGCAGGGCACAGGTGTACACCTGCTCTATGTCACTGGAGAGCAGGTGCTGCAGATCAGGAGACTGATGCAGCAGGGCACAGGTGTACACCTGCTCTATGCCACTGGTGAGCGGTTGCTGCATATCAGGATACTGATGCAGCAGCTGCTCTATGCCACTGGAGAGCGGTTGCTGCAGATCAGGATACTGATGCAGCAGGGCACAGGTGTACACCTGCTCTATGCCACTGGTGAGCAGTTTCTGCAGATCAGGATACTGATGCAGCAGGGCACAGGTGTACACCTGCTCTATGCCACTGGTGAGCAGTTGCTGCATATCAGGATACTGATGCAGCAGGGCGCAGGTGACCCCTGATCCTGCTCTATGTCACTGGAGAGCAGGTGCTGCAGATCGGGACACTGATGCAGCAGGGCACAGGTGTACACCTGCTCTATGCCACTGGCGAGCAGGTGCTGCAGATCAGGAGACTGATGCAGCAAGGCACAGGTGTACACCTGCTCTATGCCACTGGCGAGCAGGCACTGCAGATCAGGAGACTGATGCAGCAGCTCTATGCCACTGGCGAGCAGGTGCTGCTGATCAGGAGACTGATGCAGCAAGGCACAGGTGTGCACCTGCTCTATGTCACTGGCGAGCAGGTGCTGCAGATCAGGAGACTGATGCAGCAAGGCACAGGTGTACACCTGCTCTATGCCACTGGCGAGCAGGCACTGCAGATCAGGAGACTGATGCAGCAGCTCTATGCCACTGGTGAGCAGGTGCTGCTGATCAGGAGACTGATGCAGCAAGGCACAGGTGTGCATCTGCTCTATGTCACTGGCGAGCAGGCGCTGCAGATCAGGAGACTGATGCAGCAGGGCACAGGTGACCCCTGATCCAGCTCTCTGCCACTGGCGAGCAGGTGCTGCAGATCAGGAGACTGATGCAGCAGGGCACAGGTGTACACCTGCTTTATGCCACTGGCGATCGAGTGCTGCAGATCAGGATACTGATGCAGCAGGGCACAGGTGTACACCTGCTCTATGTCACTGGCGAGCAGGTGCTACAGATCAGGATACTGATGCAGCAGGGCCTCAGGTGTACAACTGCTCTATGCCACTGGCGAGCAGGTGCTGCAGATCAGGAGACTGATGCAGCAGGGCACAGGTGACCCCTGATCCTGCTCTCTGCCACTGGCGAGCAGATGTTGCAGATCAGGAGACTGATGCAGCAGGGCACAGGTGTACACCTGTTCTATGCCACTGGAGAGTGGGTGCTGCAGATCAGGAGGCTGATACAGCAGGGCACAGGTGACCCCTGATCCTGCTCTATGCCACTGGCGAGCAGGCGCTGCAGATCAGGATACTGATGCAGCAGGGCGCAGGTGACCCCTGATCCTGCTCTATGTCACTGGTGAGCAGTTGCTGCATATCAGGATACTGATGCAGCAGGGCGCAGGTGACCCCTGATCCTGCTCTATGCCACTGGCGAGCAGGTGCTGCAGATCAGGAGACTGATGCAGCAGGGCACAGGTGTACACCTGCTCTATGCCACTGGCGAGCAGGCGCTGCAGATCAGGATACTGATGCAGCAGGGCACAGGTGTACACCTGCTCTATGCCACTGGTGAGCAGTTGCTGCATATCAGGATACTGATGCAGCAGGGCACAGGTGTACACCTGCTCTATACCACTGGAGAGCGGTTGCTGCAGATCAGGATACTGATGCAGCAGGGCACAGGTGTACAACTGCTCTATGCCACTGGCGAGCAGGTGCTGCAGATCAGGAGACTGATGCAGCAGGGCACAGGTGTACACCTTCTCTATGTCACTGGAAAGCAGGTGCTGCAGATCAGGAGACTGATGCAGCAGGGCACAGGTGTACACCTGCTCTATGCCACTGGCGAGCAGGTGCTGCAGATCAGGAGACTGATGCAGCAGGGCACAGGTCTATGTCACTGGAGAGCAGGTGCTGCAGATTAGGAGACTGATGCAGCAGTGCACAGGTGTACACCTACTCTATGCCAGTGGCGAGCAGGTGCTGCAGATCAGGAGACTGATGCAGCAGTGCACAGGTGTACACCTGCTTTATGCCACTGGTGAGCAGGTGCTGCAGATCAGGAGACTGATGCAGCAAGGCACAGGTGTACACCTGCTCTATGTGCACTGGTGAGCAGTTGCTGCATATCAGGATACTGATGCAGCAGTGCACAGGTGACCCCTGATCCTGCTCTATGCCACTGGCGAGCAGGTGCTGCAGATCAGGAGACTGATGCAGCAGGGCACAGGTGTACACCTGCTCTATGCCACTGGCGAGCAGGCGCTACAGATCAGGCTACTGATGCAGCAGGGCACAGGTGTACACCTGCTCTATGCCACTGGCGAGCAGGTGCTGCAGATCAGGAGACTGATGCAGTAGGGCACAGGTAACCCCTGATCCTGCTCTCTGCTACTGGCGAGCAGGCGCTGCAGATCAGGAGACTGATGCAGCAGGGCACAGGTGTACACCTGCTCTATGTCACTGGTGAGTGGTTGCTGCATATCAGGATACTGATGCAGCAGGGCACAGGTGTACACCTGCTCTATGCCACTGGAGAACGGTTGCTGCATATCAGGATACTGATGCAGCAGGGCACAGGTGTACAACAGCTCTATGCCACTGGCAAGCAGGTGCTGTAGATCAGGAGACTGATGCAGCAGGGCACAGGTGTACACCTGCTCTATGTCACTGGAGAGCAGGTGCTGCAGATCAGGAGACTGATGCAGCAGGGCACAGGTGTACACCTGCTCTATGCCACTGACGAGCAGGTGTTGCAGATCAGGAGACTGATGCAGCAGGGCACACGTGTACAGCTGCTCTATGTCACTGGAGAGCAGGTGCTGCAGATCGGGAGACTGATGCAGCAGGGCACAGTTGTACACCTACTCTATGCCACTGGCGAGGAGGTGCTGCAGATCAGGATACTGATGCAGCAGGGCACAGGTGTACACCTGCTCTATGCCACTAGTGAGCAGGTGCTGCAGTTCGGGATTCTGATGCAGCAGGGCACAGGTGTACACCTGCTCTATGACACTGGAGAGAGGTTGCTGCAGATCAGGAGACTGATGCAGCAGGGCACAGGTATACAACTGCTCTATGCCACTAGTGAGCAGGTGCTGCAGTTCGGGATTCTGATGCAGCAGGGCACAGGTGTACACCTGCTCTATGCCACTGGCGAGCAGGTGCTGTAGATCAAGAGACTGATGCAGCAGGGCATAGGTGACCCCTGATGCTGCTCTCTGACACTGGCGAGCAGGTGCTGCAGATCAGGAGCCTGATGCAGCAGGGCACAGGTGTACACCCGCTCTATGCCACTGGTGAGCAGTTGCTGCATATCAGGACACTGATGCAGCAGGGCACAAGTGTACACCTGGTCTATGCCACTGGTTAGCAGTTGCTGCATATCAGGATACTGATGCAGCAGGGCACAGGTGTACACCTGCTCTATGACACTGGAGAGTGGTTGCTGCAGATCAGGAGACTGATGCAGCAGGGCACAGGTGTACAACTGCTCTATGCCACTGGCGAGCAGGTGCTGTAGATCAAGAGACTGATGCAGCAGTGCATAGGTGTACACCTGCTCTATGCCACTGGCGAGCAGGTGCTGCAGATCAGGAGACTGATGCAGCAGGGCACAGGTGTACACCTGCTCTATGTCACTTGAGAGCAGGTGCTGCAGATCAGGAGACTGATGCAGCAGGGCACAGGTGTACACCTGCTCTATGTCACTGGCGAGGAGGTGCTGCAGATCGGGATACTGATGCAGCAGGGCACAGGTGTACACCTGCTCTATGCCACTGGCGAGCAGGTGCTGCAGATCGGGAGACTGATGCAGAAGGGCACAGGTGTACACCTGCTCTATGCCACTGGCGAGCAGGTGCTGCAGATCAGGAGACTGATGCAGCAAGGCACAGGTGTACACCTGCTCTATGTCACTGGCGAGCAGGCGCTGCAGATCAGGAGACTGATGCAGCAGGGCACAGGTGACCGCTGATCCTGCTCTCTGCCATTGGCGAGCAGGTGCTGCAGATCAGGAGGCTGATGCAGCAGGGCACAGGTGTACACCTGCTTTATGCCACTGGCGAGCAAGTGCTGCAGATCAGGATACTGATGCAACAGGGCACAGGTGTACACCTGCTCTATGTCACTGGAGAGCAGGTGCTGCAGATCAGGAGACTGATGCAGCAGGGCACAGGTGTACACCTGCTCTATGCCACTGGCGAGCAGGTGCTGCAGATCAGGAGACTGATGCAGCAAGGCACAGGTGTACACCTGCTCTATGTCACTGGCGAGCAGGCGCTGCAGATCAGGAGACTGATGCAGCAGGGCACAGGTGACCCCTGATCCTGCTCTCTGCCACTGGCGAGCAGGTGCTGCAGATCAGGAGACTGATGCAGTAGTGCACATGTGACCCCTGAACCTGCTCTCTGCTACTGGCGAGCAGGCGCTGCAGATCAGGAGCCTGATGCAGCAGGGCACAGGTGTACACCTACTCTATGCCACTGGTGAGCAGTTGCTGCATATCAGGACACTGATGCAGCAGGGCACAGGTGTACACCTGGTCTATGCCACTGGTGAGCAGTTGCTGCATATCAGGATACTGATGCAGCAGGGCACAGGTGTACACCTGCTCTATGACACTGGAGAGTGGTTGCTGCAGATCAGGAGACTGATGCAGCAGGGCAAAGTGTACAACTGCTCTATGCCACTGGCAAGCAGGTGCTGTATATCAAGAGACTGATGCAGCAGGGCACAGGTGTACACCTGCTCTATGCCACTGGCGAGCAGGTGCTGCAGATCAGGAGACTGATGCAGCAGGGCACAGGTGTACACCTGCTCTATGTCACTGGAGAGCAGGTGCTGCAGATCAGGAGACTGATGCAGCAGGGCACAGGTGTACACCTGCTCTATGTCACTGGCGAGGAGGTGCTGCAGATCGGGATACTGATGCAGCAGGGCACAGGTGACCGCTGATCCTGCTCTCTGCCATTGGCGAGCAGGTGCTGCAGATCAGGATACTGATGCAGCAGGGCACAGGTGTACACCTGCTCTATGCCACTGGCGAGCAGGTGCTGCAGATCAGGAGACTGATGCAGCAAGGCACAGGTGTACACCTGCTCTATGTCACTGGCGAGCAGGCACTGCAGATCAGGAGACTGATGCAGCAGGGCACAGGTGACCGCTGATCCTGCTCTCTGCCATTGGCAAGCAGGTGCTGCAGATCAGGAGACTGATGCAGCAGGGCACAGGTGTACACCTGCTTTATGCCACTGGCGAGCAAGTGCTGCAGATCAGGATACTGATGCAGCAGGGTACAGGTGTACACCTGCTCTATGTCACTGGAGAGCAGGTGCTGCAGATCAGGAGACTGATGCAGCAGGGCACAGGTGTACACCTGCTCTATGCCACTGGTGAGCAGGTGCTGCAGATCCGGAGACTGATGCAGCAAGGCACAGGTGTACACCTGTTCTATGCCACTGGAGAGCGGGTGCTGCAGATCAGGAGGCTGATGCAGCAGGGCACAGGTGACCTCTGATCCTGCTCTATGCCACTGGCGAGCAGGCGCTGCAGATCAGGATACTGATTCAGCAGGGCACAGGTGTACACCTGCTCTATGTCACTGGAGAGTGAGTGCTGCAGATCAGGATACTGATGCAGCAGGGCACAGGTGAACAGCTACTCTATGCCACTGGCGAGCAGGTGCTAGAGGTCGGGAGACTGATGCAACAGGGCACAGGTGTACACCTGCTCTATGCCACTGGCGAGCAGGTGCTGCAGATCGGGATACTGATGCAGCATGGCACAGGTGTACACCTCCTCTATGCCACTGGTGAGCAGGTTCTGCAGATCAGGAGACTGATGCAGCAAGGCACAGGTGTACACCTGCTCTATGTTATTGGCGAGCAGGCGCTGCAGATCAGGAGACTGATGCAGCAGGGCACAGGTGACCCCTGATCCTGCTCTCTGCCACTGGCGAGCAGGTGCTTCAGATCAGGAGACTGATGCAGTAGGGCACAGGTGACCCCTGATCCTGCTCTCTGCTACTGGCGAGCAGGCGCTGCAGATCAGGATACTGATGCAGCAGGGCACAGGTGTACAACTGCTCTATGCCACTGGCGAGCAGGTGCTGCAGATCAGGAGACTGATGCAGCAGGGCACAGGTGTACACCTGCTCTATGCCACTGGCGAGCAGGTGCTGCAGATCGCGAGACTGATGCAGCAGGGCACAGGTGTACACCTGCTCTATGTCACTGAAGAGCAGGTGCTGCAGATCGGGAGACTGATGCAGCAGGGCACAGGTGTACACCTGCTCTATGCCACTGGCGAGGAGGTGCTGCAGATCGGGATACTGATGCAGCAGGGCACAGGTGTACACCTGCTCTATGCCACTGGCGAGCAGGTGCTGCAGATCGGGATACTGATGCAGCAGGGCACAGGTGTACACCTGCTCTATGCCACTGGCGAGCAGGTGCTGCAGATCAGGAGACTGATGCAGCAAGGCACAGGTGTACACCTGCTCTATGTCACTGGCGAGCAGGCGCTGCAGATCAGGAGACTGATGCAGCAGGGCACAGGTGTTCACCTGCTTTATGCCACTGGCGAGCAAGTGCTGCAGATCAGGATACTGATGCAGCAGGGCACAGGTGTACAACTGCTCTATGTCACTGGAGATCAGGCGCTGCAGATCAGGAGACTGATGCAGCAGGGCACAGGTGACCCCTAATCCTGCTTTCTGCCACTGGCGAGCAGGTGTTGCAGATCAGGAGACTGATGCAGCAGGGCACAGGTGTACACCTGCTCTATGCCACTGGAGAGCGGTTGCTGCAGATCATGATATTGATGCAGCAGGGCACAGGTGTACAACTGCTCTATGCCACTGGCGAGCAGGTGCTGCAGATCAGGAGACTGATGCAGCAGGGCACTGGTGACACCTGATCCTGCTCTCTGCCACTGGCGAGCAGGTGCTGCAGATCAGGAGACTAATGCAGCAGGGCACAGGTGTACACCTGCTTTATGCCACTGGCGAGCAAGTGCTGCAGATCAGGATACTGATGCAGCAGGGCACAGGTGTACAACTGCTCTATGTCACTGGCGAGCAGGCGCTGCAGATCAGGAGACTGATGCAGCAGGGCACAGGTGACCCCTAATCCTGCTCTCTGCCACTGGCGAGCAGGTGTTGCAGATCAGGAGACTGATGCAGCAGGGCACAGGTGTACACCTGCTCTATGCCACTGGAGAGCGGTTGCTGCAGATCAGGATATTGATGCAGCAGGGCACAGGTGTACAACTGCTCTATGCCACTGGCGAGCAGGTGCTGCAGATCAGGAGACTGATGCAGCAGGGCACTGGTGACACCTGATCCTGCTCTCTGCCACTGGCGAGCAGGTGCTGCAGATCAGGAGACTGATGCAGCAGGGCACAGGTGTACACCTGCTTTATGCCACTGGCGAGCAAGTGCTGCAGATCAGGATACTGATGCAGCAGGGCACAGGTGTACAACTGCTCTATGTCACTGGCGAGCAGGCGCTGCAGATCAGGAGACTGATGCAGCAGGGCACAGGTGACCCCTAATCCTGCTCTCTGCCACTGGCGAGCAGGTGTTGCAGATCAGGAGACTGATGCAGCAGGGCACAGGTGTACACCTGCTCTATGCCACTGGAGAGAGGTTGCTGCAGATCAGGATATTGATGCAGTAGGGCACAGGTGTACAACTGCTCTATGCCACTGGCGAGCAGGTGCTTCAGATCAGGAGACTGATGCAGCAGGGCACAGGTGTACACCTGCTCTATGTCACTGGAGAGCAGGTGCTGCAGATCGGGAGACTGATGCAGCAGGGCACAGGTGTACACCTGCTCTATGCCACTGGTGAGGAGGTGCTGCAGATTGGGATACTGATGCAGCAGGGCACAAGTGTACACCTGCTCTATGCCACTGGCGAGCAGGTGCTGCAGATCGGGATGCTGATACAGCAGAGCACAGGTGTACACCTGCTCTATGCCACTGGTGAGCAGGCGCTGCAGATCAGGAGACTGATGCATCAGCTCTATGCCACTGGCGAGCAGGCGCAGCAGATCAGGAGACTGATGCAGCAGGGCACAGGTGACCCCTGATCCTGCTCTCTGCCACTGGCGAGCAGGTGCTGCAGATCAGGAGACTGATGCAGCAGTGCACAGGTGTACACCTGTTTTATGCCACTGGCGAGCAAGTGCTGCAGATCAGGATACTGATGCAGCAGGGCACAGGTGTACACCTGCTCTATGTCACTGGAGAGCAGGTGCTGCAGATCAGGAGACTGATGCAGCAGGGCACAGGTGTACACCTGCTCTATGTCACTGGAGAGCGGGTGCTGCAGATCAGGATACTGATGCAGCAGGGCACAGGTGTACATCTGCTCTATGCCACTGGTGAGCAGGTACTGCAGATCTGGAGACTGATGCAGCAAGGCACAGGTGTACACCTGTTCTATGCCACTGGAGAGTGGGTGCTGCAGATCAGGAGGCTGATGCAGCAGGGCACAGGTGACCCCTGATCCTGCTCTATGCCACTGACGAGCAGGTGCTGCAGATCAGGAGACTGATGCAGCGGGGCACAGGTGTACACCTGCTCTATGTCACTGGAGAGCAGGTGCTGCAGATCAGGAGACTGGTGCAGCAGGGCACAGGTGTACACCTGCTCTAAGCAACTGGCGAGGAGGTGCTGCAGATCGGGATACTGATGCAGCAGGGCACAGGTGTACACCTGCTCTATGCCACTGGCGAGCAGGTGCTGCAGATCGGGATACTGATGCAGCATGGCACAGGTGTACACCTCCTCTATGCCACTGGTGAGCAGGTTCTGCAGATCAGGAGACTGATGCAGCAAGGCACAGGTGTACACCTGCTCTATGTTATTGGCGAGCAGGCGCTGCAGATCAGGAGACTGATGCATCAGGGCACAGGTGACCCCTGATCCTGCTCTCTGCCACTGGCGAGCAGGTGCTTCAGATCAGGAGACTGATGCAGTAGGGCACAGGTGACCCCTGATCCTGCTCTCTGCTACTGGGGAGCAGGCGCTGCAGATCAGGAGACTGATGCAGCAGGGCATAGGTGTAAACCTGCTCTATGCCACTGGAGAGCGGTTGCTGCAGATCAGGATACTGATGCAGCAGGGCACAGGTGTACAACTGCTCTATGCCACTGGCGAGCAGGTGCTGTAGATCAGGAGACTGATGCAGCAGGGCACAGGTGTACACCTGCTCTATGTCACTGGAGAGCAGTTGCTGCAGATCAGGAGACTGATGCAGCAGGTCACAGGTGTACACCTGCTCTATGCCACTGGCGAGCAGGTGCTGCAGATCAGGAGACTGATGCAGCAGGGCACAGGTGTACACCTGCTCTATGTCACTGAAGAGCAGGTGCTGCAGATCGGGAGACTGATGCAGCAGGGCACAGGTGTACACCTGCTCTATGCCACTGGCGAGGAGGTGCTGCAGATCAGGATACTGATGCAGCAGGGCACAGGTGTACACCTGCTCTATGCCACTGGCGAGCACGTGCTGCAGATTGGGATACTGATGCAGCAGGGCACAGGTGTACACCTGCTCTATGCCACTGGCGAGTAGGTGCTGCAAATCAGGAGACTGATGCAGTAAGGCACAGGTGTACACCTGCTCTATGTCACTGGCGAGCAGGCACTGCAGATCAGGAGACTGATGCAGCAGGGCACAGGTGACCCCTGATCCTGCTCTCTGCCACTGGCGAGCAGGTGCTGCAGATCAGGAGACTTATGCAGCAGGGCACAGGTGTACACCTGCTCTCTGCCACTGGCGAGCAGTTGTTGCAGATCAGGAGACTGATGCAGCAGGGCACAGGTGACCCCTGATCCTGCTCTCTGCTACTGGCGAGCAGGCGCTGTAGATCAGGAGACTGATGCAGCAGGGCACAGGTGTACACCTGCTCTATGTCACTGGAGAGCAGTTGCTGCAGATCAGGAGACTGATGCAGCAGGGCACAGGTGTACACATGCTCTATGCCACTGGCGAGCAGGTGCTGCAGATCGGGAGACTGATGCAGCAGGGCACAGGTGTACACCTGCTCTATGCCACTGGCGAGGAGGTGCTGCAGATCGGGATACTGATGCAGCAGGGCACAGGTGTACACCTGCTCTATGCCACTGGTGAGCAGTTGCTGCATATCAGGATACTGATGCAGCAGGGCACAGGTGTACACCTGCTCTATGACACTGGAGAGTGGTTGCTGCAGATCAGGAGACTGATGCAGCAGGGCACAGGTGTACAACTGCTCTATGCCACTGGCGAGCAGGTGCTGTAGATCAAGAGACTGATGCAGCAGGGCATAGGTGTACACCTGCTCTATGCCACTGGCGAGCAGGTGCTGCAGATCAGGAGACTGATGCAGCAGGGCACAGGTGTACACCTGCTCTATGTCACTGGAGAGAAGGTGCTGCAGATCAGGAGACTGATGCAGCAGGGCACAGGTGTACACCTGCACTATGTCACTGGCGAGGAGGTGCTGCAGATCGGGATACTGATGCAGCAGGGCATAGGTGTACACCTGCTCTATGCCACTGGCGAGCAGGTGCTGCAGATCGGGAGACTGATGCAGAAGGGCACAGGTGTACACCTGCTCTATGCCACTGGCGAGCAGGTGCTGCAGATCAGGAGACTGATGCAGCAAGGCACAGGTGTACACCTGCTCTATGTCACTGGCGAGCAGGCGCTGCAGATCAGGAGACTGATGCAGCAGGGCACAGGTGACCGCTGATCCTGCTCTCTGCCATTGGCGAGCAGGTGCTGCAGATCAGGAGGCTGATGCAGCAGGGCACAGGTGTACACCTGCTTTATGCCACTGGCGAGCAAGTGCTGCAGATCAGGATACTGATGCAACAGGGCACAGGTGTACACCTGCTCTATGTCACTGGAGAGCAGGTGCTGCAGATCAGGAGACTGATGCAGCAGGGCACAGGTGTACACCTGCTCTATGCCACTGGCGAGCAGGTGCTGCAGATCAGGAGACTGATGCAGCAAGGCACAGGTGTACACCTGCTCTATGTCACTGGCGAGCAGGCGCTGCAGATCAGGAGACTGATGCAGCAGGGCACAGGTGACCCCTGATCCTGCTCTCTGCCACTGGCGAGCAGGTGCTGCAGATCAGGAGACTGATGCAGTAGTGCACATGTGACCCCTGAACCTGCTCTCTGCTACTGGCGAGCAGGCGCTGCAGATCAGGAGCCTGATGCAGCAGGGCACAGGTGTACACCTACTCTATGCCACTGGTGAGCAGTTGCTGCATATCAGGACACTGATGCAGCAGGGCACAGGTGTACACCTGGTCTATGCCACTGGTGAGCAGTTGCTGCATATCAGGATACTGATGCAGCAGGGCACAGGTGTACACCTGCTCTATGACACTGGAGAGTGGTTGCTGCAGATCAGGAGACTGATGCAGCAGGGCAAAGTGTACAACTGCTCTATGCCACTGGCAAGCAGGTGCTGTATATCAAGAGACTGATGCAACAGGGCACAGGTGTACACCTGCTCTATGCCACTGGCGAGCAGGTGCTGCAGATCAGGAGACTGATGCAGCAGGGCACAGGTGTACACCTGCTCTATGTCACTGGAGAGCAGGTGCTGCAGATCAGGAGACTGATGCAGCAGGGCACAGGTGTACACCTGCTCTATGTCACTGGCGAGGAGGTGCTGCAGATCGGGATACTGATGCAGCAGGGCACAGGTGACCGCTGATCCTGCTCTCTGCCATTGGCGAGCAGGTGCTGCAGATCAGGAGACTGATGCAGAAGGGCACAGGTGTACACCTGCTCTATGCCACTGGCGAGCAGGTGCTGCAGATCAGGAGACTGATGCAGCAAGGCACAGGTGTACACCTGCTCTATGTCACTGGCGAGCAGGCACTGCAGATCAGGAGACTGATGCAGCAGGGCACAGGTGACCGCTGATCCTGCTCTCTGCCATTGGCGAGCAGGTGCTGCAGATCAGGAGACTGATGCAGCAGGGCACAGGTGTACACCTGCTTTATGCCACTGGCGAGCAAGTGCTGCAGATCAGGATACTGATGCAGCAGGGTACAGGTGTACACCTGCTCTATGTCACTGGAGAGCAGGTGCTGCAGATCAGGAGACTGATGCAGCAGGGCACAGGTGTACACCTGCTCTATGCCACTGGTGAGCAGGTGCTGCAGATCCGGAGACTGATGCAGCAAGGCACAGGTGTACACCTGTTCTATGCCACTGGAGAGCGGGTGCTGCAGATCAGGAGGCTGATGCAGCAGGGCACAGGTGACCTCTGATCCTGCTCTATGCCACTGGCGAGCAGGCGCTGCAGATCAGGATACTGATTCAGCAGGGCACAGGTGTACACCTGCTCTATGTCACTGGAGAGTGAGTGCTGCAGATCAGGATACTGATGCAGCAGGGCACAGGTGAACAGCTACTCTATGCCACTGGCGAGCAGGTGCTAGAGGTCGGGAGACTGATGCAACAGGGCACAGGTGTACACCTGCTCTATGCCACTGGCGAGCAGGTGCTGCAGATCGGGATACTGATGCAGCATGGCACAGGTGTACACCTCCTCTATGCCACTGGTGAGCAGGTTCTGCAGATCAGGAGACTGATGCAGCAAGGCACAGGTGTACACCTGCTCTATTTTATTGGCGAGCAGGCGCTGCAGATCAGGAGACTGATGCAGCAGGGCACAGGTGACCCCTGATCCTGCTCTCTGCCACTGGCGAGCAGGTGCTTCAGATCAGGAGACTGATGCAGTAGGGCACAGGTGACCCCTGATCCTGCTCTCTGCTACTGGCGAGCAGGCGCTGCAGATCAGGATACTGATGCAGCAGGGCACAGGTGTATAACTGCTCTATGCCACTGGCGAGCAGGTGCTGCAGATCAGGAGACTGATGCAGCAGGGCACAGGTGTACACCTGCTCTATGCCACTGGCGAGCAGGTGCTGCAGATCGCGAGACTGATGCAGCAGGGCACAGGTGTACACCTGCTCTATGTCACTGAAGAGCAGGTGCTGCAGATCGGGAGACTGATGCAGCAGGGCACAGGTGTACACCTGCTCTATGCCACTGGCGAGGAGGTGCTGCAGATCGGGATACTGATGCAGCAGGGCACAGGTGTACACCTGCTCTATGCCACTGGCGAGCAGGTGCTGCAGATCGGGATACTGATGCAGCAGGGCACAGGTGTACACCTGCTCTATGCCACTGGCGAGCAGGTGCTGCAGATCAGGAGACTGATGCAGCAAGGCACAGGTGTACACCTGCTCTATGTCACTGGCGAGCAGGCGCTGCAGATCAGGAGACTGATGCAGCAGGGCACAGGTGTTCACCTGCTTTATGCCACTGGCGAGCAAGTGCTGCAGATCAGGATACTGATGCAGCAGGGCACAGGTGTACAACTGCTCTATGTCACTGGAGATCAGGCGCTGCAGATCAGGAGACTGATGCAGCAGGGCACAGGTGACCCCTAATCCTGCTTTCTGCCACTGGCGAGCAGGTGTTGCAGATCAGGAGACTGATGCAGCAGGGCACAGGTGTACACCTGCTCTATGCCACTGGAGAGCGGTTGCTGCAGATCAGGATATTGATGCAGCAGGGCACAGGTGTACAACTGCTCTATGCCACTGGCGAGCAGGTGCTGCAGATCAGGAGACTGATGCAGCAGGGCACTGGTGACACCTGATCCTGCTCTCTGCCACTGGCGAGCAGGTGCTGCAGATCAGGAGACTAATGCAGCAGGGCACAGGTGTACACCTGCTTTATGCCACTGGCGAGCAAGTGCTGCAGATCAGGATACTGATGCAGCAGGGCACAGGTGTACAACTGCTCTATGTCACTGGCGAGCAGGCGCTGCAGATCAGGAGACTGATGCAGCAGGGCACAGGTGACCCCTAATCCTGCTCTCTGCCACTGGCGAACAGGTGTTGCAGATCAGGAGACTGATGCAGCAGGGCACAGGTGTACACCTGCTCTATGCCACTGGAGAGCGGTTGCTGCAGATCAGGATATTGATGCAGCAGGGCACAGGTGTACAACTGCTCTATGCCACTGGCGAGCAGGTGCTGCAGATCAGGAGACTGATGCAGCAGGGCACAGGTGTACACCTGCTCTATGCCACTGGAGAGCGGTTGCTGCAGATCAGGATATTGATGCAGCAGGGCACAGGTGTACAACTGCTCTATGCCACTGGCGAGCAGGTGCTTCAGATCAGGAGACTGATGCAGCAGGGCACAGGTGTACACCTGCTCTATGTCACTGGAGAGCAGGTGCTGCAGATCGGGAGACTGATGCAGCAGGGCACAGGTGTACACCTGCTCTATGCCACTGGTGAGGAGGTGCTGCAGATTGGGATACTGATGCAGCAGGGCACAAGTGTACACCTGCTCTATGCCACTGGCGAGCAGGTGCTGCAGATCGGGATGCTGATACAGCAGAGCACAGGTGTACACCTGCTCTATGCCACTGGCGAGCAGGCACTGCAGATCAGGAGACTGATGCAGCAGGGCACAGGTGACCCCTGATCCTGCTCTCTGCCACTGGCGAGCAGGTGCTGCAGATCAGGAGACTTATGCAGCAGGGCACAGGTGTACACCTGCTCTCTGCCACTGGCGAGCAGTTGTTGCAGATCAGGAGACTGATGCAGCAGGGCACAGGTGACCCCTGATCCTGCTCTCTGCTACTGGCGAGCAGGCGCTGTAGATCAGGAGACTGATGCAGCAGGGCACAGGTGTACACCTGCTCTATGTCACTGGAGAGCAGTTGCTGCAGATCAGGAGACTGATGCAGCAGGGCACAGGTGTACACATGCTCTATGCCACTGGCGAGCAGGTGCTGCAGATCGGGAGACTGATGCAGCAGGGCACAGGTGTACACCTGCTCTATGCCACTGGCGAGGAGGTGCTGCAGATCGGGATACTGATGCAGCAGGGCACAGGTGTACACCTGCTCTATGCCACTGGTGAGCAGTTGCTGCATATCAGGATACTGATGCAGCAGGGCACAGGTGTACACCTGCTCTATGACACTGGAGAGTGGTTGCTGCAGATCAGGAGACTGATGCAGCAGGGCACAGGTGTACAACTGCTCTATGCCACTGGCGAGCAGGTGCTGTAGATCAAGAGACTGATGCAGCAGGGCATAGGTGTACACCTGCTCTATGCCACTGGCGAGCAGGTGCTGCAGATCAGGAGACTGATGCAGCAGGGCACAGGTGTACACCTGCTCTATGTCACTGGAGAGAAGGTGCTGCAGATCAGGAGACTGATGCAGCAGGGCACAGGTGTACACCTGCACTATGTCACTGGCGAGGAGGTGCTGCAGATCGGGATACTGATGCAGCAGGGCATAGGTGTACACCTGCTCTATGCCACTGGCGAGCAGGTGCTGCAGATCGGGAGACTGATGCAGAAGGGCACAGGTGTACACCTGCTCTATGCCACTGGCGAGCAGGTGCTGCAGATCAGGAGACTGATGCAGCAAGGCACAGGTGTACACCTGCTCTATGTCACTGGCGAGCAGGCGCTGCAGATCAGGAGACTGATGCAGCAGGGCACAGGTGACCGCTGATCCTGCTCTCTGCCATTGGCGAGCAGGTGCTGCAGATCAGGAGGCTGATGCAGCAGGGCACAGGTGTACACCTGCTTTATGCCACTGGCGAGCAAGTGCTGCAGATCAGGATACTGATGCAACAGGGCACAGGTGTACACCTGCTCTATGTCACTGGAGAGCAGGTGCTGCAGATCAGGAGACTGATGCAGCAGGGCACAGGTGTACACCTGCTCTATGCCACTGGCGAGCAGGTGCTGCAGATCAGGAGACTGATGCAGCAAGGCACAGGTGTACACCTGCTCTATGTCACTGGCGAGCAGGCGCTGCAGATCAGGAGACTGATGCAGCAGGGCACAGGTGACCCCTGATCCTGCTCTCTGCCACTGGCGAGCAGGTGCTGCAGATCAGGAGACTGATGCAGTAGTGCACATGTGACCCCTGAACCTGCTCTCTGCTACTGGCGAGCAGGCGCTGCAGATCAGGAGCCTGATGCAGCAGGGCATAGGTGTACACCTGCTCTATGCCACTGGCGAGCAGGTGCTGCAGATCAGGAGACTGATGCAGCAGGGCACAGGTGTACACCTGCTCTATGTCACTGGAGAGAAGGTGCTGCAGATCAGGAGACTGATGCAGCAGGGCACAGGTGTACACCTGCACTATGTCACTGGCGAGGAGGTGCTGCAGATCGGGATACTGATGCAGCAGGGCATAGGTGTACACCTGCTCTATGCCACTGGCGAGCAGGTGCTGCAGATCGGGAGACTGATGCAGAAGGGCACAGGTGTACACCTGCTCTATGCCACTGGCGAGCAGGTGCTGCAGATCAGGAGACTGATGCAGCAAGGCACAGGTGTACACCTGCTCTATGTCACTGGCGAGCAGGCGCTGCAGATCAGGAGACTGATGCAGCAGGGCACAGGTGACCGCTGATCCTGCTCTCTGCCATTGGCGAGCAGGTGCTGCAGATCAGGAGGCTGATGCAGCAGGGCACAGGTGTACACCTGCTTTATGCCACTGGCGAGCAAGTGCTGCAGATCAGGATACTGATGCAACAGGGCACAGGTGTACACCTGCTCTATGTCACTGGAGAGCAGGTGCTGCAGATCAGGAGACTGATGCAGCAGGGCACAGGTGTACACCTGCTCTATGCCACTGGCGAGCAGGTGCTGCAGATCAGGAGACTGATGCAGCAAGGCACAGGTGTACACCTGCTCTATGTCACTGGCGAGCAGGCGCTGCAGATCAGGAGACTGATGCAGCAGGGCACAGGTGACCCCTGATCCTGCTCTCTGCCACTGGCGAGCAGGTGCTGCAGATCAGGAGACTGATGCAGTAGTGCACATGTGACCCCTGAACCTGCTCTCTGCTACTGGCGAGCAGGCGCTGCAGATCAGGAGCCTGATGCAGCAGGGCACAGGTGTACACCTACTCTATGCCACTGGTGAGCAGTTGCTGCATATCAGGACACTGATGCAGCAGGGCACAGGTGTACACCTGGTCTATGCCACTGGTGAGCAGTTGCTGCATATCAGGATACTGATGCAGCAGGGCACAGGTGTACACCTGCTCTATGACACTGGAGAGTGGTTGCTGCAGATCAGGAGACTGATGCAGCAGGGCAAAGTGTACAACTGCTCTATGCCACTGGCAAGCAGGTGCTGTATATCAAGAGACTGATGCAACAGGGCACAGGTGTACACCTGCTCTATGCCACTGGCGAGCAGGTGCTGCAGATCAGGAGACTGATGCAGCAGGGCACAGGTGTACACCTGCTCTATGTCACTGGAGAGCAGGTGCTGCAGATCAGGAGACTGATGCAGCAGGGCACAGGTGTACACCTGCTCTATGTCACTGGCGAGGAGGTGCTGCAGATCGGGATACTGATGCAGCAGGGCACAGGTGACCGCTGATCCTGCTCTCTGCCATTGGCGAGCAGGTGCTGCAGATCAGGAGACTGATGCAGAAGGGCACAGGTGTACACCTGCTCTATGCCACTGGCGAGCAGGTGCTGCAGATCAGGAGACTGATGCAGCAAGGCACAGGTGTACACCTGCTCTATGTCACTGGCGAGCAGGCACTGCAGATCAGGAGACTGATGCAGCAGGGCACAGGTGACCGCTGATCCTGCTCTCTGCCATTGGCGAGCAGGTGCTGCAGATCAGGAGACTGATGCAGCAGGGCACAGGTGTACACCTGCTTTATGCCACTGGCGAGCAAGTGCTGCAGATCAGGATACTGATGCAGCAGGGTACAGGTGTACACCTGCTCTATGTCACTGGAGAGCAGGTGCTGCAGATCAGGAGACTGATGCAGCAGGGCACAGGTGTACACCTGCTCTATGCCACTGGTGAGCAGGTGCTGCAGATCCGGAGACTGATGCAGCAAGGCACAGGTGTACACCTGTTCTATGCCACTGGAGAGCGGGTGCTGCAGATCAGGAGGCTGATGCAGCAGGGCACAGGTGACCTCTGATCCTGCTCTATGCCACTGGCGAGCAGGCGCTGCAGATCAGGATACTGATTCAGCAGGGCACAGGTGTACACCTGCTCTATGTCACTGGAGAGTGAGTGCTGCAGATCAGGATACTGATGCAGCAGGGCACAGGTGAACAGCTACTCTATGCCACTGGCGAGCAGGTGCTAGAGGTCGGGAGACTGATGCAACAGGGCACAGGTGTACACCTGCTCTATGCCACTGGCGAGCAGGTGCTGCAGATCGGGATACTGATGCAGCATGGCACAGGTGTACACCTCCTCTATGCCACTGGTGAGCAGGTTCTGCAGATCAGGAGACTGATGCAGCAAGGCACAGGTGTACACCTGCTCTATTTTATTGGCGAGCAGGCGCTGCAGATCAGGAGACTGATGCAGCAGGGCACAGGTGACCCCTGATCCTGCTCTCTGCCACTGGCGAGCAGGTGCTTCAGATCAGGAGACTGATGCAGTAGGGCACAGGTGACCCCTGATCCTGCTCTCTGCTACTGGCGAGCAGGCGCTGCAGATCAGGATACTGATGCAGCAGGGCACAGGTGTATAACTGCTCTATGCCACTGGCGAGCAGGTGCTGCAGATCAGGAGACTGATGCAGCAGGGCACAGGTGTACACCTGCTCTATGCCACTGGCGAGCAGGTGCTGCAGATCGCGAGACTGATGCAGCAGGGCACAGGTGTACACCTGCTCTATGTCACTGAAGAGCAGGTGCTGCAGATCGGGAGACTGATGCAGCAGGGCACAGGTGTACACCTGCTCTATGCCACTGGCGAGGAGGTGCTGCAGATCGGGATACTGATGCAGCAGGGCACAGGTGTACACCTGCTCTATGCCACTGGCGAGCAGGTGCTGCAGATCGGGATACTGATGCAGCAGGGCACAGGTGTACACCTGCTCTATGCCACTGGCGAGCAGGTGCTGCAGATCAGGAGACTGATGCAGCAAGGCACAGGTGTACACCTGCTCTATGTCACTGGCGAGCAGGCGCTGCAGATCAGGAGACTGATGCAGCAGGGCACAGGTGTTCACCTGCTTTATGCCACTGGCGAGCAAGTGCTGCAGATCAGGATACTGATGCAGCAGGGCACAGGTGTACAACTGCTCTATGTCACTGGAGATCAGGCGCTGCAGATCAGGAGACTGATGCAGCAGGGCACAGGTGACCCCTAATCCTGCTTTCTGCCACTGGCGAGCAGGTGTTGCAGATCAGGAGACTGATGCAGCAGGGCACAGGTGTACACCTGCTCTATGCCACTGGAGAGCGGTTGCTGCAGATCAGGATATTGATGCAGCAGGGCACAGGTGTACAACTGCTCTATGCCACTGGCGAGCAGGTGCTGCAGATCAGGAGACTGATGCAGCAGGGCACTGGTGACACCTGATCCTGCTCTCTGCCACTGGCGAGCAGGTGCTGCAGATCAGGAGACTAATGCAGCAGGGCACAGGTGTACACCTGCTTTATGCCACTGGCGAGCAAGTGCTGCAGATCAGGATACTGATGCAGCAGGGCACAGGTGTACAACTGCTCTATGTCACTGGCGAGCAGGCGCTGCAGATCAGGAGACTGATGCAGCAGGGCACAGGTGACCCCTAATCCTGCTCTCTGCCACTGGCGAACAGGTGTTGCAGATCAGGAGACTGATGCAGCAGGGCACAGGTGTACACCTGCTCTATGCCACTGGAGAGCGGTTGCTGCAGATCAGGATATTGATGCAGCAGGGCACAGGTGTACAACTGCTCTATGCCACTGGCGAGCAGGTGCTGCAGATCAGGAGACTGATGCAGCAGGGCACAGGTGTACACCTGCTCTATGCCACTGGAGAGCGGTTGCTGCAGATCAGGATATTGATGCAGCAGGGCACAGGTGTACAACTGCTCTATGCCACTGGCGAGCAGGTGCTTCAGATCAGGAGACTGATGCAGCAGGGCACAGGTGTACACCTGCTCTATGTCACTGGAGAGCAGGTGCTGCAGATCGGGAGACTGATGCAGCAGGGCACAGGTGTACACCTGCTCTATGCCACTGGTGAGGAGGTGCTGCAGATTGGGATACTGATGCAGCAGGGCACAAGTGTACACCTGCTCTATGCCACTGGCGAGCAGGTGCTGCAGATCGGGATGCTGATACAGCAGAGCACAGGTGTACACCTGCTCTATGCCACTGGCGAGCAGGCGCTGCAGATCAGGAGACTGATGCATCAGCTCTATGCCACTGGCGAGCAGGCGCAGCAGATCAGGAGACTGATGCAGCAGGGCACAGGTGACCCCTGATCCTGCTCTCTGCCACTGGCGAGCAGGTGCTGCAGATCAGGAGACTGATGCAGCAGTGCACAGGTGTACACCTGCTTTATGCCACTGGCGAGCAAGTGCTGCAGATCAGGATACTGATGCAGCAGGGCACAGGTGTACACCTGCTCTATGTCACTGGAGAGCAGGTGCTGCAGATCAGGAGACTGATGCAGCAGGGCACAGGTGTACACCTGCTCTATGTCACTGGAGAGCGGGTGCTGCAGATCAGGATACTGATGCAGCAGGGCACAGGTGTACATCTGCTCTATGCCACTGGTGAGCAGGTACTGCAGATCTGGAGACTGATGCAGCAAGGCACAGGTGTACACCTGTTCTATGCCACTGGAGAGTGGGTGCTGCAGATCAGGAGGCTGATGCAGCAGGGCACAGGTGACCCCTGATCCTGCTCTATGCCACTGACGAGCAGGTGCTGCAGATCAGGAGACTGATGCAGCGGGGAACAGGTGTACACCTGCTCTATGTCACTGGAGAGCAGGTGCTGCAGATCAGGAGACTGGTGCAGCAGGGCACAGGTGTACACCTGCTCTAAGCCACTGGCGAGGAGGTGCTGCAGATCGGGATACTGATGCAGCAGGGCACAGGTGTACACCTGCTCTATGCCACTGGCGAGCAGGTGCTGCAGATCGGGATACTGATGCAGCATGGCACAGGTGTACACCTCCTCTATGCCACTGGTGAGCAGGTTCTGCAGATCAGGAGACTGATGCAGCAAGGCACAGGTGTACACCTGCTCTATGTTATTGGCGAGCAGGCGCTGCAGATCAGGAGACTGATGCATCAGGGCACAGGTGACCCCTGATCCTGCTCTCTGCCACTGGCGAGCAGGTGCTTCAGATCAGGAGACTGATGCAGTAGGGCACAGGTGACCCCTGATCCTGCTCTCTGCTACTGGGGAGCAGGCGCTGCAGATCAGGAGACTGATGCAGCAGGGCATAGGTGTAAACCTGCTCTATGCCACTGGAGAGCGGTTGCTGCAGATCAGGATACTGATGCAGCAGGGCACAGGTGTACAACTGCTCTATGCCACTGGCGAGCAGGTGCTGTAGATCAGGAGACTGATGCAGCAGGGCACAGGTGTACACCTGCTCTATGTCACTGGAGAGCAGTTGCTGCAGATCAGGAGACTGATGCAGCAGGTCACAGGTGTACACCTGCTCTATGCCACTGGCGAGCAGGTGCTGCAGATCAGGAGACTGATGCAGCAGGGCACAGGTGTACACCTGCTCTATGTCACTGAAGAGCAGGTGCTGCAGATCGGGAGACTGATGCAGCAGGGTACAGGTGTACACCTGCTCTATGCCACTGGCGAGGAGGTGCTGCAGATCAGGATACTGATGCAGCAGGGCACAGGTGTACACCTGCTCTATGCCACTGGCGAGCACGTGCTGCAGATCGGGATACTGATGCAGCAGGGCACAGGTGTACACCTGCTCTATGCCACTGGCGAGTAGGTGCTGCAAATCAGGAGACTGATGCAGTAAGGCACAGGTGTACACCTGCTCTATGTCACTGGCGAGCAGGCACTGCAGATCAGGAGACTGATGCAGCAGGGCACAGGTGACCCCTGATCCTGCTCTCTGCCACTGGCGAGCAGGTGCTGCAGATCAGAAGACTTATGCAGCAGGGCACAGGTGTACACCTGCTCTCTGCCACTGGCGAGCAGTTGTTGCAGATCAGGAGACTGATGCAGCAGGGCACAGGTGACCCCTGATCCTGCTCTCTGCTACTGGCGAGCAGGCGCTGTAGATCAGGAGACTGATGCAGCAGGGCACAGGTGTACACCTGCTCTATGTCACTGGAGAGCAGTTGCTGCAGATCAGGAGACTGATGCAGCAGGGCACAGGTGTACACATGCTCTATGCCACTGGGGAGCAGGTGCTGCAGATCGGGAGACTGATGCAGCAGGGCACAGGTGTACACCTGCTCTATGCCACTGGCGAGGAGGTGCTGCAGATCGGGATACTGATGCAGCAGGGCACAGGTGTACACCTGCTCTATGCCACTGGCGAGCAGGTGCTGCAGATCGGGATACTGATGCAGCAGGGCACAGGTGTACACCTGCTCTATGCCACAGGCGAGCAGGTGCTGCAGATCAGGAGACTGATGCAGCAAGGCACAGGTGTACACCTGCTTTATGCCACTGGCGAGCAGGCGCTGCAGATCAGGAGACTGATGCAGCAGGGCACAGGTGACCCCTGATCCTGCTCTCTGCCACTGGCGAGCAGGTGCTGCAGATCAGGAGACTGATGCAGCAGTGCACAGGTGTACACCTGCTTTATGCCACTGGTGAGCAGGTGCTGCAGATCAGGAGACTGATGCAGCAGGGCACAGGTGTACACCTGCTCTATGTCACTGGCGAGCAGGTGCTGCAGATCAGGATACTGAAGCAGCAGAGCACAGGTGTACAACTGCTCTAGGCCACTGGCGAGCAGGCGCTGCAGATCAGGAGACTGATGCAGCAGGGCACAGGTGATCCCTGATCCTGCTCTCTGCTACTGGCGAGCAGGTGTTGCAGATCAGAAGACTGATGCAGCAGGGCACAGGTGACCCCTGATCCTGCTCTCTGCCACTGGTGAACAGTTGTTGCAGATCAGGAGACTGATGCAGCAGGGCACAGGTGACCCCTGATCCTGCTCTATGCCACTGGTGAGCAGTTGCTGCATATCAGGAGACTGATGCAGCAGGGCACAGGTATACACCTGTTCTATGCCACTGGAGAGTGGGTGCTGCAGATCAGGAGGCTGATGCAGCAGGGCACAGGTGTACACCCGCTCTATGCCACTGGTGAGCAGGCGCTGCAGATCAGGATACTGATGCAGCAGGGTGCAGGTGACCCCTGATCCTGCTCTATGCCACTGGTGAGCGGTTGCTGCATATCAGGATACTGATGCAGCAGGGCACAGGTGTACACCTGCTCTATGCCACTGGAGAGCGGTTGCTGCAGATCAGGATACTGATGCAGCAGGGCACAGGTGTACACCTGCTCTATGCCACTGGTGAGCAGTTGCTGCAGATCAGGATACTGATGCAGCAGGGCACAGGTGTACACCTGCTCTATGCCACTGGTGAGCAGTTGCTGCATATCAGGATACTGATGCAGCAGGGCGCAGGTGACCCCTGATCCTGCTCTATGTCACTGGAGAGCAGGTGCTGCAGATCGGGAGACTGATGCAGCAGGGCACAGGTGTACACCTGCTCTATGCCACTGGCGAGCAGGTGCTGCAGATCAGGAGACTGATGCAGCAAGGCACAGGTGTACACCTGCTCTATGCCACTGGCGAGCAGGCACTGCAGATCAGGAGACTGATGCAGCAGCTCTATGCCACTGGCGAGCAGGTGCTGCTGATCAGGAGACTGATGCAGCAAGGCACAGGTGTGCACCTGCTCTATGTCACTGGCGAGCAGGTGCTGCAGATCAGGAGACTGATGCAGCAAGGCACAGTTGTACACCTGCTCTATGCCACTGGCGAGCAGGCACTGCAGATCAGGAGACTGATGCAGCAGCTCTATGCCACTGGCGAGCAGGTGCTGCTGATTAGGAGACTGATGCAGCAAGGCACAGGTGTGCACCTGCTCTATGTCACTGGCGAGCAGGCGCTGCAGATCAGGAGACTGATGCAGCAGGGCACAGGTGACCCCTGATCCAGCTCTCTGCCACTGGCGAGCAGGTGCTGCAGATCAGGAGACTGATGCAGCAGGGCACAGGTGTACACCTGCTTTATGCCACTGGCGAGCGAGTGCTGCAGATCAGGATACTGATGCAGCAGGGCACAGGTGTACACCTGCTCTATGTCACTGGCGAGCAGGTGCTGCAGATCAGGATACTGATGCAGCAGGGCACAGGTGTACAACTGCTCTATGCCACTGGCGAGCAGGTGCTGCAGATCAGGGGACTGATGCAGCAGGGCACAGGTGACCCCTGATCCTGCTCTCTGCCACTGGTGAGCAGATGTTGCAGATCAGGAGACTGATGCAGCAGGGCACAGGTGTACACCTGTTCTATGCCACTGGAGAGTGGGTACTGCAGATCAGAAGGCTGATACAGCAGGGCACAGGTGACCCCTGATCCTGCTCTATGCCACTGGCGAGCAGGCGCTGCAGATCAGGATACTGATGCAGCAGGGCGCAGGTGACCCCTGATCCTGCTCTATGTCACTGGTGAGCAGTTGCTGCATATCAGGATACTGATGCAGCAGGGCGCAGGTGACCCCTGATCCTGCTCTATGCCACTGGCGAGCAGGTGCTGCAGATCAGGAGACTGATGCAGCAGGGCACAGGTGTACACCTGCTCTATGCCACTGGCGAGCAGGCGCTGCAGATCAGGATACTGATGCAGCAGGGCACAGGTGTACACCTGCTCTATGCCACTGGTGAGCAGTTGCTGCATATCAGGATACTGATGCAGCAGGGCACAGGTGTACACCTGCTCTATACCACTGGAGAGCGGTTGCTGCAGATCAGGATACTGATGCAGCAGGGCACAGGTGTACAACTGCTCTATGCCACTGACGAGCAGGTGCTGCAGATCAGGATACTGATGCAGCAGGGCACAGGTGTACACCTGCTCTATGCCACTGGCGAGCAGGTGCTGCAGATCAGGAGACTGATGCAGCAGGGCACAGGTCTATGTCACTGGAGAGCAGGTGCTGCAGATTAGGAGACTGATGCAGCAGTGCACAGGTGTACACCTACTCTATGCCACTGGCGAGCAGGTGCTGCAGATCAGGAGACTGATGCAGCAGTGCACAGGTGTACACCTGCTTTATGCCACTGGTGAGCAGGTGCTGCAGATCAGGAGACTGATGCAGCAAGGCACAGGTGTACACCTGCTCTATGCCACTGGTGAGCAGTTGCTGCATATCAGGATACTGATGCAGCAGTGCACAGGTGACCCCTGATCCTGCTCTATGCCACTGGCGAGCAGGTGCTGCAGATCAGGAGACTGATGCAGCAGGGCACAGGTGTACACCTGCTCTATGCCACTGGCGAGCAGGCGCTACAGATCAGGATACTGATGCAGCAGGGCACAGGTGTACACCTGCTCTTTGCCACTGGCGAGCAGGTGCTGCAGATCAGGAGACTGATGCAGTAGGGCACAGGTAACCCCTGATCCTGCTCTCTGCTACTGGTGAGCAGGCGCTGCAGATCAGGAGACTGATGCAGCAGGGCACAGGTGTACACCTGCTCTATGTCACTGGTGAGCGGTTGCTGCATATCAGGATACTGATGCAGCAGGGCACAGGTGTACACCTGCTCTATGCCACTGGAGAACGGTTGCTGCATATCAGGATACTGATGCAGCAGGGCACAGGTGTACAACAGCTCTATGCCACTGGCAAGCAGGTGCTGTAGATCAGGAGACTGATGCAGCAGGGCACAGGTGTACACCTGCTCTATGTCACTGGAGAGCAGGTGCTGCAGATCAGGAGACTGATGCAGCAGGGCACAGGTGTACACCTGCTCTATGCCACTGACGAGCAGGTGTTGCAGATCAGGAGACTGATGCAGCAGGGCACACGTGTACAGCTGCTCTATGTCACTGGAGAGCAGCTGCTGCAGATCGGGAGACTGATGCAGCAGGGCACAGTTGTACACCTACTCTATGCCACTGGCGAGGAGATGCTGCAGATCAGGATACTGATGCAGCAGGGCACAGGTGTACACCTGCTCTGTGCCACTAGCGAGCAGGTGCTGCAGTTCGGGATTCTGATGCAGCAGGGCACAGGTGTACACCTGCTCTATGCCACTGGCGAGCAGGTGCTGCAGATCAGGAGACTGATGCAGCAAGGCACAGGTGTACACCTGCTCTATGTCACTGGCGAGCAGGCGCTGCAGATCAGGAGACTGATGCAGAAGGGCACAGGTGACCCCTGATCCTGCTCTCTGCCACTGGCGAGCAGGTGCTGCAGATCAGGAGACTGATGTAGTAGTGCACATGTGACCCCTGATCCTGCTCTCTGCTACTGGCGAGCAGGCGCTGCAGATCAGGAGCCTGATGCAGCAGGGCACAGGTGTACACCTGCTCTATGCCACTGGTGAGCAGTTGCTGCATATCAGGACACTGATGCAGCAGGGCACAGGTGTACACCTGCTCTATGACACTGGAGAGTGGTTGCTGCAGATCAGGAGACTGATGCAGCAGGGCACAGGTGTACAACTGCTCTATGCCACTGGCGAGCAGGTGCTGTAGATCAAGAGACTGATGCAGCAGGGCACAGGTGTACACCTGCTCTATGCCACTGGCGAGCAGGTGCTGCAGATCGGGAGACTGATGCAGCAGGGCACAGGTGTACACCTGCTCTAAGTCACTGGAGAGCAGGTGCTGCAGATCGGGAGACTGATGCAGCAGGGCACAGGTGTACACCTGCTCTATGTCACTGGCGAGGAGGTGCTGCAGATCGGGATACTGATGCAGCAGGGCACAGGTGTACACCTGCTCTATGCCACTGGCGAGCAGGTGCTGCAGATCGGGAGACTGATGCAGAAGGGCACAGGTGTACACCTGCTCTATGCCACTGGCGAGCAGGTGCTGCAGATCAGGAGACTGATGCAGCAAGGCACATGTGTACACCTGCTCTATGTCACTGGCGAGCAGGCGCTGCAGATCAGGAGACTGATGCAGCAGGGCACAGGTGACCGCTGATCCTGCTCTCTGCCATTGGCGAGCAGGTGCTGCGGATCAGGAGGCTAATGCAGCAGGGCACAGGTGTACACCTGCTTTATGCCACTGGCGAGCAAGTGCTGCAGATCAGGATACTGATGCAGCAGGGCACAGGTGTACACCTGCTCTATGTCACTGGAGAGCAGGTGCTGCAGATCAGGAGACTGATGCAGCAGGGCACAGGTGTACACCTGCTCTATGCCACTGGCGAGCAGGTGCTGCAGATCAGGAGACTGATGCAGCAAGGCACAGGTGTACACCTGCTCTATGTCACTGGCGAGCAGGCGCTGCAGATCAGGAGACTGATGCAGCAGGGCACAGGTGACCCCTGATCCTGCTCTCTGCCACTGGCGAGCAGGTGCTGCAGATCAGGAGACTGATGCAGTAGTGCACATGTGACCCCTGATCCTGCTCTCTGCTACTGGCGAGCAGGCGCTGCAGATCAGGAGCCTGATGCAGCAGGGCACAGGTGTACACCTACTCTATGCCACTGGTGAGCAGTTGCTGCATATCAGGACACTGATGCAGCAGAGCACAGGTGTACACCTGGTCTATGCCACTGGTGAGCAGTTGCTGCATATCAGGATACTGATGCAGCAGGGCACAGGTGTACACCTGCTCTATGCCACTGGAGAGCGGTTGCTGCAGATCAGGATACTGATGCAGCAGGGCACAGGTGTACACCTGCTCTATGCCACTGGTGAGCAGTTGCTGCAGATCAGGATACTGATGCAGCAGGGCACAGGTGTACACCTGCTCTATGCCACTGGTGAGCAGTTGCTGCATATCAGGATACTGATGCAGCAGGGCGCAGGTGACCCCTGATCCTGCTCTATGTCACTGGAGAGCAGGTGCTGCAGATCGGGAGACTGATGCAGCAGGGCACAGGTGTACACCTGCTCTATGCCACTGGCGAGCAGGTGCTGCAGATCAGGAGACTGATGCAGCAAGGCACAGGTGTACACCTGCTCTATGCCACTGGCGAGCAGGCACTGCAGATCAGGAGACTGATGCAGCAGCTCTATGCCACTGGCGAGCAGGTGCTGCCGATCAGGAGACTGATGCAGCAAGGCACAGGTGTGCACCTGCTCTATGTCACTGGCGAGCAGGTGCTGCAGATCAGGAGACTGATGCAGCAAGGCACAGTTGTACACCTGCTCTATGCCACTGGCGAGCAGGCACTGCAGATCAGGAGACTGATGCAGCAGCTCTATGCCACTGGCGAGCAGGTGCTGCTGATCAGGAGACTGATGCAGCAAGGCACAGGTGTGCACCTGCTCTATGTCACTGGCGAGCAGGCGCTGCAGATCAGGAGACTGATGCAGCAGGGCACAGGTGACCCCTGATCCAGCTCTCTGCCACTGGCGAGCAGGTGCTGCAGATCAGGAGACTGATGCAGCAGGGCACAGGTGTACACCTGCTTTATGCCACTGGCGAGCGAGTGCTGCAGATCAGGATACTGATGCAGCAGGGCACAGGTGTACACCTGCTCTATGTCACTGGCGAGCAGGTGCTGCAGATCAGGATACTGATGCAGCAGGGCACAGGTGTACAACTGCTCTATGCCACTGGCGAGCAGGTGCTGCAGATCAGGGGACTGATGCAGCAGGGCACAGGTGACCCCTGATCCTGCTCTCTACCACTGGCGAGCAGATGTTGCAGATCAGGAGACTGATGCAGCAGGGCACAGGTGTACACCTGTTCTATGCCACTGGAGAGTGGGTACTGCAGATCAGGAGGCTGATACAGCAGGGCACAGGTGACCCCTGATCCTGCTCTATGCCACTGGCGAACAGGCGCTGCAGATCAGGACACTGATGCAGCAGGGCGCAGGTGACCCCTGATCCTGCTCTATGTCACTGGTGAGCAGTTGCTGCATATCAGGATACTGATGCAGCAGGGCGCAGGTGACCCCTGATCCTGCTCTATGCCACTGGCGAGCAGGTGCTGCAGATCAGGAGACTGATGCAGCAGGGCACAGGTGTACACCTGCTCTATGCCACTGGCGAGCAGGCGCTGCAGATCAGGATACTGATTCAGCAGGGCACAGGTGTACACCTGCTCTATGCCACTGGAGAGCGGTTGCTGCAGATCAGGATACTGATGCAGCAGGGCACAGGTGTACACCTGCTCTATGCCACTGGTGAGCAGTTGCTGCAGATCAGGATACTGATGCAGCAGGGCACAGGTGTACACCTGCTCTATGCCACTGGTGAGCAGTTGCTGCATATCAGGATACTGATGCAGCAGGGCGCAGGTGACCCCTGATCCTGCTCTATGTCACTGGAGAGCAGGTGCTGCAGATCGGGAGACTGATGCAGCAGGGCACAGGTGTACACCTGCTCTATGCCACTGGCGAGCAGGCAGTGCAGATCAGGAGACTGATGCAGCAGCTCTATGCCACTGGCGAGCAGGTGCTGCCGATCAGGAGACTGATGCAGCAAGGCACAGGTGTGCACCTGCTCTATGTCACTGGCGAGCAGGTGCTGCAGATCAGGAGACTGATGCAGCAAGGCACAGTTGTACACCTGCTCTATGCCACTGGCGAGCAGGCACTGCAGATCAGGAGACTGATGCAGCAGCTCTATGCCACTGGCGAGCAGGTGCTGCTGATCAGGAGACTGATGCAGCAAGGCACAGGTGTGCACCTGCTCTATGTCACTGGCGAGCAGGCGCTGCAGATCAGGAGACTGATGCAGCAGGGCACAGGTGACCCCTGATCCAGCTCTCTGCCACTGGCGAGCAGGTGCTGCAGATCAGGAGACTGATGCAGCAGGGCACAGGTGTACACCTGCTTTATGCCACTGGCGAGCGAGTGCTGCAGATCAGGATACTGATGCAGCAGGGCACAGGTGTACACCTGCTCTATGTCACTGGCGAGCAGGTGCTGCAGATCAGGATACTGATGCAGCAGGGCACAGGTGTACAACTGCTCTATGCCACTGGCGAGCAGGTGCTGCAGATCAGGGGACTGATGCAGCAGTGCACAGGTGACCCCTGATCCTGCTCTCTGCCACTGGCGAGCAGATGTTGCAGATCAGGAGACTGATGCAGCAGGGCACAGGTGTACACCTGTTCTATGCCACTGGAGAGTGGGTACTGCAGATCAGGAGGCTGATACAGCAGGGCACAGGTGACCCCTGATCCTGCTCTATGCCACTGGCGAACAGGCGCTGCAGATCAGGATACTGATGCAGCAGGGCGCAGGTGACCCCTGATCCTGCTCTATGTCACTGGTGAGCAGTTGCTGCATATCAGGATACTGATGCAGCAGGGCGCAGGTGACCCCTGATCCTGCTCTATGCCACTGGCGAGCAGGTGCTGCAGATCAGGAGACTGATGCAGCAGGGCACAGGTGTACACCTGCTCTATGCCACTGGCGAGCAGGCGCTGCAGATCAGGATACTGATTCAGCAGGGCACAGGTGTACACCTGCTCTATGCCACTGGTGAGCAGTTGCTGCACATCAGGATACTGATGCAGCAGGGCACAGGTGTACACCTGCTCTATACCACTGGAGAGCGGTTGCTGCAGATCAGGATACTGATGCAGCAGGGCACAGGTGTACAACTGCTCTATGCCACTGGCGAGCAGGTGCTGCAGATCAGGATACTGATGCAGCAGGGCACAGGTGTACACCTGCTCTATGCCACTGGCGAGCAGGTGCTGCAGATCAGGAGACTGATGCAGCAGGGCACAGGTCTATGTCACTGGAGAGCAGGTGCTGCAGATTAGGAGACTGATGCAGCAGTGCACAGGTGTACACCTACTCTATGCCACTGGCGAGCAGGTGCTGCAGATCAGGAGACTGATGCAGCAGTGCACAGGTGTACACCTGCTTTATGCCACTGGTGAGCAGGTGCTGCAGATCAGGAGACTGATGCAGCAAGGCACAGGTGTACACCTGCTCTATGCCACTGGCGAGCAGGCGCTACAGATCAGGATACTGATGCAGCAGGGCACAGGTGTACACCTGCTCTATGCCACTGGCGAGCAGGTGCTGCAGATCAGGAGACTGATGCAGTAGGGCACAGGTAACCCCTGATCCTGCTCTCTGCTACTGGCGAGCAGGCGCTGCAGATCAGGAGACTGATGCAGCAGGGCACAGGTGTACACCTGCTCTATGTCACTGGTGAGCGGTTGCTGCATATCAGGATACTGATGCAGCAGGGCACAGGTGTACACCTGCTCTATGCCACTGGAGAACGGTTGCTGCATATCAGGATACTGATGCAGCAGGGCACAGGTGTACAACAGCTCTATGCCACTGGCAAGCAGGTGCTGTAGATCAGGAGACTGATGCAGCAGGGCACAGGTGTACACCTGCTCTATGTCACTGGAGAGCAGGTGCTGCAGATCAGGAGACTGATGCAGCAGGGCACAGGTGTACACCTGCTCTATGCCACTGACGAGCAGGTGTTGCAGATCAGGAGACTGATGCAGCAGGGCACATGTGTACAGCTGCTCTATGTCACTGGAGAGCAGGTGCTGCGGATCGGGAGACTGATGCAGCAGGGCACAGTTGTACACCTACTCTATGCCACTGGCGAGGAGATGCTGCAGATCAGGATACTGATGCAGCAGGGCACAGGTGTACACCTGCTCTGTGCCACTAGCGAGCAGGTGCTGCAGTTCGGGATTCTGATGCAGCAGGGCACAGGTGTACACCTGCTCTATGCCACTGGCGAGCAGGTGCTGCAGATCAGGAGACTGATGCAGCAAGGCACAGGTGTACACCTGCTCTATGTCACTGGCGAGCAGGCGCTGCAGATCAGGAGACTGATGCAGAAGGGCACAGGTGACCCCTGATCCTGCTCTCTGCCACTGGCGAGCAGGTGCTGCAGATCAGGAGACTGATGTAGTAGTGCACATGTGACCCCTGATAATGCTCTCTGCTACTGGTGAGCAGGCGCTGCAGATCAGGAGCCTGATGCAGCAGGGCACAGGTGTACACCTGCTCTATGCCACTGGTGAGCAGTTGCTGCATATCAGGACACTGATGCAGCAGGGCACAGGTGTACACCTGCTCTATGACACTGGAGAGTGGTTGCTGCAGATCAGGAGACTGATGCAGCAGGGCACAGGTGTACAAATGCTCTATGCCACTGGCGAGCAGGTGCTGTAGATCAAGAGACTGATGCAGCAGGGCACAGGTGTACACCTGCTCTATGCCACTGGCGAGCAGGTGCTGCAGATCAGGAGACTGATGCAGCAGGGCACAGGTGTACACCTGCTCTATGTCACTGGAGAGCAGGTGCTGCAGATCGGGAGACTGATGCAGCAGGGCACAGGTGTACACCTGCTCTATGTCACTGGCGAGGAGGTGCTGCAGATCGGGATACTGATGCAGCAGGGCACAGGTGTACACCTGCTCTATGCCACTGGCGAGCAGGTGCCTCAGATCGGGAGACTGATGCAGAAGGGCACAGGTGTACACCTGCTCTATGCCACTGGCGAGCAGGTGCTGCAGATCAGGATACTGATGCAGCAGGGCACAGGTGTACAACTGCTCTATGCCACTGGCGAGCAGGTGCTGCAGATCAGGGGACTGATGCAGCAGGGCACAGGTGACCCCTGATCCTGCTCTCTGCCACTGGCGAGCAGATGTTGCAGATCAGGAGACTGATGCAGCAGGGCACAGGTGTACACCTGTTCTATGCCACTGGAGAGTGGGTACTGCAGATCAGGAGGCTGATACAGCAGGGCACAGGTGACCCCTGATCCTGCTCTATGCCACTGGCGAGCAGGCGCTGCAGATCAGGATACTGATGCAGCAGGGCACAGGTGTACACCTGATCCTGCTCTATGTCACTGGTGAGCAGTTGCTGCATATCAGGATACTGATGCAGCAGGGCGCAGGTGACCCCTGATCCTGCTCTATGCCACTGGCGAGCAGGAGCTGCAGATCAGGAGACTGATGCAGCAGGGCACAGGTGTACACCTGCTCTATGCCACTGGCGAGCCGGCGCTGCAGATCAGGATACTGATGCAGCAGGGCACAGGTGTACACCTGCTCTATGCCACTGGTGAGCAGTTGCTGCATATCAGGATACTGATGCAGCAGGGCACAGGTGTACACCTGCTCTATACCACTGGAGAGCGGTTGCTGCAGATCAGGATACTGATGCAGCAGGGCACAGGTGTACAACTGCTCTATGCCACTGGCGAGCAGGTGCTGCAGATCAGGATACTGATGCAGCAGGGCACAGGTGTACACCTGCTCTATGCCACTGGCGAGCAGGTGCTGCAGATCAGGAGACTGATGCAGCAGGGCACAGGTCTATGTCACTGGAGAGCAGGTGCTGCAGATTAGGAGACTGATGCAGCAGTGCACAGGTGTACACCTACTCTATGCCACTGGCGAGCAGGTGCTGCAGATCAGGAGACTGATGCAGCAGTGCACAGGTGTACACCTGCTTTATGCCACTGGTGAGCAGGTGCTGCAGATCAGGAGACTGATGCAGCAAGGCACAGGTGTACACCTGCTCTATGCCACTGGTGAGCAGTTGCTGCATATCAGGATACTGATGCAGCAGTGCACAGGTGACCCCTGATCCTGCTCTATGCCACTGGCGAGCAGGTGCTGCAGATCAGGAGACTGATGCAGCAGGGCACAGGTGTACACCTGCTCTATGCCACTGGCGAGCAGGCGCTACAGATCAGGATACTGATGCAGCAGGGCACAGGTGTACACCTGCTCTATGCCACTGGAGAGCAGGTGCTGCAGATCAGGAGACTGATGCAGTAGGGCACAGGTAACCCCTGATCCTGCTCTCTGCTACTGGCGAGCAGGCGCTGCAGATCAGGAGACTGATGCAGCAGGGAACAGGTGTACACCTGCTCTATGTCACTGGTGAGCGGTTGCTGCATATCAGGATACTGATGCAGCAGGGCACAGGTGTACACCTGCTCTATGCCATTGGAGAACGGTTGCTGCATATCAGGATACTGATGCAGCAGGGCACAGGTGTACAACAGCTCTATGCCACTGGCAAGCAGGTGCTGCAGATCAGGAGACTGATGCAGCAGGGCACAGGTGTACACCTGCTCTATGTCACTGGAGAGCAGGTGCTGCAGATCAGGAGACTGATGCAGCAGGGCACAGGTGTACACCTGCTCTATGCCACTGACGAGCAGGTGTTGCAGATCAGGAGACTGATGCAGCAGGGCACACGTGTACAGCTGCTCTATGTCACTGGAGAGCAGGTGCTGCAGATCGGGAGACTGATGCAGCAGGGCACAGTTGTACACCTACTCTATGCCACTGGCGAGGAGATGCTGCAGATCAGGATACTGATGCAGCAGGGCACAGGTGTACACCTGCTCTGTGCCACTAGCGAGCAGGTGCTGCAATTCGGGATTCTGATGCAGCAGGGCACAGGTGTACACCTGCTCTATGCCACTGGCGAGCAGGTGCTGCAGATCAGGAGACTGATGCAGCAAGGCACAGGTGTACACCTGCTCTATGTCACTGGCGAGCAGGCGCTGCAGATCAGGAGACTGATGCAGAAGGGCACAGGTGACCCCTGATCCTGCTCTCTGCCACTGGCGAGCAGGTGCTGCAGATCAGGAGACTGATGTAGTAGTGCACATGTGACCCCTGATCCTGCTCTCTGCTACTGGCGAGCAGGCGCTGCAGATCAGGAGCCTGATGCAGCACGGCACAGGTGTACAACTGCTCTAGGCCACTGGTGAGCAGGTGCTTCAGATCAGGAGACTGATGCAGCAGGGCACAGGTGTACACCTGCTCTATGTCACTGGAGAGCAGGTGCTGCAGATCGGGAGACTGATGCATCAGCTCTATGCCACTGGCAAGCAGGCGCAGCAGATCAGGAGACTAATGCAGCAGGGCACAGGTGACCCCTGATCCTGCTCTCTGCCACTGGCGAGCAGGTGCTGCAGATCAGGAGACTGATGCAGCAGTGCACAGGTGTACACCTGCTGTATGCCACTGGCGAGCAAGTGCTGCAGATCAGGATACTGATGCAGCAGGGCACAGGTGTACAACTGCTCTATGTCACTGGAGAGCAGGTGCTGCAGATCAGGAGACTGATGCAGCAGGGCACAGGTGTACACCTGCTCTATGTCACTGGAGAGCGGGTGCTGCAGATCAGGATACTGATGCAGCAGGGCACAGGTGTACATCTGCTCTATGCCACTGGTGAGCAGGTACTGCAGATCTGGAGACTGATGCAGCAAGGCACAGGTGTACACCTGTTCTATGCCACTGGAGAGTGGGTGCTGCAGATCAGGAGGCTGATGCAGCAGGGCACAGGTGACCCCTGATCCTGCTCTAT
Source organism: Ambystoma mexicanum (assembly GCF_040938575.1). NCBI lineage: Eukaryota > Metazoa > Chordata > Amphibia > Caudata > Ambystomatidae > Ambystoma > Ambystoma mexicanum. Next base: position 1,245,751,778 of record NC_090936.1, read on the forward strand.
GCCACTGACGAGCAGGTGCTGCATATCAGGATACTGATGCAGCAGGGCACAGGTGTACACCTGCTCTATGCCATTGGAGAACGGTTGCTGCATATCAGGATACTGATGCAGCAGGGCACAGGTGTACAACAGCTCTATGCCACTGGCAAGCAGGTGCTGCAGATCAGGAGACTGATGCAGCAGGGCACAGGTGTACACCTGCTCTATGTCACTGGAGAGCAGGTGCTGCAGATCAGGAGACTGATGCAGCAGGGCACAGGTGTACACCTGCTCTATGCCACTGACGAGCAGGTGTTGCAGATCAGGAGACTGATGCAGCAGGGCACACGTGTACAGCTGCTCTATGTCACTGGAGAGCAGGTGCTGCAGATCGGGAGACTGATGCAGCAGGGCACAGTTGTACACCTACTCTATGCCACTGGCGAGGAGATGCTGCAGATCAGGATACTGATGCAGCAGGGCACAGGTGTACACCTGCTCTGTGCCACTAGCGAGCAGGTGCTGCAATTCGGGATTCTGATGCAGCAGGGCACAGGTGTACACCTGCTCTATGCCACTGGCGAGCAGGTGCTGCAGATCAGGAGACTGATGCAGCAAGGCACAGGTGTACACCTGCTCTATGTCACTGGCGAGCAGGCGCTGCAGATCAGGAGACTGATGCAGAAGGGCACAGGTGACCCCTGATCCTGCTCTCTGCCACTGGCGAGCAGGTGCTGCAGATCAGGAGACTGATGTAGTAGTGCACATGTGACCCCTGATCCTGCTCTCTGCTACTGGCGAGCAGGCGCTGCAGATCAGGAGCCTGATGCAGCACGGCACAGGTGTACAACTGCTCTAGGCCACTGGTGAGCAGGTGCTTCAGATCAGGAGACTGATGCAGCAGGGCACAGGTGTACACCTGCTCTATGTCACTGGAGAGCAGGTGCTGCAGATCGGGAGACTGATGCATCAGCTCTATGCCACTGGCAAGCAGGCGCAGCAGATCAGGAGACTAATGCAGCAGGGCACAGGTGACCCCTGATCCTGCTCTCTGCCACTGGCGAGCAGGTGCTGCAGATCAGGAGACTGATGCAGCAGTGCACAGGTGTACACCTGCTGTATGCCACTGGCGAGCAAGTGCTGCAGATCAGGATACTGATGCAGCAGGGCACAGGTGTACAACTGCTCTATGTCACTGGAGAGCAGGTGCTGCAGATCAGGAGACTGATGCAGCAGGGCACAGGTGTACACCTGCTCTATGTCACTGGAGAGCGGGTGCTGCAGATCAGGATACTGATGCAGCAGGGCACAGGTGTACATCTGCTCTATGCCACTGGTGAGCAGGTACTGCAGATCTGGAGACTGATGCAGCAAGGCACAGGTGTACACCTGTTCTATGCCACTGGAGAGTGGGTGCTGCAGATCAGGAGGCTGATGCAGCAGGGCACAGGTGACCCCTGATCCTGCTCTATGCCACTGACGAGCAGGTGCTGCAGATCAGGAGACTGATGCAGCGGGGCACAGGTGTACACCTGCTCTATGTCACTGGAGAGCAGGTGCTGCAGATCAGGAGACTGGTGCAGCAGGGCACAGGTGTACACCTGCTCTAAGCCACTGGCGAGGAGGTGCTGCAGATCGGGATACTGATGCAGCAGGGCACAGGTGTACACCTGCTCTATGCCACTGGCGAGCAGGTGCTGCAGATCGGGATACTGATGCAGCATGGCACAGGTGTACACCTCCTCTATGCCACTGGTGAGCAGGTTCTGCAGATCAGGAGACTGATGCAGCAAGGCACAGGTGTACACCTGCTCTATGTTATTGGCGAGCAGGCGCTGCAGATCAGGAGACTGATGCATCAGGGCACAGGTGACCCCTGATCCTGCCCTCTGCCACTGGCGAGCAGGTGCTTCAGATCAGGAGACTGATGCAGTAGGGCACAGGTGACCCCTGATCCTGCTCTCTGCTACTGGGGAGCAGGCGCTGCAGATCAGGAGACTGATGCAGCAGGGCACAGGTGTAAACCTGCTCTATGCCACTGGAGAGCGGTTGCTGCAGATCAGGATACTGATGCAGCAGGGCACAGGTGTACAACTGCTCTATGCCACTTGCGAGCAGGTGCTGTAGATCAGGAGACTGATGCAGCAGGGCACAGGTGTACACCTGCTCTATGTCACTGGAGAGCAGTTGCTGCAGATCAGGAGACTGATGCAGCAGGTCACAGGTGTACACCTGCTCTATGCCACTGGCGAGCAGGTGCTGCAGATCGGGAGACTGATGCAGCAGGGCACAGGTGTACACCTGCTCTATGTCACTGACGAGGAGGTGCTGCAGATCAGGATACTGATGCAGCAGGGCACATGTGTACACCTGCTCTATGCCACTGGCGAGCACGTGCTGCAGATCGGGATACTGATGCAGCAGGGCACAGGTGTACACCTGCTCTATGCCACTGGCGAGTAGGTGCTGCAAATCAGGAGACTGATGCAGTAAGGCACAGGTGTACACCTGCTCTATGTCACTGGCGAGCAGGCACTGCAGATCAGGAGACTGATGCAGCAGGACACAGGTGACCCCTGATCCTGCTCTCTGCCACTGGCGAGCAGGTGCTGCAGATCAGGAGACTTATGCAGCAGGGCACAGGTGTACACCTGCTCTCTGCCACTGGCGAGCAGTTGTTGCAGATCAGGAGACTGATGCAGCAGGGCACATGTGACCCCTGATCCTGCTCTCTGCTACTGGCGAGCAGGCGCTGTAGATCAGGAGACTGATGCAGCAGGGCACAGGTGTACACCTGCTCTATGTCACTGGAGAGCAGTTGCTGCAGATCAGGAGACTGATGCAGCAGGGCACAGGTGTACACATGCTCTATGCCACTGGCGAGCAGGTGCTGCAGATCGGGAGACTGATGCAGCAGGGCACAGGTGTACACCTGCTCTATGCCACTGGCGAGGAGGTGCTGCAGATCGGGATACTGATGCAGCAGGGCACAGGTGTACACCTGCTTTATGCCACTGGTGAGCAGGTGCTGCAGATCAGGAGACTGATGCAGCAGGGCACAGGTGTACACCTGCTCTATGTCACTGGCGAGCAGGTGCTGCAGATCAGGAGACTGATGCAGCAGGGCACAGGTGATCCCTGATCCTGCTCTCTGCTACTGGCGAGCAGGTGTTGCAGATCAGAAGACTGATGCAGCAGGGCACAGGTGACCCCTGATCCTGCTCTCTGCCACTGGCGAACAGTTGTTGCTGATCAGGAGACTGATGCAGCAGGGCACAGGTGACCCCTGATCCTGCTCTATGCCACTGGTGAGCAGTTGCTGCATATCAGGAGACTGATGCAGCAGGGCACAGGTATACACCTGTTCTATGCCACTGGAGAGTGGGTGCTGCAGATCAGGAGGCTGATGCAGCAGGGCACAGGTGTACACCCGCTCTATGCCACTGGTGAGCAGGCGCTGCAGATCAGGATACTGATGCAGCAGGGTGCAGGTGACCCCTGATCCTGCTCTATGCCACTGGTGAGCAGTTGCTGCATATCAGGATACTGATGCAGCAGGGCGCAGGTGACCCCTGATCCTGCTCTATGCCACTGACGAGCAGGTGCTGCAGATCAGGAGACTGATGCAGTAGGGCACAGGTGACCCCTGATCCTGCTCTCTGCTACTGGGGAGCAGGCGCTGCAGATCAGGAGACTGATGCAGCAGGGCACAGGTGTAAACCTGCTCTATGCCACTGGAGAGCGGTTGCTGCAGATCAGGATACTGATGCAGCAGGGCACAGGTGTACAACTGCTCTATGCCACTGGCGAGCAGGTGCTGTAGATCAGGAGACTGATGCAGCAGGGCACAGGTGTACACCTGCTCTATGTCACTGGAGAGCAGTTGCTGCAGATCAGGAGACTGATGCAGCAGGTCACAGGTGTACACCTGCTCTATGCCACTGGCGAGCAGGTGCTGCAGATCGGGAGACTGATGCAGCAGGGCACAGGTGTACACCTGCTCTATGTCACTGACGAGGAGGTGCTGCAGATCAGGATACTGATGCAGCAGGGCACAGGTGTACACATGCTCTATGCCACTGGCGAGCACGTGCTGCAGATCGGGATACTGATGCAGCAGGGCACAGGTGTACACCTGCTCTATGCCACTGGCGAGTAGGTGCTGCAAATCAGGAGACTGATGCAGTAAGGCACAGGTGTACACCTGCTCTATGTCACTGGCGAGCAGGCACTGCAGATCAGGAGACTGATGCAGCAGGACACAGGTGACCCCTGATCCTGCTCTCTGCCACTGGCGAGCAGGTGCTGCAGATCAGGAGACTTATGCAGCAGGGCACAGGTGTACACCTGCTCTCTGCCACTGGCGAGCAGTTGTTGCAGATCAGGAGACTGATGCAGCAGGGCACAGGTGACCCCTGATCCTGCTCTCTGCTACTGGCGAGCAGGCGCTGTAGATCAGGAGACTGATGCAGCAGGGCACAGGTGTACACCTGCTCTATGTCACTGGAGAGCAGTTGCTGCAGATCAGGAGACTGATGCAGCAGGGCACAGGTGTACACATGCTCTATGCCACTGGCGAGCAGGTGCTGCAGATCGGGAGACTGATGCAGCAGGGCACAGGTGTACACCTGCTCTATGCCACTGGCGAGGAGGTGCTGCAGATCGGGATACTGATGCAGCAGGGCACAGGTGTACACCTGCTTTATGCCACTGGTGAGCAGGTGCTGCAGATCAGGAGACTGATGCAGCAGGGCACAGGTGTACACCTGCTCTATGTCACTGGCGAGCAGGTGCTGCAGATCAGGATACTGATGCAGCAGGGCACAGGTGTACAACTGCTCTAGGCCACTGGCGAGCAGGCACTGCAGATCAGGAGACTGATGCAGCAGGGCACAGGTGATCCCTGATCCTGCTCTCTGCTACTGGCGAGCAGGTGTTGCAGATCAGAAGACTGATGCAGCAGGGCACAGGTGACCCCTGATCCTGCTCTCTGCCACTGGCGAACAGTTGTTGCACATCAGGAGACTGATGCAGCAGGGCACAGGTGACCCCTGATCCTGCTCTATGCCACTGGTGAGCAGTTGCTGCATATCAGGAGACTGATGCAGCAGGGCACAGGTATACACCTGTTCTATGCCACTGGAGAGTGGGTGCTGCAGATCAGGAGGCTGATGCAGCAGGGCACAGGTGTACACCCGCTCTATGCCACTGGTGAGCAGGCGCTGCAGATCAGGATACTGATGCAGCAGGGTGCAGGTGACCCCTGATCCTGCTCTATGCCACTGGTGAGCAGTTGCTGCATATCAGGATACTGATGCAGCAGGGCGCAGGTGACCCCTGATCCTGCTCTATGCCACTGACGAGCAGGTGCTGCAGATCAGGAGACTGATGCAGCAGGGCACAGGTGTACACCTGCTCTATGCCACTGGCGAGCAGGTGCTGCAGATCAGGAGACTGATGCAGCAGGGCACAGGTGTACACCTGCTCTATGTCACTGGAGAGCAGGTGCTGCAGATCAGGAGACTGATGCAGCAGGGCACAGGTGTACACCTGCTCTATGCCACTGGTGAGCGGTTGCTGCATATCAGGATACTGATGCAGCAGGGCACAGGTGTACACCTGCTCTATGCCACTGGAGAGTGGTTGCTGCAGATCAGGATACTGATGCAGCAGGGCACAGGTGTACACCTGCTCTATGCCACTGGTGAGCAGTTGCTGCAGATCAGGATACTGATGCAGCAGGGCACAGGTGTACACCTGCTCTATGCCACTGGTGAGCAGTTGCTGCATATCAGGATACTGATGCAGCAGGGCGCAGGTGACCCCTGATCCTGCTCTATGTCACTGGAGAGCAGGTGCTGCAGATCGGGAGACTGATGCAGCAGGGCACAGGTGTACACCTGCTCTATGCCACTGGCGAGCAGATGCTGCAGATCAGGATACTGATGCAGCAGGGCACAGGTGTACACCTGCTCTGTGCCACTAGCGAGCAGGTGCTGCAGTTCGGGATTCTGATGCAGCAGGGCACAGGTGTACACCTGCTCTATGCCACTGGCGAGCAGGTGCTGCAGATCAGGAGACTGATGCAGCAAGGCACAGGTGTACACCTGCTCTATGTCACTGGCGAGCAGGCGCTGCAGATCAGGAGACTGATGCAGAAGGGCACAGGTGACCCCTGATCCTGCTCTCTGCCACTGGCGAGCAGGTGCTGCAGATCAGGAGACTGATGTAGTAGTGCACATGTGACCCCTGATAATGCTCTCTGCTACTGGTGAGCAGGCGCTGCAGATCAGGAGCCTGATGCAGCAGGGCACAGGTGTACACCTGCTCTATGCCACTGGTGAGCAGTTGCTGCATATCAGGACACTGATGCAGCAGGGCACAGGTGTACACCTGCTCTATGACACTGGAGAGTGGTTGCTGCAGATCAGGAGACTGATGCAGCAGGGCACAGGTGTACAAATGCTCTATGCCACTGGCGAGCAGGTGCTGTAGATCAAGAGACTGATGCAGCAGGGCACAGGTGTAAACCTGCTCTATGCCACTGGCGAGCAGGTGCTGCAGATCAGGAGACTGATGCAGCAGGGCACAGGTGTACACCTGCTCTATGTCACTGGAGAGCAGGTGCTGCAGATCGGGAGACTGATGCAGCAGGGCACAGGTGTACACCTGCTCTATGTCACTGGCGAGGAGGTGCTGCAGATCGGGATACTGATGCAGCAGGGCACAGGTGTACACCTGCTCTATGCCACTGGCGAGCAGGTGCCTCAGATCGGGAGACTGATGCAGAAGGGCACAGGTGTACACCTGCTCTATGCCACTGGCGAGCAGGTGCTGCAGATCAGGATACTGATGCAGCAGGGCACAGGTGTACAACTGCTCTATGCCACTGGCGAGCAGGTGCTGCAGATCAGGGGACTGATGCAGCAGGGCACAGGTGACCCCTGATCCTGCTCTCTGCCACTGGCGAGCAGATGTTGCAGATCAGGAGACTGATGCAGCAGGGCACAGGTGTACACCTGTTCTATGCCACTGGAGAGTGGGTACTGCAGATCAGGAGGCTGATACAGCAGGGCACAGGTGACCCCTGATCCTGCTCTATGCCACTGGCGAGCAGGCGCTGCAGATCAGGATACTGATGCAGCAGGGCACAGGTGTACACCTGATCCTGCTCTATGTCACTGGTGAGCAGTTGCTGCATATCAGGATACTGATGCAGCAGGGCGCAGGTGACCCCTGATCCTGCTCTATGCCACTGGCGAGCAGGAGCTGCAGATCAGGAGACTGATGCAGCAGGGCACAGGTGTACACCTGCTCTATGCCACTGGCGAGCCGGCGCTGCAGATCAGGATACTGATGCAGCAGGGCACAGGTGTACACCTGCTCTATGCCACTGGTGAGCAGTTGCTGCATATCAGGATACTGATGCAGCAGGGCACAGGTGTACACCTGCTCTATACCACTGGAGAGCGGTTGCTGCAGATCAGGATACTGATGCAGCAGGGCACAGGTGTACAACTGCTCTATGCCACTGGCGAGCAGGTGCTGCAGATCAGGATACTGATGCAGCAGGGCACAGGTGTACACCTGCTCTATGCCACTGGCGAGCAGGTGCTGCAGATCAGGAGACTGATGCAGCAGGGCACAGGTCTATGTCACTGGAGAGCAGGTGCTGCAGATTAGGAGACTGATGCAGCAGTGCACAGGTGTACACCTACTCTATGCCACTGGCGAGCAGGTGCTGCAGATCAGGAGACTGATGCAGCAGTGCACAGGTGTACACCTGCTTTATGCCACTGGTGAGCAGGTGCTGCAGATCAGGAGACTGATGCAGCAAGGCACAGGTGTACACCTGCTCTATGCCACTGGTGAGCAGTTGCTGCATATCAGGATACTGATGCAGCAGTGCACAGGTGACCCCTGATCCTGCTCTATGCCACTGGCGAGCAGGTGCTGCAGATCAGGAGACTGATGCAGCAGGGCACAGGTGTACACCTGCTCTATGCCACTGGCGAGCAGGCGCTACAGATCAGGATACTGATGCAGCAGGGCACAGGTGTACACCTGCTCTATGCCACTGGAGAGCAGGTGCTGCAGATCAGGAGACTGATGCAGTAGGGCACAGGTAACCCCTGATCCTGCTCTCTGCTACTGGCGAGCAGGCGCTGCAGATCAGGAGACTGATGCAGCAGGGCACAGGTGTACACCTGCTCTATGTCACTGGTGAGCGGTTGCTGCATATCAGGATACTGATGCAGCAGGGCACAGGTGTACACCTGCTCTATGCCATTGGAGAACGGTTGCTGCATATCAGGATACTGATGCAGCAGGGCACAGGTGTACAACAGCTCTATGCCACTGGCAAGCAGGTGCTGCAGATCAGGAGACTGATGCAGCAGGGCACAGGTGTACACCTGCTCTATGTCACTGGAGAGCAGGTGCTGCAGATCAGGAGACTGATGCAGCAGGGCACAGGTGTACACCTGCTCTATGCCACTGACGAGCAGGTGTTGCAGATCAGGAGACTGATGCAGCAGGGCACACGTGTACAGCTGCTCTATGTCACTGGAGAGCAGGTGCTGCAGATCGGGAGACTGATGCAGCAGGGCACAGTTGTACACCTACTCTATGCCACTGGCGAGGAGATGCTGCAGATCAGGATACTGATGCAGCAGGGCACAGGTGTACACCTGCTCTGTGCCACTAGCGAGCAGGTGCTGCAATTCGGGATTCTGATGCAGCAGGGCACAGGTGTACACCTGCTCTATGCCACTGGCGAGCAGGTGCTGCAGATCAGGAGACTGATGCAGCAAGGCACAGGTGTACACCTGCTCTATGTCACTGGCGAGCAGGCGCTGCAGATCAGGAGACTGATGCAGAAGGGCACAGGTGACCCCTGATCCTGCTCTCTGCCACTGGCGAGCAGGTGCTGCAGATCAGGAGACTGATGTAGTAGTGCACATGTGACCCCTGATCCTGCTCTCTGCTACTGGCGAGCAGGCGCTGCAGATCAGGAGCCTGATGCAGCACGGCACAGGTGTACAACTGCTCTAGGCCACTGGTGAGCAGGTGCTTCAGATCAGGAGACTGATGCAGCAGGGCACAGGTGTACACCTGCTCTATGTCACTGGAGAGCAGGTGCTGCAGATCGGGAGACTGATGCATCAGCTCTATGCCACTGGCAAGCAGGCGCAGCAGATCAGGAGACTAATGCAGCAGGGCACAGGTGACCCCTGATCCTGCTCTCTGCCACTGGCGAGCAGGTGCTGCAGATCAGGAGACTGATGCAGCAGTGCACAGGTGTACACCTGCTGTATGCCACTGGCGAGCAAGTGCTGCAGATCAGGATACTGATGCAGCAGGGCACAGGTGTACAACTGCTCTATGTCACTGGAGAGCAGGTGCTGCAGATCAGGAGACTGATGCAGCAGGGCACAGGTGTACACCTGCTCTATGTCACTGGAGAGCGGGTGCTGCAGATCAGGATACTGATGCAGCAGGGCACAGGTGTACATCTGCTCTATGCCACTGGTGAGCAGGTACTGCAGATCTGGAGACTGATGCAGCAAGGCACAGGTGTACACCTGTTCTATGCCACTGGAGAGTGGGTGCTGCAGATCAGGAGGCTGATGCAGCAGGGCACAGGTGACCCCTGATCCTGCTCTATGCCACTGACGAGCAGGTGCTGCAGATCAGGAGACTGATGCAGCGGGGCACAGGTGTACACCTGCTCTATGTCACTGGAGAGCAGGTGCTGCAGATCAGGAGACTGGTGCAGCAGGGCACAGGTGTACACCTGCTCTAAGCCACTGGCGAGGAGGTGCTGCAGATCGGGATACTGATGCAGCAGGGCACAGGTGTACACCTGCTCTATGCCACTGGCGAGCAGGTGCTGCAGATCGGGATACTGATGCAGCATGGCACAGGTGTACACCTCCTCTATGCCACTGGTGAGCAGGTTCTGCAGATCAGGAGACTGATGCAGCAAGGCACAGGTGTACACCTGCTCTATATTATTGGCGAGCAGGCGCTGCAGATCAGGAGACTGATGCATCAGGGCACAGGTGACCCCTGATCCTGCCCTCTGCCACTGGCGAGCAGGTGCTTCAGATCAGGAGACTGATGCAGTAGGGCACAGGTGACCCCTGATCCTGCTCTCTGCTACTGGGGAGCAGGCGCTGCAGATCAGGAGACTGATGCAGCAGGGCACAGGTGTAAACCTGCTCTATGCCACTGGAGAGCGGTTGCTGCAGATCAGGATACTGATGCAGCAGGGCACAGGTGTACAACTGCTCTATGCCACTGGCGAGCAGGTGCTGTAGATCAGGAGACTGATGCAGCAGGGCACAGGTGTACACCTGCTCTATGTCACTGGAGAGCAGTTGCTGCAGATCAGGAGACTGATGCAGCAGGTCACAGGTGTACACCTGCTCTATGCCACTGGCGAGCAGGTGCTGCAGATCGGGAGACTGATGCAGCAGGGCACAGGTGTACACCTGCTCTATGTCACTGACGAGGAGGTGCTGCAGATCAGGATACTGATGCAGCAGGGCACATGTGTACACCTGCTCTATGCCACTGGCGAGCACGTGCTGCAGATCGGGATACTGATGCAGCAGGGCACAGGTGTACACCTGCTCTATGCCACTGGCGAGTAGGTGCTGCAAATCAGGAGACTGATGCAGTAAGGCACAGGTGTACACCTGCTCTATGTCACTGGCGAGCAGGCACTGCAGATCAGGAGACTGATGCAGCAGGACACAGGTGACCCCTGATCCTGCTCTCTGCCACTGGCGAGCAGGTGCTGCAGATCAGGAGACTTATGCAGCAGGGCACAGGTGTACACCTGCTCTCTGCCACTGGCGAGCAGTTGTTGCAGATCAGGAGACTGATGCAGCAGGGCACATGTGACCCCTGATCCTGCTCTCTGCTACTGGCGAGCAGGCGCTGTAGATCAGGAGACTGATGCAGCAGGGCACAGGTGTACACCTGCTCTATGTCACTGGAGAGCAGTTGCTGCAGATCAGGAGACTGATGCAGCAGGGCACAGGTGTACACATGCTCTATGCCACTGGCGAGCAGGTGCTGCAGATCGGGAGACTGATGCAGCAGGGCACAGGTGTACACCTGCTCTATGCCACTGGCGAGGAGGTGCTGCAGATCGGGATACTGATGCAGCAGGGCACAGGTGTACACCTGCTTTATGCCACTGGTGAGCAGGTGCTGCAGATCAGGAGACTGATGCAGCAGGGCACAGGTGTACACCTGCTCTATGTCACTGGCGAGCAGGTGCTGCAGATCAGGAGACTGATGCAGCAGGGCACAGGTGATCCCTGATCCTGCTCTCTGCTACTGGCGAGCAGGTGTTGCAGATCAGAAGACTGATGCAGCAGGGCACAGGTGACCCCTGATCCTGCTCTCTGCCACTGGCGAACAGTTGTTGCTGATCAGGAGACTGATGCAGCAGGGCACAGGTGACCCCTGATCCTGCTCTATGCCACTGGTGAGCAGTTGCTGCATATCAGGAGACTGATGCAGCAGGGCACAGGTATACACCTGTTCTATGCCACTGGAGAGTGGGTGCTGCAGATCAGGAGGCTGATGCAGCAGGGCACAGGTGTACACCCGCTCTATGCCACTGGTGAGCAGGCGCTGCAGATCAGGATACTGATGCAGCAGGGTGCAGGTGACCCCTGATCCTGCTCTATGCCACTGGTGAGCAGTTGCTGCATATCAGGATACTGATGCAGCAGGGCGCAGGTGACCCCTGATCCTGCTCTATGCCACTGACGAGCAGGTGCTGCAGATCAGGAGACTGATGCAGTAGGGCACAGGTGACCCCTGATCCTGCTCTCTGCTACTGGGGAGCAGGCGCTGCAGATCAGGAGACTGATGCAGCAGGGCACAGGTGTAAACCTGCTCTATGCCACTGGAGAGCGGTTGCTGCAGATCAGGATACTGATGCAGCAGGGCACAGGTGTACAACTGCTCTATGCCACTGGCGAGCAGGTGCTGTAGATCAGGAGACTGATGCAGCAGGGCACAGGTGTACACCTGCTCTATGTCACTGGAGAGCAGTTGCTGCAGATCAGGAGACTGATGCAGCAGGTCACAGGTGTACACCTGCTCTATGCCACTGGCGAGCAGGTGCTGCAGATCGGGAGACTGATGCAGCAGGGCACAGGTGTACACCTGCTCTATGTCACCGACGAGGAGGTGCTGCAGATCAGGATACTGATGCAGCAGGGCACAGGTGTACACATGCTCTATGCCACTGGCGAGCACGTGCTGCAGATCGGGATACTGATGCAGCAGGGCACAGGTGTACACCTGCTCTATGCCACTGGCGAGTAGGTGCTGCAAATCAGGAGACTGATGCAGTAAGGCACAGGTGTACACCTGCTCTATGTCACTGGCGAGCAGGCACTGCAGATCAGGAGACTGATGCAGCAGGACACAGGTGACCCCTGATCCTGCTCTCTGCCACTGGCGAGCAGGTGCTGCAGATCAGGAGACTTATGCAGCAGGGCACAGGTGTACACCTGCTCTCTGCCACTGGCGAGCAGTTGTTGCAGATCAGGAGACTGATGCAGCAGGGCACAGGTGACCCCTGATCCTGCTCTCTGCTACTGGCGAGCAGGCGCTGTAGATCAGGAGACTGATGCAGCAGGGCACAGGTGTACACCTGCTCTATGTCACTGGAGAGCAGTTGCTGCAGATCAGGAGACTGATGCAGCAGGGCACAGGTGTACACATGCTCTATGCCACTGGCGAGCAGGTGCTGCAGATCGGGAGACTGATGCAGCAGGGCACAGGTGTACACCTGCTCTATGCCACTGGCGAGGAGGTGCTGCAGATCGGGATACTGATGCAGCAGGGCACAGGTGTACACCTGCTTTATGCCACTGGTGAGCAGGTGCTGCAGATCAGGAGACTGATGCAGCAGGGCACAGGTGTACACCTGCTCTATGTCACTGGCGAGCAGGTGCTGCAGATCAGGATACTGATGCAGCAGGGCACAGGTGTACAACTGCTCTAGGCCACTGGCGAGCAGGCACTGCAGATCAGGAGACTGATGCAGCAGGGCACAGGTGATCCCTGATCCTGCTCTCTGCTACTGGCGAGCAGGTGTTGCAGATCAGAAGACTGATGCAGCAGGGCACAGGTGACCCCTGATCCTGCTCTCTGCCACTGGCGAACAGTTGTTGCACATCAGGAGACTGATGCAGCAGGGCACAGGTGACCCCTGATCCTGCTCTATGCCACTGGTGAGCAGTTGCTGCATATCAGGAGACTGATGCAGCAGGGCACAGGTATACACCTGTTCTATGCCACTGGAGAGTGGGTGCTGCAGATCAGGAGGCTGATGCAGCAGGGCACAGGTGTACACCCGCTCTATGCCACTGGTGAGCAGGCGCTGCAGATCAGGATACTGATGCAGCAGGGTGCAGGTGACCCCTGATCCTGCTCTATGCCACTGGTGAGCAGTTGCTGCATATCAGGATACTGATGCAGCAGGGCGCAGGTGACCCCTGATCCTGCTCTATGCCACTGACGAGCAGGTGCTGCAGATCAGGAGACTGATGCAGCAGGGCACAGGTGTACACCTGCTCTATGCCACTGGCGAGCAGGTGCTGCAGATCAGGAGACTGATGCAGCAGGGCACAGGTGTACACCTGCTCTATGTCACTGGAGAGCAGGTGCTGCAGATCAGGAGACTGATGCAGCAGGGCACAGGTGTACACCTGCTCTATGCCACTGGTGAGCGGTTGCTGCATATCAGGATACTGATGCAGCAGGGCACAGGTGTACACCTGCTCTATGCCACTGGAGAGTGGTTGCTGCAGATCAGGATACTGATGCAGCAGGGCACAGGTGTACACCTGCTCTATGCCACTGGTGAGCAGTTGCTGCAGATCAGGATACTGATGCAGCAGGGCACAGGTGTACACCTGCTCTATGCCACTGGTGAGCAGTTGCTGCATATCAGGATACTGATGCAGCAGGGCGCAGGTGACACCTGATCCTGCTCTATGTCACTGGAGAGCAGGTGCTGCAGATCGGGAGACTGATGCAGCAGGGCACAGGTGTACACCTGCTCTATGCCACTGGCGAGCAGGTGCTGCAGATCAGGAGACTGATGCAGCAAGGCACAGGTGTACACCTGCTCTATGCCACTGGCGAGCAGGCACTGCAGATCAGGAGACTGATGCAGCAGCTCTATGCCACTGGCGAGCAGGTGCTGCTGATCAGGAGACTGATGCAGCAAGGCACAGGTGTGCACCTGCTCTATGTCACTGGCGAGCAGGTGCTGCAGATCAGGAGACTGATGCAGCAAGGCACAGTTGTACACCTGCTCTATGCCACTGGTGAGCAGGCACTGCAGATCAGGAGACTGATGCAGCAGCTCTATGCCACTGGCGAGCAGGTGCTGCTGATTAGGAGACTGATGCAGCAAGGCACAGGTGTGCACCTGCTCTATGTCACTGGCGAGCAGGCGCTGCAGATCAGGAGACTGATGCAGCAGGGCACAGGTGACCCCTGATCCAGCTCTCTGCCACTGGCGAGCAGGTGCTGCAGATCAGGAGACTGATGCAGCAGGGCACAGGTGTACACCTGCTCTATGTCACTGGCGAGCAGGTGCTGCAGATCAGGATACTGATGCAGCAGGGCACAGGTGTACAACTGCTCTATGCCACTGGCGAGCAGGTGCTGCAGATCAGGGGACTGATGCAGCAGGGCACAGGTGACCCCTGATCCTGCTCTCTGCCACTGGCGAGCAGGTGTTGCAGATCAGGAGACTGATGCAGCAGGGCACAGGTGTACACCTGTTCTATGCCACTGGAGAGTGGGTACTGCATATCAGGAGGCTGATACAGCAGGGCACAGGTGACCCCTGATCCTGCTCTATGCCACTGGCGAGCAGGCGCTGCAGATCAGGATACTGATGCAGCAGGGCGCAGGTGACCCCTGATCCTGCTCTATGTCACTGGTGAGCAGTTGCTGCATATCAGGATACTGATGCAGCAGGGCGCAGGTGACCCCTGATCCTGCTCTATGCCACTGGCGAGCAGGTGCTGCAGATCAGGAGACTGATGCAGCAGGGCACAGGTGTACACCTGCTCTATGCCACTGGCGAGCAGGCGCTGCAGATCAGGATACTGATGCAGCAGGGCACAGGTGTACACCTGCTCTATGCCACTGGTGAGCAGTTGCTGCATATCAGGATACTGATGCAGCAGGGCACAGGTGTACACCTGCTCTATACCACTGGAGAGCGGTTGCTGCAGATCAGGATACTGATGCAGCAGGGCACAGGTGTACAACTGCTCTATGCCACTGGCGAGCAGGTGCTGCAGATCAGGATACTGATGCAGCAGGGCACAGGTGTACACCTGCTCTATGCCACTGGCGAGCAGGTGCTGCAGATCAGGAGACTGATGCAGCAGGGCACAGGTCTATGTCACTGGAGAGCAGGTGCTGCAGATTAGGAGACTGATGCAGCAGTGCACAGGTGTACACCTACTCTATGCCACTGGCGAGCAGGTGCTGCAGATCAGGAGACTGATGCAGCAGTGCACAGGTGTACAACCTGCTTTATGCCACTGGTGAGCAGGTGCTGCAGATCAGGAGACTGATGCAGCAAGGCACAGGTGTACACCTGCTCTATGCCACTGGTGAGCAGTTGCTGCATATCAGGATACTGATGCAGCAGTGCACAGGTGACCCCTGATCCTGCTCTATGCCACTGGCGAGCAGGTGCTGCAGATCAGGAGACTGATGCAGCAGGGCACAGGTGTACACCTGCTCTATGCCAATGGCGAGCAGGCGCTACAGATCAGGATACTGATGCAGCAGGGCACAGGTGTACACCTGCTCTATGCCACTGGCGAGCAGGTGCTGCAGATCAGGAGACTGATGCAGCAGGGCACAGGTGTACACCTGCTCTATGCCAATGGCGAGCAGGCGCTACAGATCAGGATACTGATGCAGCAGGGCACAGGTGTACACCTGCTCTATGCCACTGGCGAGCAGGCGCTGCAGATCAGGAGACTGATGCAGCAGGGCACAGGTGTACACCTGCTCTATGTCACTGGTGAGCAGTTGCTGCATATCAGGATACTGATGCAGCAGGGCACAGGTGTACACCTGCTCTATGCCACTGGAGAATGGTTGCTGCATATCAGGATACTGATGCAGCAGGGCACAGGTGTACAACAGCTCTATGCCACTGGCAAGCAGGTGCTGTAGATCAGGAGACTGATGCAGCAGGGCACAGGTGTACACCTGCTCTATGTCACTGGAGAGCAGGTGCTGCAGATCAGGAGACTGATGCAGCAGGGCACAGGTGTACACCTGCTCTATGCCACTGACGAGCAGGTGTTGCAGATCAGGTGACTGATGCAGCAGGGCACACGTGTACAGCTGCTCTATGTCACTGGAGAGCAGGTGCTGCAGATCGGGAGACTGATGCAGCAGGGCACAGTTGTACACCTACTCTATGCCACTGGCGAGGAGATGCTGCAGATCAGGATACTGATGCAGCAGGGCACAGGTGTACACCTGCTCTGTGCCACTAGCGAGCAGGTGCTGCAGTTCGGGATTCTGATGCAGCAGGGCACAGGTGTACACCTGCTCTATGCCACTGGCGAGCAGGTGCTGCAGATCAGGAGACTGATGCAGCAAGGCACAGGTGTACACCTGCTCTATGTCACTGGCGAGCAGGCGCTGCAGATCAGGAGACTGATGCAGAAGGGCACAGGTGACCCCTGATCCTGCTCTCTGCCACTGGCGAGCAGGTGCTGCAGATCAGGAGACTGATGTAGTCGTGCACATGTGACCCCTGATCCTGCTCTCTGCTACTGGCGAGCAGGTGCTGCAGATCAGGAGCCTGATGCAGCAGGGCACAGGTGTACACCTGCTCTATGCCACTGGTGAGCAGTTGCTGCATATAAGGACACTGATGCAGCAGGGCACAGGTGTACACCTGCTCTATGACACTGGAGAGTGGTTGCTGCAGATCAGGAGACTGATGCAGCAGGGCACAGGTGTACAACTGCTCTATGCCACTGGCGAGCAGGTGCTGTAGATCAAGAGACTGATGCAGCAGGGCACAGGTGTACACCTGCTCTATGCCACTGGCGAGCAGGTGCTGCAGATCAGGAGACTGATGCAGCAGGGCACAGGTGTACACCTGCTCTATGTCACTGGAGAGCAGGTGCTGCAGATCGGGAGACTGATGCAGCAGGGCACAGGTGTACACCTGCTCTATGTCACTGGCGAGGAGGTGCTGCAGATCGGGATACTGATGCAGCAGGGCACAGGTGTACACCTGCTCTATGCCACTGGCGAGCAGGTGCTGCAGATCGGGAGACTGATGCAGAAGGGCACAGGTGTACACCTGCTCTATGCCACTGGCGAGCAGGTGCTGCAGATCAGGAGACTGATGCAGCAAGGCACAGGTGTACACCTGCTCTATGTCACTGGCGAGCAGGCGCTGCAGATCAGGAAACTGATGCAGCAGGGCACAGGTGACCGCTGATCCTGCTCTCTGCCATTGGCGAGCAGGTGCTGCGGATCAGGAGGCTAATGCAGCAGGGGACAGGTGTACACCTGCTTTATGCCACTGGCGAGCAAGTGCTGCAGATCAGGATACTGATGCAGCAGGGCACAGGTGTACACCTGCTCTATGTCACTGGAGAGCAGGTGCTTCAGATCAGGAGACTGATGCAGCAGGGCACAGGTGTACACCTGCTCTATGCCACTGGCGAGCAGGTGCTGCAGATCAGGAGACTGATGCAGCAAGGCACAGGTGTACACCTGCTCTATGTCACTGGCGAGCAGGCGCTGCAGATCAGGAGACTGATGCAGCAGGGCACAGGTGACCCCTGATCCTGCTCTCTGCCACTGGCGAGCAGGTGCTGCAGATCAGGAGACTGATGCAGTAGTGCACATGTGACCCCTGATCCTGCTCTCTGCTACTGGCGAGCAGGCGCTGCAGATCAGGAGCCTGATGCAGCAGGGCACAGGTGTACACCTACTCTATGCCACTGGTGAGCAGTTGCTGCATATCAGGACACTGATGCAGCAGAGCACAGGTGTACACCTGGTCTATGCCACTGGTGAGCAGTTGCTGCATATCAGGATACTGATGCAGCAGGGCACAGATGTACACCTGCTCTATGCCACTGGAGAGCGGTTGCTGCAGATCAGGATACTGATGCAGCAGGGCACAGGTGTACACCTGCTCTATGCCACTGGTGAGCAGTTGCTGCAGATCAGGATACTGATGCAGCAGGGCACAGGTGTACACCTGCTCTATGCCACTGGTGAGCAGTTGCTGCATATCAGGATACTGATGCAGCAGGGCGCAGGTGACCCCTGATCCTGCTCTATGTCACTGGAGAGCAGGTGCTGCAGATCGGGAGACTGATGCAGCAGGGCACAGGTGTACACCTGCTCTATGCCACCGGCGAGCAGGTGCTGCAGATCAGGAGACTGATGCAGCAAGGCACAGGTGTACACCTGCTCTATGCCACTGGCGAGCAGGCACTGCAGATCAGGAGACTGATGCAGCAGCTCTATGCCACTGGCGAGCAGGTGCTGCTGATCAGGAGACTGATGCAGCAAGGCACAGGTGTGCACCTGCTCTATGTCACTGGCGAGCAGGTGCTGCAGATCAGGAGACTGATGCAGCAAGGCACAGTTGTACACCTGCTCTATGCCACTGGCGAGCAGGCACTGCAGATCAGGAGACTGATGCAGCAGCTCTATGCCACTGGCGAGCAGGTGCTGCTGATCAGGAGACTGATGCAGCAAGGCACAGGTGTGCACCTGCTCTATGTCACTGGCGAGCAGGCGCTGCAGATCAGGAGACTGATGCAGCAGGGCACAGGTGACCCCTGATCCAGCTCTCTGCCACTGGCGAGCAGGTGCTGCAGATCAGGAGACTGATGCAGCAGGGCACAGGTGTACACCTGCTTTATGCCACTGGCGAGCGAGTGCTGCAGATCAGGATACTGATGCAGCAGGGCACAGGTGTACACCTGCTCTATGTCACTGGCGAGCAGGTGCTGCAGATCAGGATACTGATGCAGCAGGGCACAGGTGTACAACTGCTCTATGCCACTGGTGAGCAGGTGCTGCAGATCAGGGGACTGATGCAGCAGGGCACAGGTGACCCCTGATCCTGCTCTCTGCCACTGGCGAGCAGATGTTGCAGATCAGGAGACTGATGCAGCAGGGAACAGGTGTACACCTGTTCTATGCCACTGGAGAGTGGGTACTGCAGATCAGGAGGCTGATACAGCAGGGCACAGGTGACCCCTGATCCTGCTCTATGCCACTGGCGAGCAGGCGCTGCAGATCAGGATACTGATGCAGCAGGGCGCAGGTGACCCCTGATCCTGCTCTATGTCACTGGTGAGCAGTTGCTGCATATCAGGATACTGATGCAGCAGGGCGCAGGTGACCCCTGATCCTGCTCTATGCCACTGGCGAGCAGGTGCTGCAGATCAGGATACTGATTCAGCAGGGCACAGGTGTACACCTGCTCTATGCCACTGGTGAGCAGTTGCTGCATATCAGGATACTGATGCAGCAGGGCACAGGTGTACACCTGCTCTATACCACTGGAGAGCGGTTGCTGCAGATCAGGATACTGATGCAGCAGGGCACAGGTGTACAACTGCTCTATGCCACTGGCGAGCAGGTGCTGCAGATCAGGATACTGATGCAGCAGGGCACAGGTGTACACCTGCTCTATGCCACTGGCGAGCAGGTGCTGCAGATCAGGAGACTGATGCAGCAGGGCACAGGTCTATGTCACTGGAGAGCAGGTGCTGCAGATTAGGAGACTGATGCAGAAATGCACAGGTGTACACCTACTCTATGCCACTGGCGAGCAGGTGCTGCAGATCAGGAGACTGATGCAGCAGTGCACAGGTGTACACCTGCTTTATGCCACTGGTGAGCAGGTGCTGCAGATCAGGAGACTGATGCAGCAAGGCACAGGTGTACACCTGCTCTATGCCACTGGTGAGCAGTTGCTGCATATCAGGATACTGATGCAGCAGTGCACAGGTGACCCCTGATCCTGCTCTATGCCACTGGCGAGCAGGTGCTGCAGATCTAGAGACTGATGCAGCAGGGCACAGGTGTACACCTGCTCTATGCCACTGGCGAGCAGGCGCTACAGATCAGGATACTGATGCAGCAGGGCACAGGTGTACACCTGCTCTATGCCACTGGCGAGCAGGTGCTGCAGATCAGGAGACTGATGCAGTAGGGCACAGGTAACCCCTGATCCTGCTCTCTGCTACTGGCGAGCAGGCGCTGCAGATCAGGAGACTGATGCAGCAGGGCACAGGTGTACACCTGCTCTATGTCACTGGTGAGCGGTTGCTGCATATCAGGATACTGATGCAGCAGGGCACAGGTGTACACCTGCTCTATGCCACTGGAGAACGGTTGCTGCATATCAGGATACTGATGCAGCAGGGCACAGGTGTACAACAGCTCTATGCCACTGGCAAGCAGGTGCTGTAGATCAGGAGACTGATGCAGCAGGGCACAGGTGTACACCTGCTCTATGTCACTGGAGAGCAGGTGCTGCAGATCAGGAGACTGATGCAGCAGGGCACAGGTGTACACCTGCTCTATGCCACTGACGAGCAGGTGTTGCAGATCAGGAGACTGATGCAGCAGGGCACACGTGTACAGCTGCTCTATGTCACTGGAGAGCAGGTGCTGCAGATCGGGAGACTGATGCAGCAGGGCACAGTTGTACACCTACTCTATGCCACTGGCGAGGAGATGCTGCAGATCAGGATACTGATGCAGCAGGGCACAGGTGTCCACCTGCTCTGTGCCACTAGCGAGCAGGTGCTGCAGTTCGGGATTCTGATGCAGCAGGGCACAGGTGTACACCTGCTCTATGGCACTGGCGAGCAGGTGCTGCAGATCAGGAGACTGATGCAGCAAGGCACAGGTGTACACCTGCTCTATGTCACTGGCGAGCAGGCGCTGCAGATCAGGAGACTGATGCAGAAGGGCACAGGTGACCCCTGATCCTGCTCTCTGCCACTGGCGAGCAGGTGCTGCAGATCAGGAGACTGATGTAGTAGTGCACATGTGACCCCTGATCATGCTCTCTGCTACTGGCGAGCAGGCGCTGCAGATCAGGAGCCTGATGCAGCAGGGCACAGGTGTACACCTGCTCTATGCCACTGGTGAGCAGTTGCTGCATATCAGGACACTGATGCAGCAGGGCACAGGTGTACACCTGCTCTATGACACCGGAGAGTGGTTGCTGCAGATCAGGAGACTGATGCAGCAGGGCACAGGTGTACAAATGCTCTATGCCACTGGCGAGCAGGTGCTGTAGATCAAGAGACTGATGCAGCAGGGCACAGGTGTACACCTGCTCTATGCCACTGGCGAGCAGGTGCTGCAGATCAGGAGACTGATGCAGCAGGGCACAGGTGTACATCTGCTGTATGTCACTGGAGAGCAGGTGCTGCAGATCGGGAGACTGATGCAGCAGGGCACAGGTGTACACCTGCTCTATGTCACTGGCGAGGAGGTGCTGCAGATCGGGATACTGATGCAGCAGGGCACAGGTGTACACCTGCTCTATGCCACTGGCGAGCAGGTGCTGCAGATCGGGAGACTGATGCAGGAGGGCACAGGTGTACACCTGCTCTATGCCACTGGCGAGCAGGTGCTGCAGATCAGGATACTGATGCAGCAGGGCACAGGTGTACAACTGCTCTATGCCACTGGCGAGCAGGTGCTGCAGATCAGGGGACTGATGCAGCAGGGCACAGGTGACCCCTGATCCTGCTCTCTGCCACTGGCGAGCAGATGTTGCAGATCAGGAGACTGATGCAGCAGGGCACAGGTGTACACCTGTTCTATGCCACTGGAGAGTGGGTACTGCAGATCAGGAGGCTGATACAGCAGGGCACAGGTGACCCCTGATCCTGCTCTATGCCACTGGCGAGCAGGCGCTGCAGATCAGGATACTGATGCAGCAGGGCACAGGTGTACACCTGATCCTGCTCTATGTCACTGGTGAGCAGTTGCTGCATATCAGGATACTGATGCAGCAGGGCGCAGGTGACCCCTGATCCTGCTCTATGCCACTGGCGAGCAGGTGCTGCAGATCAGGAGACTGATGCAGCAGGGCACAGGTGTACACCTGCTCTATGCCACTGGCGAGCAGGCGCTGCAGATCAGGATACTGATGCAGCAGGGCACAGGTGTAAACCTGCTCTATGCCACTGGTGAGCAGTTGCTGCATATCAGGATACTGATGCAGTAGGGCACAGGTGTACACCTGCTCTATACCACTGGAGAGTGGTTGCTGCAGATCAGGATACTGATGCAGCAGGGCACAGGTGTACAACTGCTCTATGCCACTGGCGAGCAGGTGCTGCAGATCAGGATACTGATGCAGCAGGGCACAGGTGTACACCTGCTCTATGCCACTGGCGAGCAGGTGCTGCAGATCAGGAGACTGATGCAGCAGGGCACCGGTCTATGTCACTGGAGAGCAGGTGCTGCAGATTAGGAGACTGATGCAGCAGTGCACAGGTGTACACCTACTCTATGCCACTGGCGAGCAGGTGCTGCAGATCAGGAGACTGATGCAGCAGTGCACAGGTGTACACCTGCTTTATGCCACTGGTGAGCAGGTGCTGCAGATCAGGAGACTGATGCAGCAAGGCACAGGTGTACACCTGCTCTATGCCACTGGTGAGGAGTTGCTGCATATCAGGATACTGATGCAGCAGTGCACAGGTGACCCCTGATCCTGCTCTATGCCACTGGCGAGCAGGTGCTGCAGATCGGAGACTGATGCAGCAGGGCACAGGTGTACACCTGCTCTATGCCACTGGCGAGCAGGCGCTACAGATCAGGATACTGATGCAGCAGGGCACAGGTGTACACCTGCTCTATGCCACTGGCGAGCAGGTGCTGCAGATCAGGAGACTGATGCAGTAGGGCACAGGTAACCCCTGATCCTGCTCTCTGCTACTGGCGAGCAGGCGCTGCAGATCAGGAGACTGATGCAGCAGGGCACAGGTGTACACCTGCTCTATGTCACATGTGAGCGGTTGCTGCATATCAGGATACTGATGCAGCAGGGCACAGGTGTACACCTGCTCTATGCCACTGGAGAACGGTTGCTGCATATCAGGATACTGATGCAGCAGGGCACAGGTGTACAACAGCTCTATGCCACTGGCAAGCAGGTGCTGTAGATCAGGAGACTAATGCAGCAGGGCACAGGTGTACACCTGCTCTATGTCACTGGAGAGCAGGTGCTTCAGATCAGGAGACTGATGCAGCAGGGCACAGGTGTACACCTGCTCTATGCCACTGACGAGCAGGTGTTGCAGATCAGGAGACTGATGCAGCAGGGCACACGTGTACAGCTGCTCTATGTCACTGGAGAGCAGGTGCTGCAGATCGGGAGACTGATGCAGCAGGGCACAGTTGTACACCTACTCTATGCCACTGGCGAGGAGATGCTGCAGATCAGGATACTGATGCAGCAGGGCACAGGTGTACACCTGCTCTGTGCCACTAGCGAGCAGGTGCTGCAGTTCGGGATTCTGATGCAGCAGGGCACAGGTGTACACCTGCTCTATGCCACTGGCGAGCAGGTGCTGCAGATCAGGAGACTGATGCAGCAAGGCACAGGTGTACACCTGCTCTATGTCACTGGCGAGCAGGCGCTGCAGATCAGGAGACTGATGCAGAAGGGCACAGGTGACCCCTGATCCTGCTCTCTGCCACTGGCGAGCAGGTGCTGCAGATCAGGAGACTGATGTAGTAGTGCACATGTGACCCCTGATCCTGCTCTCTGCTACTGGCGAGCAGGCGCTGCAGATCAGGAGCCTGATGCAGCAGGGCACAGGTGTACACCTGCTCTATGCCACTGGTGAGCAGTTGCTGCATATCAGGACACTGATGCAGCAGGGCACAGGTGTACACCTGCTCTATGACACTGGAGAGTGGTTGCTGCAGATCAGGAGACTGATGCAGCAGGGCACAGGTGTACAACTGCTCTATGCCACTGGTGAGCAGGTGCTGTAGATCAAGAGACTGATGCAGCAGGGCACAGGTGTACACCTGCTCTATGCCACTGGCGAGCAGGTGCTGCAGATCAGGAGACTGATGCAGCAGGGCACAGGTGTACACCTGCTCTATGTCACTGGAGAGCAGGTGCTGCAGATCGGGAGACTGATGCAGCAGGGCACAGGTGTACACCTGCTCTATGTCACTGGCGAGGAGGTGCTGCAGATCGGGATACTGATGCAGCAGGGCACAGGTGTACACCTGCTCTATGCCACTGGCGAGCAGGTGCTGCAGATCGGGAGACTGATGCAGAAGGGCACAGGTGTACACCTGCTCTATGCCACTGGCGAGCAGGTGCTGCAGATCAGGAGACTGATGCAGCAAGGCACAGGTGTACACCTGCTCTATGTCACTGGCGAGCAGGCGCTGCAGATCAGGAGACTGATGCAGCAGGGCACAGGTGACCGCTGATCCTGCTCTCTGCCATTGGCGAGCAGGTGCTGTGGATCAGGAGGCTAATGCAGCAGGGCACAGGTGTACACCTGCTTTATGCCACTGGCGAGCAAGTGCTGCAGATTAGGATACTGATGCAGCAGGGCACAGGTGTACACCTGCTCTATGTCACTGGAGAGCAGGTGCTGCAGATCAGGAGACTGATGCAGCAGGGCACAGGTGTACACCTGCTCTATGCCACTGGCGAGCAGGTGCTGCAGATCAGGAGACTGATGCAGCAAGGCACAGGTGTACACCTGCTCTATGTCACTGGCGAGCAGGCGCTGCAGATCAGGAGACTGATGCAGCAGGGCACAGGTGACCCCTGATCCTGCTCTCTGCCACTGGCGAGCAGGTGCTGCAGATCAGGAGACTGATGCAGTAGTGCACATGTGACCCCTGATCCTGCTCTCTGCTACTGGCGAGCAGGCGCTGCAGATCAGGAGCCTGATGCAGCAGGGCACAGGTGTACACCTACTCTATGCCACTGGTGAGCAGTTGCTGCATATCAGGACACTGATGCAGCAGAGCACAGGTGTACACCTGGTCTATGCCACTGGTGAGCAGTTGCTGCATATCAGGATACTGATGCAGCAGGGCACAGGTGTACACCTGCTCTATGCCACTGGAGAGCGGTTGCTGCAGATCAGGATACTGATGCAGCAGGGCACAGGTGTACACCTGCTCTATGCCACTGGTGAGCAGTTGCTGCAGATCAGGATACTGATGCAGCAGGGCACAGGTGTACACCTGCTCTATGCCACTGGTGAGCAGTTGCTGCATATCAGGATACTGATGCAGCAGGGCGCAGGTGACCCCTGATCCTGCTCTATGTCACTGGAGAGCAGGTGCTGCAGATCGGGAGACTGATGCAGCAGGGCACAGGTGTACACCTGCTCTATGCCACTGGCGAGCAGGTGCTGCAGATCAGGAGACTGATGCAGCAAGGCACAGGTGTACACCTGCTCTATGCCACTGGCGAGCAGGCACTGCAAATCAGGAGACTGATGCAGCAGCTCTATGCCACTGGCGAGCAGGTGCTGCTGATCAGGAGACTGATGCAGCAAGGCACAGGTGTGCACCTGCTCTATGTCACTGGCGAGCAGGTGCTGCAGATCAGGAGACTGATGCAGCAAGGCACAGTTGTACACCTGCTCTATGCCACTGGCGAGCAGGCACTGCAGATCAGGAGACTGATGCAGCAGCTCTATGCCACTGGCGAGCAGGTGCTGCTGATCAGGAGACTGATGCAGCAAGGCACAGGTGTGCACCTGCTCTATGTCACTGGCGAGCAGGCGCTGCAGATCAGGAGACTGATGCAGCAGGGCACAGGTGACCCCTGATCCAGCTCTATGCCACTGGCGAGCAGGTGCTGCAGATCAGGAGACTGATGCAGCAGGGCACAGGTGTACACCTGCTTTATGCCACTGGCGAGCGAGTGCTGCAGATCAGGATACTGATGCAGCAGGGCACAGGTGTACACCTGCTCTATGTCACTGGCGAGCAGGTGCTGCAGATCAGGATACTGATGCAACAGGGCACAGGTGTACAACTGCTCTATGCCACTGGCGAGCAGGTGCTGCAGATCAGGGGACTGATGCAGCAGGGCACAGGTGACCCCTGATCCTGCTCTCTGCCACTGGCGAGCAGATGTTGCAGATCAGGAGACTGATGCAGCAGGGCACAGGTGTACACCTGTTCTATGCCACTGGAGAGTGGGTACTGCAGATCAGGAGGCTGATACAGCAGGGCACAGGTGACCCCTGATCCTGCTCTATGCCACTGGCGAGCAGGCGCTGCAGATCAGGATACTGATGCAGCAGGGCGCAGGTGACCCCTGATCCTGCTCTATGTCACTGGTGAGCAGTTGCTGCATATCAGGATACTGATGCAGCAGGGCGCAGGTGACCCCTGATCCTGCTCTATGCCACTGGCGAGCAGGTGCTGCAGATCAGGAGACTGATGCAGCAGGGCACAGGTGTACACCTGCTCTATGCCACTGGCGAGCAGGCGCTGCAGATCAGGATACTGATTCAGCAGGGCACAGGTGTACACCTGCTCTATGCCACTGGTGAGCAGTTGCTGCATATCAGGATACTGATGCAGCAGGGCACAGGTGTACACCTGCTCTATACCACTGGAGAGCGGTTGCTGCAGATCAGGATACTGATGCAGCAGGGCACAGGTGTACAACTGCTCTATGCCACTGGCGAGCAGGTGCTGCAGATCAGGATACTGATGCAGCAGGGCACAGGTGTACACCTGCTCTATGCCACTGGCGAGCAGGTGCTGCAGATCAGGAGACTGATGCAGCAGGGCACAGGTCTATGTCACTGGAGAGTAGGTGCTGCAGATTAGGAGACTGATGCAGCAGTGCACAGGTGTACACCTACTCTATGCCACTGGCGAGCAGGTGCTGCAGATCAGGAGACTGATGCAGCAGTGCACAGGTGTACACCTGCTTTATGCCACTGGTGAGCAGGTGCTGCAGATCAGGAGACTGATACAGCAAGGCACAGGTGTACACCTGCTATATGCCACTGGTGAGCAGTTGCTGCATATCAGGATACTGATGCAGCAGTGCACAGGTGACCCCTGACCCTGCTCTATGCCACTGGCGAGCAGGTGCTGCAGATCAGGAGACTGATGCAGCAGGGCACAGGTGTACACCTGCTCTATGCCACTGGCGAGCAGGCGCTACAGATCAGGATACTGATGCAGCAGGGCACAGGTGTACACCTGCTCTATGCCACTGGCGAGCAGGTGCTGCAGATCAGGAGACTGATGCAGTAGGGCACAGGTAACCCCTGATCCTGCTCTGTGCTACTGGCGAGCAGGCGCTGCAGATCAGGAGACTGATGCAGCAGGGCACAGGTGTACACCTGCTCTATGTCACTGGTGAGCGGTTGCTGCATATCAGGATACTGATGCAGCAGGGCACAGGTGTACACCTGCTCTATGCCACTGGAGAACGGTTGCTGCATATCAGGATAGTGATGCAGCAGGGCACAGGTGTACAACAGCTCTATGCCACTGGCAAGCAGGTGCTGTAGATCAGGAGACTGATGCAGCAGGGCACAGGTGTACACCTGCTCTATGTCACTGGAGAGCAGGTGCTGGCGATCAGGAGACTGATGCAGCAGGGCACAGGTGTACACCTGCTCTATGCCACTGACGAGCAGGTGTTGCAGATCAGGAGACTGATGCAGCAGGGCACACGTGTACAGCTGCTCTATGTCACTGGAGAGCAGGTGCTGCAGATCGGGAGACTGATGCAGCAGGGCACAGTTGTACACCTACTCTATGCCACTGGCGAGGAGATGCTGCAGATCAGGATACTGATGCAGCAGGGCACAGGTGTACACCTGCTCTGTGCCACTAGCGAGCAGGTGCTGCAGTTCGGGATTCTGATGCAGCAGGGCACAGGTGTACACCTGCTCTATGCCACTGGCGAGCAGGTGCTGCAGATCAGGAGACTGATGCAGCAAGGCACAGGTGTACACCTGCTCTATGTCACTGGCGAGCAGGCGCTGAAGATCAGGAGACTGATGCAGAAGGGCACAGGTGACCCCTGATCCTGCTCTCTGCCACTGGCGAGCAGGTGCTGCAGATCAGGAGACTGATGTAGTAGTGCACATGTGACCCCTGATCATGCTCTCTGCTACTGGCGAGCAGGCGCTGCAGATCAGGAGCCTGATGCAGCAGGGCACAGGTGTACACCTGCTCTATGCCACTGGTGAGCAGTTGCTGCATATCAGGACACTGATGCAGCAGGGCACAGGTGTACACCTGCTCTATGACACTGGAGAGTGGTTGCTGCAGATCAGGAGACTGATGCAGCAGGGCACAGGTGTACAAATGCTCTATGCCACTGGCGAGCAGGTGCTGTAGATCAAGAGACTGATGCAGCAGGGCACAGGTGTACACCTGCTCTATGCCACTGGCGAGCAGGTGCTGCAGATCAGGAGACTGATGCAGCAGGGCACAGGTGTACACCTGCTCTATGTCACTGGAGAGCAGGTGCTGCAGATCGGGAGACTGATGCAGCAGGGCACAGGTGTACACCTGCTCTATGCCACTGGCGAGCAGGTGCTGCAGATCAGGAGACTGATGCAGCAAGGCACAGGTGTACACCTGCTCTATGTCACTGGCGAGCAGGCGCTGCAGATCAGGAGACTGATGCAGCAGGGCACAGGTGACCGCTGATCCTGCTCTCTGCCATTGGCGAGCAGGTGCTGCGGATCAGGAGGCTAATGCAGCAGGGCACAGGTGTACACCTGCTTTATGCCACTGGCGAGCAAGTGCTGCAGATCAGGATACTGATGCAGCAGGGCACAGGTGTACACCTGCTCTATGTCACTGGAGAGCAGGTGCTGCAGATCAGGAGACTGATGCAGCAGGGCACAGGTGTACACCTGCTCTATGCCACTGGCGAGCAGGTGCTGCAGATCAGGAGACTGATGCAGCAAGGCACAGGTGTACACCTGCTCTATGTCACTGGCGAGCAGGCGCTGCAGATCAGGAGACTGATGCAGCAGGGCACAGGTGACCCCTGATCCTGCTCTCTGCCACTGGCGAGCAGGTGCTGCAGATCAGGAGACTGATGCAGTAGTGCACATGTGACCCCTGATCCTGCTCTCTGCTACTGGCGAGCAGGCGCTGCAGATCAGGAGCCTGATGCAGCAGGGCACAGGTGTACACCTACTCTATGCCACTGGTGAGCAGTTGCTGCATATCAGGACACTGATGCAGCAGAGCACAGGTGTACACCTGGTCTATGCCACTGGTGAGCAGTTGCTGCATATCAGGATACTGATGCAGCAGGGCACAGGTGTACACCTGCTCTATGACACTGGAGAGTGGTTGCTGCAGATCAGGAGACTGATGCAGCAGGGCAAAGTGTACAACTGCTCTATGCCACTGGCGAGCAGGTGCTGCAGATCAGGAGACTGATGCAGCAGGGCACAGGTGTACACCTGCTCTATGTCACTGGAGAGCAGGTGCTGCAGATCAGGAGACTGATGCAGCAGGGCACAGGTGTACACCTGCTCTATGTCACTGGCGAGGAGGTGCTGCAGATCGGGATACTGATGAAGCAGGGCAGAGGTGTACACCTGCTCTATGCCACTGGCGAGCAGGTGCTGCAGATCGGGAGACTGATGCAGAAGGGCACAGGTATACACCTGTTCTATGCCACTGGAGAGTGGGTGCTGCAGATCAGGAGGCTGATGCAGCAGGGCACAGGTGTACACCCGCTCTATGCCACTGGTGAGCAGGCGCTGCAGATCAGGATACTGATGCAGCAGGGTGCAGGTGACCCCTGATCCTACTCTATGCCACTGGTGAGCAGTTGCTGCATATCAGGATACTGATGCAGCAGGGCGCAGGTGACCCCTGATCCTGCTCTATGCCACTGACGAGCAGGTGCTGCAGATCAGGAGACTGATGCAGCAGGGCACAGGTGTACACCTGCTCTATGCCACTGGCGAGCAGGTGCTGCAGATCAGGAGACTGATGCAGCAGGGCACAGGTGTACACCTGCTCTATGTCACTGGAGAGCAGGTGCTGCAGATCAGGAGACTGATGCAGCAGGGCACAGGTGTACACCTGCTCTATGCCACTGGTGAGCGGTTGCTGCATATCAGGATAGTGATGCAGCAGGGCACAGGTGTACACCTGCTCTATGCCACTGGAGAGCGGTTGCTGCAGATCAGGATACTGATGCAGCAGGGCACAGGTGTACACCTGCTATATGCCACTGGTGAGCAGTTGCTGCAGATCAGGATACTGATGCAGCAGGACACAGGTGTACACCTGCTCTATGCCACTGGTGAGCAGTTGCTGCCTATCAGGATACTGATGCAGCAGGGCGCAGGTGACCCCTGATCCTGCTCTATGTCACTGGAGAGCAGGTGCTGCAGATCGGGAGACTGATGCAGCAGGGCACAGGTGTACACCTGCTCTATGCCACTGGCGAGCAGGTGCTGCAGATCAGGAGACTGATGCAGCAAGGCACAGGTGTACACCTGCTCTATGCCACTGGCGAGCAGGCACTGCAGATCAGGAGACTGATGCAGCAGCTCTATGCCACTGGCGAGCAGGTGCTGCTGATCAGGAGACTGATGCAGCAAGGCACAGGTGTGCACCAGCTCTATGCCACTGGCGAGCAGGTGCTGCAGATCAGGAGACTGATGCAGCAAGGCACAGGTGTACACCTGCTCTATGCCACTGGCGAGCAGGCACTGCAGATCAGGAGACTGATGCAGCAGCTCTATGCCACTGGCGAGCAGGTGCTGCTGATCAGGAGACTGATGCAGCAAGGCACAGGTGTGCACCTGCTCTATGTCACTGGCGAGCAGGTGCTGCAGATCAGGAGACTGATGCAGCAGGGCACAGGTGTACACCTGTTCTATGCCACTGGAGAGTGGGTACTGCAGATCAGGAGGCTGATACAGCAGGGCACAGGTGACCCCTGATCCTGCTCTATGCCACTGGTGAGCAGGCGCTGCAGATCAGGATACTGATGCAGCAGGGCGCAGGTGACCCCTGATCGTGTTCTATGTCACTGGTGAGCAGTTGCTGCATATCAGGATACTGATGCAGCAGGGCGCAGGTGACCCCTGATCCTGCTCTATGCCACTGGCGAGCAGGTGCTGCAGATCAGGAGACTGATGCAGCAGGGCACAGGTGTACACCTGCTCTATGCCACTGGCGAGCAGGCGCTGCAGATCAGGATACTGATGCAGCAGGGCACAGGTGTACACCTGCTCTATGCCACTGGTGAGCAGTTGCTGCATATCAGGATACTGATGCAGCAGGGCACAGGTGTACACCTGCTCTATACCACTGGAGAGCGGTTGCTGCAGATCAGGATACTGATGCAGCAGGGCACAGGTGTACAACTGCTCTATGCCACTGGCGAGCAGGTGCTGCAGATCAGGATACTGATGCAGCAGGGCACAGGTGTACACCTGTTCTATGCCACTGGCGAGCAGGTGCTGCAGATCAGGAGACTGATGCAGCAGGGCACAGGTCTATGTCACTGGAGAGCAGGTGCTGCAGATTAGGAGACTGATGCAGCAGTGCACAGGTGTACACCTACTCTATGCCACTGGTGAGCAGGTGCTGCAGATCAGGAGACTGATGCAGCAGTGCACAGGTGTACACCTGCTTTATGCCAC
The DNA here is from genome assembly GCF_040938575.1 of Ambystoma mexicanum. Lineage (NCBI taxonomy): Eukaryota > Metazoa > Chordata > Amphibia > Caudata > Ambystomatidae > Ambystoma > Ambystoma mexicanum. The sequence continues at coordinate 1,245,783,517 of NC_090936.1, forward strand.
TGGTGAGCAGGTGCTGCAGATCAGGAGACTGATGCAGCAAGGCACAGGTGTACACCTGCTCTATGCCACTGGTGAGCAGTTGCTGCATATCAGGATACTGATGCAGCAGTGCACAGGTGACCCCTGATCCTGCTCTATGCCACTGGCGAGCAGGTGCTGCAGATCAGGAGACTGATGCAGCAGGGCACAGGTGTACACCTGCTCTATGCCACTGGCGAGCAGACGCTACAGATCAGGATACTGATGCAGCAGGGCACAGGTGTACACCTGCTCTATGCCACTGGCGAGCAGGTGCTGCAGATCAGGAGACTGATGCAGTAGGGCACAGGTAACCCCTGATCCTGCTCTCTGCTACTGGCGAGCAGGCGCTGCAGATCAGGAGACTGATGCAGCAGGGCACAGGTGTACACCTGCTCTATGTCACTGGTGAGCGGTTGCTGCATATCAGGATACTGATGCAGCAGGGCACAGGTGTACACCTGCTCTATGCCACTGGAGAACGGTTGCTGCATATCAGGATACTGATGCAGCAGGGCACAGGTGTACAACAGCTCTATGCCACTGGCAAGCAGGTGCTGTAGATCAGGAGACTGATGCAGCAGGGCACAGGTGTACACCTGCTCTATGTCACTGGAGAGCAGGTGCTGCAGATCAGGAGACTGATGCAGCAGGGCACAGGTGTACACCTGCTCTATGCCACTGACGAGCAGGTGTTGCAGATCAGGAGACTGATGCAGCAGGGCACACGTGTACAGCTGCTCTATGTCACTGGAGAGCAGGTGCTGCAGATCGGGAGACTGATGCAGCAGGGCACAGTTGTACACCTACTCTATGCCACTGGCGAGGAGATGCTGCAGATCAGGATACTGATGCAGCAGGGCACAGGTGTACACCTGCCCTGTGCCACTAGCGAGCAGGTGCTGCAGTTCGGGATTCTGATGCAGCAGGGCACAGGTGTACACCTGCTCTATGCCACTGGCGAGCAGGTGCTGCAGATCAGGAGACTGATGCAGCAAGGCACAGGTGTACACCTGCTCTATGTCACTGGCGAGTAGGCGCTGCAGATCAGGAGACTGATGCAGAAGGGCACAGGTGACCCCTGATCCTGCTCTCTGCCACTGGCGAGCAGGTGCTGCAGATCAGGAGACTGATGTAGTAGTGCACATGTGACCCCTGATCCTGCTCTATGCTACTGGCGAGCAGGCGCTGCAGATCAGGAGCCTGATGCAGCAGGGCACAGGTGTACACCTGCTCTATGCCACTGGTGAGCAGTTGCTGCATATCAGGACACTGATGCAGCAGGGCACAGGTGTACACCTGGTCTATGCCACTGGTGAGCAGTTGCTGCATATCAGGATACTGATGCAGCAGAGCACAGGTGTACACCTGCTCTATGACACTGGAGAGTGGTTGCTGCAGATCAGGAGACTGATGCAGCAGGGCACAGGTGTACAACTGCTCTATGCCACTGGCGAGCAGGTGCTGTAGATCAAGAGACTGATGCAGCAGGGCACAGGTGTACACCTGCTCTATGCCACTGGCGAGCAGGTGCTGCAGATCAGGAGACTGATGCAGCAGGGCACAGGTGTACACCTGCTCTATGTCACTGGAGAGCAGGTGCTGCAGATCGGGAGACTGATGCAGCAGGGCACAGGTGTACACCTGCTCTATGTCACTGGCGAGGAGGTGCTGCAGATCGGGATACTGATGCAGCAGGGCACAGGTGTACACCTGCTCTATGCCACTGGCGAGCAGGTGCTGCAGATCGGGAGACTGATGCAGAAGGGCACAGGTGTACACCTGCTCTATGCCACTGGCGAGCAGGTGCTGCAGATCAGGAGACTGATGCAGCAAGGCACAGGTGTACACCTGCTCTATGTCACTGGCGAGCAGGCGCTGCAGATCAGGAGACTGATGCAGCAGGGCACAGGTGACCGCTGATCCTGCTCTCTGCCATTGGCGAGCAGGTGCTGCGGATCAGGAGGCTAATGCAGCAGGGCACAGGTGTACACCTGCTTTATGCCACTGGCGATCAAGTGCTAAGATCAGGATACTGATGCAGCAGGGCACAGGTGTACACCTGCTCTATGTCACTGGAGAGCAGGTGCTGCAGCTCAGGAGACTGATGCAGCAGGGCACAGGTGTACACCTGCTCTATGCCACTGGCGAGCAGGTGCTGCAGATCAGGAGACTGATGCAGCAAGGCACAGGTGTACACCTGCTCTATGTCACTGGCGAGCAGGCGCTGCAGATCAGGAGACTGATGCAGCAGGGCACAGGTGACCCCTGATCCTGCTCTCTGCCACTGGCGAGCAGGTGCTGCAGATCAGGAGACTGATGCAGTAGTGCACATGTGACCCCTGATCCTGCTCTCTGCTACTGGCGAGCAGGCGCTGCAGATCAGGAGCCTGATGCAGCAGGGCACAGGTGTACACCTACTCTCTGCCACTGGTGAGCAGTTGCTGCATATCAGGATACTGATGCAGCAGGGCACAGGTGTACACCTGCTCTATGACACTGGAGAGTGGTTGCTGCAGATCAGGAGACTGATGCAGCAGGGCAAAGTGTACAACTGCTCTATGCCACTGGCGAGCAGGTGCTGCAGATCAGGAGACTGATGCAGCAGGGCACAGGTGTACACCTGCTCTATGTCACTGGAGAGCAGGTGCTGCAGATCAGGAGACTGATGCAGCAGGGCACAGGTGTACACCTGCTCTATGTCACTGGCGAGGAGGTGCTGCAGATCGGGATACTGATGCAGCAGGGCACAGGTGTACACCTGCTCTATGCCACTGGCGAGCAGGTGCTGCAGATCGGGAGACTGATGCAGAAGGGCACAGGTGTACACCTGCTCTATGCCACTGGCGAGCAGGTGCTGCAGATCAGGAGACTGATGCAGCAAGGCACAGGTGTACACCTGCTCTATGTCACTGGCGAGCAGGCCCTGCAGATACGGAGACTGATGCAGCAGGGCACAGGTGACCGCTGATCCTGCTCTCTGCCATTGGCGAGCCGTTGCTGCAGATCAGGAGACTGATGCAGCAGGGCACAGGTGTACACCTGCTTTATGCCACTGGCGAGCAAGTGCTGCAGATCAGGATACTGATGCAGCAGGGCACAGGTGTACACCTGCTCTATGTCACTGGAGAGCAGGTGCTGCAGATCAGGAGACTGATGCAGCAGGGCACAGGTGTACACCTGCTCTATGCCACTGGTGAGCAGGTGCTGCAGATCCGGAGACTGATGCAGCAAGGCACAGGTGTACACCTGTTCTATGCCACTGGAGAGCCGGTGCTGCAGATCAGGAGGCTGATGCAGCAGGGCACAGGTGACCCCTGATCCGGCTCTATGCCACTGGCGAGCAGGCGCTGCAGATCAGGATACTGATTCAGCAGGGCACAGGTGTACACCTGCTCTATGTCACTGGAGAGTGGGTGCTGCAGATCAGGATACTGATGCAGCAGGGCAAAGGTGTACACCTGTTTTATGCCACTGGCGAGCAAGTGCTGCAGATCAGGATACTAATGCAGCAGGGCACAGGTGTACACCTGCTCTATGTCACTGGCGAGGAGGTGCTGCAGATCGGGATACTGATGCAGCAGGGCACAGGTGTACACCTGCTCTATGCCACTGGCGAGCAGGTGCTGCAGATCGGGATACTGATGCAGCAGGACACAGGTGTACACCTGCTCTATGCCACTGGTGAGCAGTTGCTGCCTATCAGGATACTAATGCAGCAGGGCGCAGGTGACCCCTGATCCTGCTCTATGTCACTGGAGAGCAGGTGCTGCAGATCGGGAGACTGATGCAGCAGGGCACAGGTGTACACCTGCTCTATGCCACTGGCGAGCAGGTGCTGCAGATCAGGAGACTGATGCAGCAAGGCACAGGTGTACACCTGCTCTATGCCACTGGCGAGCAGGCACTGCAGATCAGGAGACTGATGCAGCAGCTCTATGCCACTGGCGAGCAGGTGCTGCTGATCAGGAGACTGATGCAGCAAGGCACAGGTGTGCACCAGCTCTATGCCACTGGCGAGCAGGTGCTGCAGATCAGGAGACTGATGCAGCAAGGCACAGGTGTACACCTGCTCTATGCCACTGGCGAGCAGGCACTGCAGATCAGGAGACTGATGCAGCAGCTCTATGCCACTGGCGAGCAGGTGCTGCTGATCAGGAGACTGATGCAGCAAGGCACAGGTGTGCACCTGCTCTATGTCACTGGGGAGCAGGTGCTGCAGATCAGGAGACTGATGCAGCAGGGCACAGGTGACCCCTGATCCAGCTCTCTGCCACTGGCGAGCAGGTGCTGCAGATCAGGAGACTGATGCAGCAGGGCACAGGTGTACACCTGCTTTATGCCACTGGCGAGCGAGTGCTGCAGATCAGGATACTGATGCAGCAGGGCACAGGTGTACACCTGCTCTATGTCACTGGCGAGCAGGTGCTGCAGATCAGGATACTGATGCAGCAGGGCACAGGTGTACAACTGCTCTATGCCACTGGCGAGCAGGTGCTGCAGATCAGGGGACTGATGCAGCAGGGCACAGGTGACCCCTGATCCTGCTCTCTGCCACTGGCGAGCAGATGTTGCAGTTCAGGAGACTGATGCAGCAGGGCACAGGTGTACACCTGTTCTATGCCACTGGAGAGTGGGTACTGCAGATCAGGAGGCTGATACAGCAGGGCACAGGTGACCCCTGATCCTGCTCTATGCCACTGGTGAGCAGGCGCTGCAGATCAGGATACTGATGCAGCAGGGCGCAGGTGACCCCTGATCGTGTTCTATGTCACTGGTGAGCAGTTGCTGCATATCAGGATACTGATGCAGCAGGGCGCAGGTGACCCCTGATCCTGCTCTATGCCACTGGCGAGCAGGTGCTGCAGATCAGGAGACTGATGCAGCAGGGCACAGGTGTACACCTGCTCTATGCCACTGGCGAGCAGGCGCTGCAGATCAGGATACTGATGCAGCAGGGCACAGGTGTACACCTGCTCTATGCCACTGGTGAGCAGTTGCTGCATATCAGGATACTGATGCAGCAGGGCACAGGTGTACACCTGCTCTATACCACTGGAGAGCGGTTGCTGCAGATCAGGATACTGATGCAGCAGGGCACAGGTGTACAACTGCTCTATGCCACTGGCGAGCAGGTGCTGCAGATCAGGATACTGATGCAGCAGGGCACAGGTGTACACCTGCTCTATGCCACTGGCGAGCAGGTGCTGCAGATCAGGAGACTGATGCAGCAGGGCACAGGTCTATGTCACTGGAGAGCAGGTGCTGCAGATTAGGAGACTGATGCAGCAGTGCACAGGTGTACACCTACTCTATGCCACTGGTGAGCAGGTGCTGCAGATCAGGAGACTGATGCAGCAGTGCACAGGTGTACACCTGCTTTATGCCACTGGTGAGCAGGTGCTGCAGATCAGGAGACTGATGCAGCAAGGCACAGGTGTACACCTGCTCTATGCCACTGGTGAGCAGTTGCTGCATATCAGGATACTGATGCAGCAGTGCACAGGTGACCCCTGATCCTGCTCTATGCCACTGGCGAGCAGGTGCTGCAGATCAGGAGACTGATGCAGCAGGGCACAGGTGTACACCTGCTCTATGCCACTGGCGAGCAGACGCTACAGATCAGGATACTGATGCAGCAGGGCACAGGTGTACACCTGCTCTATGCCACTGGCGAGCAGGTGCTGCAGATCAGGAGACTGATGCAGTAGGGCACAGGTAACCCCTGATCCTGCTCTCTGCTACTGGCGAGCAGGCGCTGCAGATCAGGAGACTGATGCAGCAGGGCACAGGTGTACACCTGCTCTATGTCACTGGTGAGCGGTTGCTGCATATCAGGATACTGATGCAGCAGGGCACAGGTGTACACCTGCTCTATGCCACTGGAGAACGGTTGCTGCATATCAGGATACTGATGCAGCAGGGCACAGGTGTACAACAGCTCTATGCCACTGGCAAGCAGGTGCTGTAGATCAGGAGACTGATGCAGCAGGGCACAGGTGTACACCTGCTCTATGTCACTGGAGAGCAGGTGCTGCAGATCAGGAGACTGATGCAGCAGGGCACAGGTGTACACCTGCTCTATGCCACTGACGAGCAGGTGTTGCAGATCAGGAGACTGATGCAGCAGGGCACACGTGTACAGCTGCTCTATGTCACTGGAGAGCAGGTGCTGCAGATCGGGAGACTGATGCAGCAGGGCACAGTTGTACACCTACTCTATGCCACTGGCGAGGAGATGCTGCAGATCAGGATACTGATGCAGCAGGGCACAGGTGTACACCTGCCCTGTGCCACTAGCGAGCAGGTGCTGCAGTTCGGGATTCTGATGCAGCAGGGCACAGGTGTACACCTGCTCTATGCCACTGGCGAGCAGGTGCTGCAGATCAGGAGACTGATGCAGCAAGGCACAGGTGTACACCTGCTCTATGTCACTGGCGAGCAGGCGCTGCAGATCAGGAGACTGATGCAGAAGGGCACAGGTGACCCCTGATCCTGCTCTCTGCCACTGGCGAGCAGGTGCTGCAGATCAGGAGACTGATGTAGTAGTGCACATGTGACCCCTGATCCTGCTCTATGCTACTGGCGAGCAGGCGCTGCAGATCAGGAGCCTGATGCAGCAGGGCACAGGTGTACACCTGCTCTATGCCACTGGTGAGCAGTTGCTGCATATCAGGACACTGATGCAGCAGGGCACAGGTGTACACCTGGTCTATGCCACTGGTGAGCAGTTGCTGCATATCAGGATACTGATGCAGCAGAGCACAGGTGTACACCTGCTCTATGACACTGGAGAGTGGTTGCTGCAGATCAGGAGACTGATGCAGCAGGGCACAGGTGTACAACTGCTCTATGCCACTGGCGAGCAGGTGCTGTAGATCAAGAGACTGATGCAGCAGGGCACAGGTGTACACCTGCTCTATGCCACTGGCGAGCAGGTGCTGCAGATCAGGAGACTGATGCAGCAGGGCACAGGTGTACACCTGCTCTATGTCACTGGAGAGCAGGTGCTGCAGATCGGGAGACTGATGCAGCAGGGCACAGGTGTACACCTGCTCTATGTCACTGGCGAGGAGGTGCTGCAGATCGGGATACTGATGCAGCAGGGCACAGGTGTACACCTGCTCTATGCCACTATCGAGCAGGTGCTGCAGATCGGGAGACTGATGCAGAAGGGCACAGGTGTACACCTGCTCTATGCCACTGGCGAGCAGGTGCTGCAGATCAGGAGACTGATGCAGCAAGGCACAGGTGTACACCTGCTCTATGTCACTGGCGAGCAGGCGCTGCAGATCAGGAGACTGATGCAGCAGGGCACAGGTGACCGCTGATCCTGCTCTCTGCCATTGGCGAGCAGGTGCTGCGGATCAGGAGGCTAATGCAGCAGGGCACAGGTGTACACCTGCTTTATGCCACTGGCGATCAAGTGCTGCAGATCAGGATACTGATGCAGCAGGGCACAGGTGTACACCTGCTCTATGTCACTGGAGAGCAGGTGCTGCAGCTCAGGAGACTGATGCAGCAGGGCACAGGTGTACACCTGCTCTATGCCACTGGCGAGCAGGTGCTGCAGATCAGGAGACTGATGCAGCAAGGCACAGGTGTACACCTGCTCTATGTCACTGGCGAGCAGGCGCTGCAGATCAGGAGACTGATGCAGCAGGGCACAGGTGACCCCTGATCCTGCTCTCTGCCACTGGCGAGCAGGTGCTGCAGATCAGGAGACTGATGCAGTAGTGCACATGTGACCCCTGATCCTGCTCTCTGCTACTGGCGAGCAGGCGCTGCAGATCAGGAGCCTGATGCAGCAGGGCACAGGTGTACACCTACTCTATGCCACTGGTGAGCAGTTGCTGCATATCAGGATACTGATGCAGCAGGGCACAGGTGTACACCTGCTCTATGACACTGGAGAGTGGTTGCTGCAGATCAGGAGACTGATGCAGCAGGGCAAAGTGTACAACTGCTCTATGCCACTGGCGAGCAGGTGCTGCAGATCAGGAGACTGATGCAGCAGGGCACAGGTGTACACCTGCTCTATGTCACTGGAGAGCAGGTGCTGCAGATCAGGAGACTGATGCAGCAGGGCACAGGTGTACACCTGCTCTATGTCACTGGCGAGGAGGTGCTGCAGATCGGGATACTGATGCAGCAGGGCACAGGTGTACACCTGCTCTATGCCACTGGCGAGCAGGTGCTGCAGATCGGGAGACTGATGCAGAAGGGCACAGGTGTACACCTGCTCTATGCCACTGGCGAGCAGGTGCTGCAGATCAGGAGACTGATGCAGCAAGGCACAGGTGTACACCTGCTCTATGTCACTGGCGAGCAGGCCCTGCAGATACGGAGACTGATGCAGCAGGGCACAGGTGACCGCTGATCCTGCTCTCTGCCATTGGCGAGCAGTTGCTGCAGATCAGGAGACTGATGCAGCAGGGCACAGGTGTACACCTGCTTTATGCCACTGGCGAGCAAGTGCTGCAGATCAGGATACTGATGCAGCAGGGCACAGGTGTACACCTGCTCTATGTCACTGGAGAGCAGGTGCTGCAGATCAGGAGACTGATGCAGCAGGGCACAGGTGTACACCTGCTCTATGCCACTGGTGAGCAGGTGCTGCAGATCCGGAGACTGATGCAGCAAGGCACAGGTGTACACCTGTTCTATGCCACTGGAGAGCCGGTGCTGCAGATCAGGAGGCTGATGCAGCAGGGCACAGGTGACCCCTGATCCTGCTCTATGCCACTGGTGAGCAGGCGCTGCAGATCAGGATACTGATTCAGCAGGGCACAGGTGTACACCTGCTCTATGTCACTGGAGAGTGGGTGCTGCAGATCAGGATACTGATGCAGCAGGGCAAAGGTGTACACCTGTTTTATGCCACTGGCGAGCAAGTGCTGCAGATCAGGATACTAATGCAGCAGGGCACAGGTGTACACCTGCTCTATGTCACTGGCGAGGAGGTGCTGCAGATCGGGATACTGATGCAGCAGGGCACAGGTGTACACCTGCTCTATGCCACTGGCGAGCAGGTGCTGCAGATCGGGAGACTGATGCAGAAGGGCACAGGAGTACACCTGCTCTATGCCACTGGCGAGCAGGTGCTGCAGATCAGGAGACTGATGCAGCAAGGCACAGGTGTACACCTGCTCTATGTCACTGGCGAGGAGGTGCTGCAGATCGGGATACTGATGCAGCAGGGCACAGGTGTACACCTGCTCTATGCCACTGGCGAGCAGGTGCTGCAGATCGGGAGACTGATGCAGAAGGGCACAGGTGTACACCTGCTCTATGCCACTGGCGAGCAGGTGCTGCAGATCAGGAGACTGATGCAGCAAGGCACAGGTGTACACCTGCTCTATGTCACTGGCGAGCAGGCGCTGCAGATCAGGAGACTGATGCAGCAGGGCACAGGTGACCCCTGATCCTGCTCTCTGCCACTGGCGAGCAGGTGCTGCAGATCAGGAGACTGATGCAGTAGTGCACATGTGACCCCTGATCCTGCTCTCTGCTACTGGCGAGCAGGCGCTGCAGATCAGGAGCCTGATGCAGCAGGGCACAGGTGTACACCTACTCTATGCCACTGGTGAGCAGTTGCTGCATATCAGGATACTGATGCAGCAGGGCACAGGTGTACACCTGCTCTATGACACTGGAGAGTGGTTGCTGCAGATCAGGAGACTGATGCAGCAGGGCAAAGTGTACAACTGCTCTATGCCACTGGCGAGCAGGTGCTGCAGATCAGGAGACTGATGCAGCAGGGCACAGGTGTACACCTGCTCTATGTCACTGGAGAGCAGGTGCTGCAGATCAGGAGACTGATGCAGCAGGGCACAGGTGTACACCTGCTCTATGTCACTGGCGAGGAGGTGCTGCAGATCGGGATACTGATGCAGCAGGGCACAGGTGTACACCTGCTCTATGCCACTGGCGAGCAGGTGCTGCAGATCGGGAGACTGATGCAGAAGGGCACAGGTGTACACCTGCTCTATGCCACTGGCGAGCAGGTGCTGCAGATCAGGAGACTGATGCAGCAAGGCACAGGTGTACACCTGCTCTATGTCACTGGCGAGCAGGCCCTGCAGATACGGAGACTGATGCAGCAGGGCACAGGTGACCGCTGATCCTGCTCTCTGCCATTGGCGAGCAGTTGCTGCAGATCAGGAGACTGATGCAGCAGGGCACAGGTGTACACCTGCTTTATGCCACTGGCGAGCAAGTGCTGCAGATCAGGATACTGATGCAGCAGGGCACAGGTGTACACCTGCTCTATGTCACTGGAGAGCAGGTGCTGCAGATCAGGAGACTGATGCAGCAGGGCACAGGTGTACACCTGCTCTATGCCACTGGTGAGCAGGTGCTGCAGATCCGGAGACTGATGCAGCAAGGCACAGGTGTACACCTGTTCTATGCCACTGGAGAGCCGGTGCTGCAGATCAGGAGGCTGATGCAGCAGGGCACAGGTGACCCCTGATCCTGCTCTATGCCACTGGCGAGCAGGCGCTGCAGATCAGGATACTGATTCAGCAGGGCACAGGTGTACACCTGCTCTATGTCACTGGAGAGTGGGTGCTGCAGATCAGGATACTGATGCAGCAGGGCAAAGGTGTACACCTGTTTTATGCCACTGGCGAGCAAGTGCTGCAGATCAGGATACTAATGCAGCAGGGCACAGGTGTACACCTGCTCTATGTCACTGGCGAGGAGGTGCTGCAGATCGGGATACTGATGCAGCAGGGCACAGGTGTACACCTGCTCTATGCCACTGGCGAGCAGGTGCTGCAGATCGGGAGACTGATGCAGAAGGGCACAGGAGTACACCTGCTCTATGCCACTGGCGAGCAGGTGCTGCAGATCAGGAGACTGATGCAGCAAGGCACAGGTGTACACCTGCTCTATGTCACTGGCGAGCAGGCGCTGCAGATCAGGAGACTGATGCAGCAGGGCACAGGTGACCGCTGATCCTGCTCTCTGCCATTGGCGAGCAGGTGCTGCGGATCAGGAGGCTGATGCAGCAGGGCACAGGTGTACACCTGCTTTATGCCACTGGCGAGCAAGTGCTGCAGATCAGGATACTGATGCAGCAGGGCACAGGTGTACACCTGCTCTATGTCACTGGAGAGCAGGTGCTGCAGATCAGGAAACTGATGCAGCAGGGCACAGGTGTACACCTGCTCTATGCCACTGGTGAGCAGGTGCTGCAGATCAGGAGACTGATGCAGCAAGGCACAGGTGTACACCTGCTCTATGTCACTGGCGAGCAGGCGCTGCAGATCAGGAGACTGATGCATCAGGGCACAGGTGACCCCTGATCCTGCTCTCTGCCACTGGCGAGCAGGTGCTGCAGATCAGGAGACTGATGCAGTAGTGCACATGTGACCCCTGATCCTGCTCTCTGCTACTGGCGAGCAGGCGCTGCAGATCAGGAGCCTGATGCAGCAGGGCACAGGTGTACACCTACCCTATGCCACTGGTGAGCAGTTGCTGCATATCAGGACACTGATGAAGCAGAGCACAGGTGTACACCTGGTCTATGCCACTGGTGAGCAGTTGCTGCATATCAGGATACTGATGCAGCAGGGCACAGGTGTACACCTGCTCTATGACACTGGAGAGTGGTTGCTGCAGATCAGGAGACTGATGCAGCAGGGCAAAGTGTACAACTGCTCTATGCCACTGGCAAGCAGGTGCTGTATATCAAGAGACTGATGCAGGAGGGCACAGGTGTACACCTGCTCTATGCCACTGGCGAGCAGGTGCTGCAGATCAGGAGACTGATACAGCAGGGCACAGGTGTACACCTGCTCTATGTCACTGGAGAGCAGGTGCTGCAGATCAGGAGACTGATGCAGCAGGGCACAGGTGTACACCTGCTCTATGTCACTGGCGAGGAGGTGCTGCAGATCGGGATACTGATGCAGCAGGGCACAGGTGTACACCTGCTCTATGCCACTGGCGAGCAGGTGCTGCAGATCGGGAGACTGATGCAGAAGGGCACAGGTGTACACCTGCTCTATGCCACTGGCGAGCAGGTGCTGCAGATCAGGAGACTGATGCAGCAAGGCACAGGTGTACACCTGCTCTATGTCACTGGCGAGCAGGCGCTGCAGATCAGGAGACTGAAGCAGCAGGGCACAGGTGACCGCTGATCCTGCTCTCTGCCATTGGCGAGCAGGTGCTGCAGATCAGGAGAGTGATGCAGCAGGGCACAGGTGTACACCTGCTTTATGCCACTGGCGAGCAAGTGCTGCAGATCAGGATACTGATGCAGCAGGGCACAGGTGTACACCTGCTCTATGTCACTGGAGAGCAGGTGCTGCAGATCAGGAGACTGATGCAGCAGGGCACAGGTGTACACCTGCTCTATGCCACTGGTGAGCAGGTGCTGCAGATCCGGAGACTGATGCAGCAAGGCACAGGTGTACACCTGTTCTATGCCACTGGAGAGCGGGTGCTGCAGATCAGGAGGCTGATGCAGCAGGGCACAGGTGACCCCTGATCCTGCTCTATGCCACTGGCGAGCAGGCGCTGCAGATCAGGAAACTGATTCAGCAGGGCACAGGTGTACACCTGCTCTATGTCACTGGAGAGTGGGTGCTGCAGATCAGGATACTGATGCAGCAGGGCACAGGTGAACAGCTACTCTATGCCACTGGCGAGCAGGTGCTGCAGGTCGGGAGACTGATGCAACAGGGCACATGTGACCCCTGATCCTGCTCTCTGCCACTGGTGATCAGGTGCTGCAGATCAGGAGACTGATGCAGCAGGGCACAGGTGTACACCTGCTTTATGCCACTGGCGAGCAAGTGCTGCAGATCAGGATACTAATGCAGCAGGGCACAGGTGTACACCTGCTCTATGTCACTGGAGAGCAGGTGCTACAGATCAGGAGACTGATGCAGCAGGGCACAGGTGTACACCTGCTCTATGCCACTGGTGAGCAGGTGCTGCAGATCCGGAGACTGATGCAGCAAGGCACAGGTGTACACCTGTTCTATGCCACTGGACAGCGGGTGCTGCAGATCAGGAGGCTGATGCAGCAGGGCACAGGTGACCCCTGATCCTGCACTATGCCACTGGCGAGCAGGCGCTGCAGATCAGGATACTGATGCAGCAGGGCACATGTGTACACCTGCTCTATGTCACAGGAGAGCGGGTGCTGCAGATCAGGATACTGATGCAGCAGGGCACAGGTGTACACCTGCTCTATGTCACTGGAGAGCAGGTGCTACAGATCAGGAGACTGATGCAGCAGGGCACAGGTGTACACCTGCTCTATGCCACTGGTGAGCAGGTGCTGCAGATCCGGAGACTGATGCAGCAAGGCACAGGTGTACACCTGTTCTATGCCACTGGACAGCGGGTGCTGCAGATCAGGAGGCTGATGCAGCAGGGCACAGGTGACCCCTGATCCTGCTCTATGCCACTGGCGAGTAGGCGCTGCAGATCAGGATACTGATGCAGCAGGGCACAGGTGTACACCTGCTCTATGCCACTGGCGAGCAGGTGCTGCAGATCAGGAGACTGATGCAGCAGGGCACAGGTGTACACCTGCTCTATGTCACTGGAGAGCAGGTGCTGCAGATCAGGAGACTGATGCAGCAGGGCACAGGTGTACACCTGCTCTATGTCACTGGCGAGGAGGTGCTGCAGATCGGGATACTGATGCAGCAGGGCACAGGTGTACACCTGCTCTATGCCACTGGCGAGCAGGTGCTGCAGATCGGGAGACTGATGCAGAAGGGCACAGGTGTACACCTGCTCTATGCCACTGGCGAGCAGGTGCTGCAGATCAGGAGACTGATGCAGCAAGGCACAGGTGTACACCTGCTCTATGTCACTGGCGAGCAGGCGCTGCAGATCAGGAGACTGAAGCAGCAGGGCACAGGTGACCGCTGATCCTGCTCTCTGCCATTGGCGAGCAGGTGCTGCAGATCAGGAGAGTGATGCAGCAGGGCACAGGTGTACACCTGCTTTATGCCACTGGCGAGCAAGTGCTGCAGATCAGGATACTGATGCAGCAGGGCACAGGTGTACACCTGCTCTATGTCACTGGAGAGCAGGTGCTGCAGATCAGGAGACTGATGCAGCAGGGCACAGGTGTACACCTGCTCTATGCCACTGGTGAGCAGGTGCTGCAGATCCGGAGACTGATGCAGCAACGCACAGGTGAACACCTGTTCTATGCCACTGGAGAGCGGGTGCTGCATATCAGGAGGCTGATGCAGCAGGGCACAGGTGACCCCTGATCCTGCTCTATGCCACTGGCGAGCAGGCGCTGCAGATCAGGATACTGATTCAGCAGGGCACAGGTGTACACCTGCTCTATGTCACTGGAGAGTGGGTGCTGCAGATCAGGATACTGATGCAGCAGGGCACAGGTGAACAGCTACTCTATGCCACTGGCGAGCAGGTGCTGCAGGTCGGGAGACTGATGCAACAGGGCACATGTGACCCCTGATCCTGCTCTCTGCCACTGGTGATCAGGTGCTGCAGATCAGGAGACTGATGCAGCAGGGCACAGGTGTACACCTGCTTTATGCCACTGGCAAGCAAGTGCTGCAGATCAGGATACTAATGCAGCAGGGCACAGGTGTACACCTGCTCTATGTCACTGGAGAGCAGGTGCTACAGATCAGGAGACTGATGCAGCAGGGCACAGGTGTACACCTGCTCTATGCCACTGGTGAGCAGGTGCTGCAGATCCGGAGACTGATGCAGCAAGGCACAGGTGTACACCTGTTCTATGCCACTGGACAGCGGGTGCTGCAGATCAGGAGGCTGATGCAGCAGGGCACAGGTGACCCCTGATCCTGCTCTATGCCACTGGCGAGCAGGCGCTGCAGATCAGGATACTGATGCAGCAGGGCACATGTGTACACCTGCTCTATGTCACAGGAGAGCGGGTGCTGCAGATCAGGATACTGATGCAGCAGGGCACAGGTGAACAGCTACTCTATGCCACTGGCGAGCAGGTGCTGCAGATCCGGAGACTGATGCAGCAAGGCACAGGTGTACACCTGTTCTATGCCACTGGAGAGCGGGTGCTGCAGATCAGGAGGCTGATGCAGCAGGGCACAGGTGGCCCCTGATCGTGCTCTATGCCACTGGCAAGCAGGCGATGCAGATTTGGATACTGATGCAGCAGGGCACAGGTGTACACCTGCTCTATGCCATTGGAGAGCGGATGCTGCAGATCAGGATACTGATGCAGCAGGGCACAGGTGTACACCTGCTCTATGTCACTGGAGAGCAGGTGCTGCAGATCAGGAGACTGATGCAGCAGGGCAGAGGTGACCCCTGATCCTGCTCTCTGCTACTGGCGAGCAGGCGCTGCAGATCAGGAGACTGATGCAGTAGGGCACAGGTGACCCCTGATCCTGCTCTCTGCTACTGGCGAGAAGGCGCTGCAGATCAGGAGACTGATGCAGCAAGGCACAGGTGTACACCTGTTCTATGCCACTGGAGAGCGGGTGCTGCAGATCAGGAGGCTGATGCAGCAGGGCACAGGTGGCCCCTGATCGTGCTCTATGCCACTGGCAAGCAGGCGCTGCAGATCAGGAGACTGATGCAGCAGGGCACAGGTGTACACCTGCTCTATGCCACTGGTGAGCAGTTGCTGCAGATCAGGATACTGATGCAGCAGGGCACGGGTGTACACCTGCTATATGCCACTGGAGAGCGGTTACTGCAGATCAGGATACTGATGCAGCAGGGCACAGGTGTACAACTGCTCTATGCCACTGGCGAGCAGGTGCTGCAGATCAGGAGACTGATGCAGCAGGGCGCAGGTGTACACCTGCTCTATGTCACTGGAGAGCAGGTGCTGCAGATCAGGAGACTGATGCAGCAGGGCGCAGGTGTACACCTGCTCTATGCCACTGGCGAGCAGGTGCTGCAGATCAGCAGACTGATGCAGCAGGGCACAGGTCTATGTCAATGGAGAGCAGGTGCTGCAGATTAGGAGACTGATGCAGCAGGGCACAGGTGTACACCTGCTCTATGCCACTGACGAGGAGGTGCTGCAGATCAGGATACTGATGCAGCAGGGCACAGGTGTACACCTGCTCTATGCCACTGGCGAGCAGGTGCTACAGATCAGGATACTGATGCAGCAGGGCACAGGTGTACACCTGCTCTATGCCACTGGTGAGCAGGTGCTGCAGATCAGGAGAATGATGCAGCAAGGCACAGGTGTGCACCTGCTCTATGCCACTGGAGAGCAGGCACTGCAGATCAGGAGACCGATGCAGCAGGGCACAGGTGACCCCTGATCCTGCTCTCTACCACCGGCGAGCAGGTGCTGCAGATCAGGAGACTGATGCAGCAGGGCACAGGTGTACACCTGTTCTATGCCACTGGAGAGCGGGTGCTGCAGATCAGGAGGCTGATGCAGCAGGGCACAGGTGTACACCTGCTCTATGCCACTGGCGAGGAGGTGCTGCAGATCAGGATACTGATGCAGCAGGGCACAGGTTTACACCTGCTCTATGCCACTGGCGAGCAGGTGCTACAGATCAGGATACTGATGCAGCAGGGCACAGGTGTACACCTGATCTATGTCAATGGCGAGCGGGTGATGCAGATCAGGATACTGATGCAGCAGGGCACAGGTGTACACCTGCTCTATGCCACTGGTGAGCAGGTGCTGCAGATCAGGAGGCTGATGCAGCAGGGCACAGGTGACCCCTGGTCCTGCTCTATGCCACTGGTGAGCAGGTGCTGCAGATCAGGAGACTGATGCAGCAGGGCACAGGTGTAGACCTGCTCTATGCCACTGGTGAGCAGGTGCTGCAGATCCGGAGACTGATGCAGCAGGGCACAGGTGTACACCTGCTCTATGCCACTGGTGAGCAGGTGCTGCAGATCCGGAGACTGATGCAGCAAGGCACAGGTGTACACCTGTTCTATGCCACTGGAGAGCGGGTGCTGCAGATCAGGAGGCTGATGCAGCAGGGCACAGGTGGCCCCTGATTGTGCTCTATGCCACTGGCAAGCAGGCGCTGCAGATCAGGATACTGATGCAGCAGGGCACAGGTGTACACCTGCTCTATGCCACTGGAGAGCAGATGCTGCAGATCAGGATACTGATGCAGCAGGGCACAGGGGTACAACTGCTCTATGCCACTGGCGAGCAGGTGCTGCAGATCAGGAGACTAATGCAGCAGTGCACAGGTGTACACCTGCTCTATGTCACTGGAGAGCAGGTGCTGCAGATCAGGAGACTGATGCAGCAGGGCACAGGTGACCCCTGATCCTGCTCTCTGCTACTGGCGAGCAAGCGCTGCAGATCAGGAGACTGATGCAGCAGTGCACAGGTGTACACCTGCTCTATGTCACTGGAGAACAGGTGCTGCAGATCAGGAGACTGATGCAGCAGGGCACAGGTGACCCCTGATCCTGCTCTCTGCTACTGGCGAGCAGGCGCTGCAGATCAGGAGACTGATGCAGCAGGGCACAGGTGTACACCTGCTCTATGCCACTGGCGAGCAGGTGCTGCAGATCGGAGACTGATGCAGTAGGGCACAGGTGACCCCTGATCCTGCTCTCTGCTACTGGCGAGCAGGCGCTGCAGATCAGGAGACTGATGCAGCAGGGCACAGGTGTACACCTGCTCTATGCCACTGGTGAGCAGTTGCTGCATATCAGGATACTGATGCAGCAGGGCACGGGTTTACACCTGCTATATGCCACTGGAGAGCGGTTGCTGCAGATCAGGATACTGATGCAGCAGGGCACAGGTGTACAACTGCTCTATGCCACTGGCGAGCAGGTGCTGCAGATCAGGAGACTGATGCAGCAGGGCGCAGGTGTACACTTGCTCTATGTCACTGGAGAGCAGGTGCTGCAGATCAGGAGACTGATGCAGCAGGGCACAGATGTACACCTGCTCTATGCCACTGGCGAGCAGGTGCTGCAGGTCAGCAGACTGATGCAGCAGGGCACAGGTCTATGTCACTAGAGAGCAGGTGCTGCAGATTAGGAGACTGATGCAGCAGGGCACAGGTGTACACCTGCTCTATGCCACTGGCGAGCATGTGCTGCAGATCAGGAGACTGATGCAGCAGTGCACAGGTGTACACCTGCTTTATGCCACTGGCGAGCAGGTGCTGCAGATCAGGAGACTGATGCAGCAAGGCACAGGTGTACACCTGCTCTATGCCACTGGTGAGCAGTTGCTGCATATCAGGATACTGATGCAGCAGTGCACAGGTGACCCCTGATCCTGCTCTATGCCACTGGCGAGCAGGTGCTGCAGATCAGGAGACTGATGCAGCAGGGCACAGGTGTACACCTGCTCTATGCCACTGGCGAGCAGGCGCTACAGATCAGGATACTGATGCAGCAGGGCACAGTTGTACACCTGCTCTATGCCACTGGCGAGCAGGTGCTGCAGAACAGGAGACTGATGCAGTAGGGCACAGGTAACTCCTGATCCTGCTCTCTGCTACTGGTGAGCAGGCGCTGCAGATCAGGAGACTGATGCAGCAGGGCACAGGTGTACACCTGCTCTATGTCACTGGTGAGCGGTTGCTGCATATCAGGATACTGATGCAGCAGGGCACAGGTGTACACCTGCTCTATGCCACTGGAGAGCGGTTGCTGCATATCAGGATACTGATGCAGCAGGGCACAGGTGTACAACAGCTCTATGCCACTGGCAAGCAGGTGCTGTAGATCAGGAGACTGATGCAGCAGGGCACAGGTGTACACCTGCTCTATGTCACTGGAGAGCAGGTGCTGCAGATCAGGAGACTGATGCAGCAGGGCACAGGTGTACACCTGCTCTATGCCACTGACGAGCAGGTGTTGCAGAACAGGAGACTGATGCAGCAGGGCACACGTGTACAGCTGCTCTATGTCACTGTAGAGCAGGTGCTGCAGATCGGGAGACTGATGCAGCAGGGCACAGTTGTACACCTGCTCTATGCCACTGGCGAGGAGGTGCTGCAGATCGGGATACTGATGCAGCAGGGCACAGGTGTACACCTGCTCTATGCCACTAGCGAGCAGGTGCTGCAGTTCGGGATACTGATGCAGCAGGGCACAGGTGTACACCTGCTCTATGTCACTGGAGAGCAGGTGCTGCAGATCAGGAGACTGATGCAGCAGGGCACAGGTGTACACCTGCTCTATGCCACTGGTGAGCAGGTGCTGCAGATCCGGAGACTGATGCAGCAAGGCACAGGTGTACACCTGTTCTATGCCACTGGAGAGCCGGTGCTGCAGATCAGGAGGCTGATGCAGCAGGGCACAGGTGACCCCTGATCCTGCTCTATGCCACTGGCGAGCAGGCGCTGCAGATCAGGATACTGATTCAGCAGGGCACAGGTGTACACCTGCTCTATGTCACTGGAGAGTGGGTGCTGCAGATCAGGATACTGATGCAGCAGGGCAAAGGTGTACACCTGTTTTATGCCACTGGCGAGCAAGTGCTGCAGATCAGGATACTAATGCAGCAGGGCACAGGTGTACACCTGCTCTATGTCACTGGCGAGGAGGTGCTGCAGATCGGGATACTGATGCAGCAGGGCACAGGTGTACACCTGCTCTATGCCACTGGCGAGCAGGTGCTGCAGATCGGGAGACTGATGCAGAAGGGCACAGGAGTACACCTGCTCTATGCCACTGGCGAGCAGGTGCTGCAGATCAGGAGACTGATGCAGCAAGGCACAGGTGTACACCTGCTCTATGTCACTGGCGAGGAGGTGCTGCAGATCGGGATACTGATGCAGCAGGGCACAGGTGTACACCTGCTCTATGCCACTGGCGAGCAGGTGCTGCAGATCGGGAGACTGATGCAGAAGGGCACAGGTGTACACCTGCTCTATGCCACTGGCGAGCAGGTGCTGCAGATCAGGAGACTGATGCAGCAAGGCACAGGTGTACACCTGCTCTATGTCACTGGCGAGCAGGCGCTGCAGATCAGGAGACTGATGCAGCAGGGCACAGGTGACCCCTGATCCTGCTCTCTGCCACTGGCGAGCAGGTGCTGCAGATCAGGAGACTGATGCAGTAGTGCACATGTGACCCCTGATCCTGCTCTCTGCTACTGGCGAGCAGGCGCTGCAGATCAGGAGCCTGATGCAGCAGGGCACAGGTGTACACCTACTCTATGCCACTGGTGAGCAGTTGCTGCATATCAGGATACTGATGCAGCAGGGCACAGGTGTACACCTGCTCTATGACACTGGAGAGTGGTTGCTGCAGATCAGGAGACTGATGCAGCAGGGCAAAGTGTACAACTGCTCTATGCCACTGGCGAGCAGGTGCTGCAGATCAGGAGACTGATGCAGCAGGGCACAGGTGTACACCTGCTCTATGTCACTGGAGAGCAGGTGCTGCAGATCAGGAGACTGATGCAGCAGGGCACAGGTGTACACCTGCTCTATGTCACTGGCGAGGAGGTGCTGCAGATCGGGATACTGATGCAGCAGGGCACAGGTGTACACCTGCTCTATGCCACTGGCGAGCAGGTGCTGCAGATCGGGAGACTGATGCAGAAGGGCACAGGTGTACACCTGCTCTATGCCACTGGCGAGCAGGTGCTGCAGATCAGGAGACTGATGCAGCAAGGCACAGGTGTACACCTGCTCTATGTCACTGGCGAGCAGGCCCTGCAGATACGGAGACTGATGCAGCAGGGCACAGGTGACCGCTGATCCTGCTCTCTGCCATTGGCGAGCAGTTGCTGCAGATCAGGAGACTGATGCAGCAGGGCACAGGTGTACACCTGCTTTATGCCACTGACGAGCAAGTGCTGCAGATCAGGATACTGATGCAGCAGGGCACAGGTGTACACCTGCTCTATGTCACTGGAGAGCAGGTGCTGCAGATCAGGAGACTGATGCAGCAGGGCACAGGTGTACACCTGCTCTATGCCACTGGTGAGCAGGTGCTGCAGATCCGGAGACTGATGCAGCAAGGCACAGGTGTACACCTGTTCTATGCCACTGGAGAGCCGGTGCTGCAGATCAGGAGGCTGATGCAGCAGGGCACAGGTGACCCCTGATCCTGCTCTATGCCACTGGCGAGCAGGCGCTGCAGATCAGGATACTGATTCAGCAGGGCACAGGTGTACACCTGCTCTATGTCACTGGAGAGTGGGTGCTGCAGATCAGGATACTGATGCAGCAGGGCAAAGGTGTACACCTGTTTTATGCCACTGGCGAGCAAGTGCTGCAGATCAGGATACTAATGCAGCAGGGCACAGGTGTACACCTGCTCTATGTCACTGGCGAGGAGGTGCTGCAGATCGGGATACTGATGCAGCAGGGCACAGGTGTACACCTGCTCTATGCCACTGGCGAGCAGGTGCTGCAGATCGGGAGACTGATGCAGAAGGGCACAGGAGTACACCTGCTCTATGCCACTGGCGAGCAGGTGCTGCAGATCAGGAGACTGATGCAGCAAGGCACAGGTGTACACCTGCTCTATGTCACTGGCGAGCAGGCGCTGCAGATCAGGAGACTGATGCAGCAGGGCACAGGTGACCGCTGATCCTGCTCTCTGCCATTGGCGAGCAGGTGCTGCGGATCAGGAGGCTGATGCAGCAGGGCACAGGTGTACACCTGCTTTATGCCACTGGCGAGCAAGTGCTGCAGATCAGGATACTGATGCAGCAGGGCACAGGTGTACACCTGCTCTATGTCACTGGAGAGCAGGTGCTGCAGATCAGGAAACTGATGCAGCAGGGCACAGGTGTACACCTGCTCTATGCCACTGGCGAGCAGGTGCTGCAGATCAGGAGACTGATGCAGCAAGGCACAGGTGTACACCTGCTCTATGTCACTGGCGAGCAGGCGCTGCAGATCAGGAGACTGATGCATCAGGGCACAGGTGACCCCTGATCCTGCTCTCTGCCACTGGCGAGCAGGTGCTGCAGATCAGGAGACTGATGCAGTAGTGCACATGTGACCCCTGATCCTGCTCTCTGCTACTGGCGAGCAGGCGCTGCAGATCAGGAGCCTGATGCAGCAGGGCACAGGTGTACACCTACCCTATGCCACTGGTGAGCAGTTGCTGCATATCAGGACACTGATGAAGCAGAGCACAGGTGTACACCTGGTCTATGCCACTGGTGAGCAGTTGCTGCATATCAGGATACTGATGCAGCAGGGCACAGGTGTACACCTGCTCTATGACACTGGAGAGTGGTTGCTGCAGATCAGGAGACTGATGCAGCAGGGCAAAGTGTACAACTGCTCTATGCCACTGGCAAGCAGGTGCTGTATATCAAGAGACTGATGCAGGAGGGCACAGGTGTACACCTGCTCTATGCCACTGGCGAGCAGGTGCTGCAGATCAGGAGACTGATACAGCAGGGCACAGGTGTACACCTGCTCTATGTCACTGGAGAGCAGGTGCTGCAGATCAGGAGACTGATGCAGCAGGGCACAGGTGTACACCTGCTCTATGTCACTGGCGAGGAGGTGCTGCAGATCGGGATACTGATGCAGCAGGGCACAGGTGTACACCTGCTCTATGCCACTGGCGAGCAGGTGCTGCAGATCGGGAGACTGATGCAGAAGGGCACAGGTGTACACCTGCTCTATGCCACTGGCGAGCAGGTGCTGCAGATCAGGAGACTGATGCAGCAAGGCACAGGTGTACACCTGCTCTATGTCACTGGCGAGCAGGCGCTGCAGATCAGGAGACTGAAGCAGCAGGGCACAGGTGACCGCTGATCCTGCTCTCTGCCATTGGCGAGCAGGTGCTGCAGATCAGGAGAGTGATGCAGCAGGGCACAGGTGTACACCTGCTTTATGCCACTGGCGAGCAAGTGCTGCAGATCAGGATACTGATGCAGCAGGGCACAGGTGTACACCTGCTCTATGTCACTGGAGAGCAGGTGCTGCAGATCAGGAGACTGATGCAGCAGGGCACAGGTGTACACCTGCTCTATGCCACTGGTGAGCAGGTGCTGCAGATCCGGAGACTGATGCAGCAAGGCACAGGTGTACACCTGTTCTATGCCACTGGAGAGCGGGTGCTGCAGATCAGGAGGCTGATGCAGCAGGGCACAGGTGACCCCTGATCCTGCTCTATGCCACTGGCGAGCAGGCGCTGCAGATCAGGAAACTGATTCAGCAGGGCACAGGTGTACACCTGCTCTATGTCACTGGAGAGTGGGTGCTGCAGATCAGGATACTGATGCAGCAGGGCACAGGTGAACAGCTACTCTATGCCACTGGCGAGCAGGTGCTGCAGGTCGGGAGACTGATGCAACAGGGCACATGTGACCCCTGATCCTGCTCTCTGCCACTGGTGATCAGGTGCTGCAGATCAGGAGACTGATGCAGCAGGGCACAGGTGTACACCTGCTTTATGCCACTGGCGAGCAAGTGCTGCAGATCAGGATACTAATGCAGCAGGGCACAGGTGTACACCTGCTCTATGTCACTGGAGAGCAGGTGCTACAGATCAGGAGACTGATGCAGCAGGGCACAGGTGTACACCTGCTCTATGCCACTGGTGAGCAGGTGCTGCAGATCCGGAGACTGATGCAGCAAGGCACAGGTGTACACCTGTTCTATGCCACTGGACAGCGGGTGCTGCAGATCAGGAGGCTGATGCAGCAGGGCACAGGTGACCCCTGATCCTGCTCTATGCCACTGGCGAGCAGGCGCTGCAGATCAGGATACTGATGCAGCAGGGCACATGTGTACACCTGCTCTATGTCACAGGAGAGCGGGTGCTGCAGATCAGGATACTGATGCAGCAGGGCACAGGTGTACACCTGCTCTATGTCACTGGAGAGCAGGTGCTACAGATCAGGAGACTGATGCAGCAGGGCACAGGTGTACACCTGCTCTATGCCACTGGTGAGCAGGTGCTGCAGATCCGGAGACTGATGCAGCAAGGCACAGGTGTACACCTGTTCTATGCCACTGGACAGCGGGTGCTGCAGATCAGGAGGCTGATGCAGCAGGGCACAGGTGACCCCTGATCCTGCTCTATGCCACTGGCGAGTAGGCGCTGCAGATCAGGATACTGATGCAGCAGGGCACAGGTGTACACCTGCTCTATGCCACTGGCGAGCAGGTGCTGCAGATCAGGAGACTGATGCAGCAGGGCACAGGTGTACACCTGCTCTATGTCACTGGAGAGCAGGTGCTGCAGATCAGGAGACTGATGCAGCAGGGCACAGGTGTACACCTGCTCTATGTCACTGGCGAGGAGGTGCTGCAGATCGGGATACTGATGCAGCAGGGCACAGGTGTACACCTGCTCTATGCCACTGGCGAGCAGGTGCTGCAGATCGGGAGACTGATGCAGAAGGGCACAGGTGTACACCTGCTCTATGCCACTGGCGAGCAGGTGCTGCAGATCAGGAGACTGATGCAGCAAGGCACAGGTGTACACCTGCTCTATGTCACTGGCGAGCAGGCGCTGCAGATCAGGAGACTGAAGCAGCAGGGCACAGGTGACCGCTGATCCTGCTCTCTGCCATTGGCGAGCAGGTGCTGCAGATCAGGAGAGTGATGCAGCAGGGCACAGGTGTACACCTGCTTTATGCCACTGGCGAGCAAGTGCTGCAGATCAGGATACTGATGCAGCAGGGCACAGGTGTACACCTGCTCTATGTCACTGGAGAGCAGGTGCTGCAGATCAGGAGACTGATGCAGCAGGGCACAGGTGTACACCTGCTCTATGCCACTGGTGAGCAGGTGCTGCAGATCCGGAGACTGATGCAGCAAGGCACAGGTGAACACCTGTTCTATGCCACTGGAGAGCGGGTGCTGCAGATCAGGAGGCTGATGCAGCAGGGCACAGGTGACCCCTGATCCTGCTCTATGCCACTGGCGAGCAGGCGCTGCAGATCAGGATACTGATTCAGCAGGGCACAGGTGTACACCTGCTCTATGTCACTGGAGAGTGGGTGCTGCAGATCAGGATACTGATGCAGCAGGGCACAGGTGAACAGCTACTCTATGCCACTGGCGAGCAGGTGCTGCAGGTCGGGAGACTGATGCAACAGGGCACATGTGACCCCTGATCCTGCTCTCTGCCACTGGTGATCAGGTGCTGCAGATCAGGAGACTGATGCAGCAGGGCACAGGTGTACACCTGCTTTATGCCACTGGCGAGCAAGTGCTGCAGATCAGGATACTAATGCAGCAGGGCACAGGTGTACACCTGCTCTATGTCACTGGAGAGCAGGTGCTACAGATCAGGAGACTGATGCAGCAGGGCACAGGTGTACACCTGCTCTATGCCACTGGTGAGCAGGTGCTGCAGATCCGGAGACTGATGCAGCAAGGCACAGGTGTACACCTGTTCTATGCCACTGGACAGCGGGTGCTGCAGATCAGGAGGCTGATGCAGCAGGGCACAGGTGACCCCTGATCCTGCTCTATGCCACTGGCGAGCAGGCGCTGCAGATCAGGATACTGATGCAGCAGGGCACATGTGTACACCTGCTCTATGTCACAGGAGAGCGGGTGCTGCAGATCAGGATACTGATGCAGCAGGGCACAGGTGAACAGCTACTCTATGCCACTGGCGAGCAGGTGCTGCAGATCCGGAGACTGATGCAGCAAGGCACAGGTGTACACCTGTTCTATGCCACTGGAGAGCGGGTGCTGCAGATCAGGAGGCTGATGCAGCAGGGCACAGGTGGCCCCTGATCGTGCTCTATGCCACTGGCAAGCAGGCGATGCAGAT
The DNA here is from genome assembly GCF_040938575.1 of Ambystoma mexicanum. Taxonomy (NCBI): domain Eukaryota; kingdom Metazoa; phylum Chordata; class Amphibia; order Caudata; family Ambystomatidae; genus Ambystoma; species Ambystoma mexicanum. Next base: position 1,245,809,203 of record NC_090936.1, read on the forward strand.
TTGGATACTGATGCAGCAGGGCACAGGTGTACACCTGCTCTATGCCATTGGAGAGCGGATGCTGCAGATCAGGATACTGATGCAGCAGGGCACAGGTGTACACCTGCTCTATGTCACTGGAGAGCAGGTGCTGCAGATCAGGAGACTGATGCAGCAGGGCAGAGGTGACCCCTGATCCTGCTCTCTGCTACTGGCGAGCAGGCGCTGCAGATCAGGAGACTGATGCAGTAGGGCACAGGTGACCCCTGATCCTGCTCTCTGCTACTGGCGAGAAGGCGCTGCAGATCAGGAGACTGATGCAGCAAGGCACAGGTGTACACCTGTTCTATGCCACTGGAGAGCGGGTGCTGCAGATCAGGAGGCTGATGCAGCAGGGCACAGGTGGCCCCTGATCGTGCTCTATGCCACTGGCAAGCAGGCGCTGCAGATCAGGAGACTGATGCAGCAGGGCACAGGTGTACACCTGCTCTATGCCACTGGTGAGCAGTTGCTGCAGATCAGGATACTGATGCAGCAGGGCACGGGTGTACACCTGCTATATGCCACTGGAGAGCGGTTACTGCAGATCAGGATACTGATGCAGCAGGGCACAGGTGTACAACTGCTCTATGCCACTGGCGAGCAGGTGCTGCAGATCAGGAGACTGATGCAGCAGGGCGCAGGTGTACACCTGCTCTATGTCACTGGAGAGCAGGTGCTGCAGATCAGGAGACTGATGCAGCAGGGCGCAGGTGTACACCTGCTCTATGCCACTGGCGAGCAGGTGCTGCAGATCAGCAGACTGATGCAGCAGGGCACAGGTCTATGTCAATGGAGAGCAGGTGCTGCAGATTAGGAGACTGATGCAGCAGGGCACAGGTGTACACCTGCTCTATGCCACTGACGAGGAGGTGCTGCAGATCAGGATACTGATGCAGCAGGGCACAGGTGTACACCTGCTCTATGCCACTGGTGAGCAGGTGCTACAGATCAGGATACTGATGCAGCAGGGCACAGGTGTACACCTGCTCTATGCCACTGGTGAGCAGGTGCTGCAGATCAGGAGAATGATGCAGCAAGGCACAGGTGTGCACCTGCTCTATGCCACTGGAGAGCAGGCACTGCAGATCAGGAGACCGATGCAGCAGGGCACAGGTGACCCCTGATCCTGCTCTCTACCACCGGCGAGCAGGTGCTGCAGATCAGGAGACTGATGCAGCAGGGCACAGGTGTACACCTGTTCTATGCCACTGGAGAGCGGGTGCTGCAGATCAGGAGGCTGATGCAGCAGGGCACAGGTGTACACCTGCTCTATGCCACTGGCGAGGAGGTGCTGCAGATCAGGATACTGATGCAGCAGGGCACAGGTTTACACCTGCTCTATGCCACTGGCGAGCAGGTGCTACAGATCAGGATACTGATGCAGCAGGGCACAGGTGTACACCTGATCTATGTCAATGGCGAGCGGGTGATGCAGATCAGGATACTGATGCAGCAGGGCACAGGTGTACACCTGCTCTATGCCACTGGTGAGCAGGTGCTGCAGATCAGGAGGCTGATGCAGCAGGGCACAGGTGACCCCTGGTCCTGCTCTATGCCACTGGTGAGCAGGTGCTGCAGATCAGGAGACTGATGCAGCAGGGCACAGGTGTAGACCTGCTCTATGCCACTAGTGAGCAGGTGCTGCAGATCCGGAGACTGATGCAGCAGGGCACAGGTGTACACCTGCTCTATGCCACTGGTGAGCAGGTGCTGCAGATCCGGAGACTGATGCAGCAAGGCACAGGTGTACACCTGTTCTATGCCACTGGAGAGCGGGTGCTGCAGATCAGGAGGCTGATGGAGCAGGGCACAGGTGGCCCCTGATTGTGCTCTATGCCACTGGCAAGCAGGCGCTGCAGATCAGGATACTGATGCAGCAGGGCACAGGTGTACACCTGCTCTATGCCACTGGAGAGCAGATGCTGCAGATCAGGATACTGATGCAGCAGGGCACAGGGGTACAACTGCTCTATGCCACTGGCGAGCAGGTGCTGCAGATCAGGAGACTAATGCAGCAGTGCACAGGTGTACACCTGCTCTATGTCACTGGAGAGCAGGTGCTGCAGATCAGGAGACTGATGCAGCAGGGCACAGGTGACCCCTGATCCTGCTCTCTGCTACTGGCGAGCAAGCGCTGCAGATCAGGAGACTGATGCAGCAGTGCACAGGTGTACACCTGCTCTATGTCACTGGAGAACAGGTGCTGCAGATCAGGAGACTGATGCAGCAGGGCACAGGTGACCCCTGATCCTGCTCTCTGCTACTGGCGAGCAGGCGCTGCAGATCAGGAGACTGATGCAGCAGGGCACAGGTGTACACCTGCTCTATGCCACTGGCGAGCAGGTGCTGCAGATCGGAGACTGATGCAGTAGGGCACAGGTGACCCCTGATCCTGCTCTCTGCTACTGGCGAGCAGGCGCTGCAGATCAGGAGACTGATGCAGCAGGGCACAGGTGTACACCTGCTCTATGCCACTGGTGAGCAGTTGCTGCATATCAGGATACTGATGCAGCAGGGCACGGGTTTACACCTGCTATATGCCACTGGAGAGCGGTTGCTGCAGATCAGGATACTGATGCAGCAGGGCACAGGTGTACAACTGCTCTATGCCACTGGCGAGCAGGTGCTGCAGATCAGGAGACTGATGCAGCAGGGCGCAGGTGTACACTTGCTCTATGTCACTGGAGAGCAGGTGCTGCAGATCAGGAGACTGATGCAGCAGGGCACAGATGTACACCTGCTCTATGCCACTGGCGAGCAGGTGCTGCAGGTCAGCAGACTGATGCAGCAGGGCACAGGTCTATGTCACTAGAGAGCAGGTGCTGCAGATTAGGAGACTGATGCAGCAGGGCACAGGTGTACACCTGCTCTATGCCACTGGCGAGGAGGTGCTGCAGATCAGGATACTGATGCAGCAGGGCACAGGTGTACACCTGCTCTATGCCACTGGCGAGCAGGTGCTACAGATCAGGATACTGATGCAGCAGGACACAGGTGTACACCTGCTCTATGCCACTGGCGAGCATGTGCTGCAGATCAGGAGACTGATGCAGCAGTGCACAGGTGTACACCTGCTTTATGCCACTGGCGAGCAGGTGCTGCAGATCAGGAGACTGATGCAGCAAGGCACAGGTGTACACCTGCTCTATGCCACTGGTGAGCAGTTGCTGCATATCAGGATACTGATGCAGCAGTGCACAGGTGACCCCTGATCCTGCTCTATGCCACTGGCGAGCAGGTGCTGCAGATCAGGAGACTGATGCAGCAGGGCAAAGGTGTACACCTGCTCTATGCCACTGGCGAGCAGGCGCTACAGATCAGGATACTGATGCAGCAGGGCACAGTTGTACACCTGCTCTATGCCACTGGCGAGCAGGTGCTGCAGAACAGGAGACTGATGCAGTAGGGCACAGGTAACTCCTGATCCTGCTCTCTGCTACTGGTGAGCAGGCGCTGCAGATCAGGAGACTGATGCAGCAGGGCACAAGTGTACACCTGCTCTATGTCACTGGTGAGCGGTTGCTGCATATCAGGATACTGATGCAGCAGGGCACAGGTGTACACCTGCTCTATGCCACTGGAGAGTGGTTGCTGCATATCAGGATACTGATGCAGCAGGGCACAGGTGTACAACAGCTCTATGCCACTGGCAAGCAGGTGCTGTAGATCAGGAGACTGATGCAGCAGGGCACAGGTGTACACCTGCTCTATGTCACTGGAGAGCAGGTGCTGCAGATCAGGAGACTGATGCAGCAGGGCACAGGTGTACACCTGCTCTATGCCACTGACGAGCAGGTGTTGCAGAACAGGAGACTGATGCAGCAGGGCACACGTGTACAGCTGCTCTATGTCACTGTAGAGCAGGTGCTGCAGATCGGGAGACTGATGCAGCAGGGCACAGTTGTACACCTGCTCTATGCCACTGGCGAGGAGGTGCTGCAGATCGGGATACTGATGCAGCAGGGCACAGGTGTACACCTGCTCTATGCCACTGGCGAGCAGGTGCTGCAGATCAGGAGACTGATGCAGCAAGGCACAGGTGTACACCTGCTCTATGTCACTGGCGAGCAGGCGCTGCAGATCAGGAGACTGATGCAGCAGGGCACAGGTGACCCCTGATCCTGCTCTCTGCCACTGGCGAGCAGGTGCTGCAGATCAGGAGACTGATGCAGTAGGGCACATGTGACCCCTGATCCTGCTCTCTGCTACTGGCGAGCAGGCGCTGCAGATCAGGAGCCTGATGCAGCAGGGCACAGGTGTACACCTGCTCTATGCCACTGGTGAGCAGTTGCTGCATATCAGGATACTGATGCAGCAAGGCACAGGTGTACACCTGGTCTATGCCACTGGTGAGCGGTTGCTGCATATCAGGATACTGATGCAGCAGGGCACAGGTGTACACCTGCTCTATGACACTGGAGAGTGGTTGCTGCAGATCAGGATACTGATGCAGCAGGGCACAGGTGTACAACTGCTCTATGCCACTGGCGTGCAGGTGCTGCAGATCAGGAGACTGATGCAGCAGGGCACAGGTGTACACCTGCTCTATGTCAGTGGAGAGCAGGTGCTGCAGATCGGGAGACTGATGCAGCAGGGCACAGGTATACACCTGCTCTATGTCACTGGCGAGGAGGTGCTGCAGATCGGGATACTGATGCAGCAGGACACAGGTGTACACCTGCTCTATGCCACTGGCGAGCAGGTGCTGCAGATCGGGAGACTGATGCAGAAGGGCACAGGTGTACACCTGCTCTAAGCCACTGGCGAGCAGGTGCTGCAGATCAGGAGACTGATGCAGCAAGGCACAGGTGTACACCTGCTCTATGTCACTGACCGCTGATCCTGCTCTCTGCCATTGGCGAGCAGGTGCTGCAGATCAGGAGACTGATGCAGCAGGGCACAGGTGTACACCTGCTTTATGCCACTGGCGAGCAAGTGCTGCAGATCAGGATACTGATGCAGCAGGGCACAGGTGTACACCTGCTCTATGTCACTGGAGAGCAGGTGCTGCAGATCAGGAGACTGATGCAGCATGGCACAGGTGTACACCTGCTCTATGCCACTGGTGAGCAGGTGCTGCAGATCCGGGGACTGATGCAGCATGGCACAGGTGTACACCTGTTCTATGCCACTGGAGAGCGGGTGCTGCAGATCAGGAGGCTGATGCAGCAGGGCACAGGTGACCCCTGATCCTGCTCTATGCCACTGGCGAGCAGGCGCTGCAGATCAGGATACTGATTCAGCAGGGCACAGGTGTACACCTGCTCTATGTCACTGGAGAGCTGGTGCTACAGATCAGGAGACTGATGCAGCAGGGCACAGGTGTACACCTGCTCTATGCCACTGGTGAGCAGGTGCTGCAGATCAGGAGACTGATGCAGCAGGGCACAGTTGCACACCTGCTCTATGCCACTGGCGAGCAGGTGCTGCAGATCGGAGACTGATGCAGTAGGGCACAGGTGACCCCTGATCCTGCTCTCTGCTACTGGCGAGCAGGCGCTGCAGATCAGGAGACTGATGCAGCAGGGCACAGGTGTACACCTGCTCTATGCCACTGGTGAGCAGTTACTGCATATCAGGATACTGATGCAGCAGGGCACGGGTGTACACCTGCTCTATGCCACTGGCGAGCAGGTGCTGCAGATCAGGAGACTGATGCAGCAAGGCACAGGTGTACACCTGCTCTATGTCACTGGCGAGCAGGCGCTGCAGATCAGCAGACTGATGCAGCAGGGCACAGGTGACCGCTGATCCTGCTCTCTGCCATTGGCGAGCAGGTGCTGCAGATCAGGAGACTGATGCAGCAGGGCACAGGTGTACACCTGCTTTATGCCACTGGCGAGCAAGTGCTGCAGATCAGGATACTGATGCAGCAGGGCACAGGTGTACACCTGCTCTATGTCACTGGAGAGCAGGTGCTGCAGATCAGGAGACTGATGCAGCAGGGCACAGGTGTACACCTGCTCTATGCCACTGGTGAGCAGGTGCTGCAGATCCGGGGACTGATGCAGCAAGGCACAGGTGTACACCTGTTCTATGCCACTGGAGAGCGAGTGCTGCAGATCAGGAGGCTGATGCAGCAGGGCACAGGTGACCCCTGATCCTGCTCTATGCCACTGGCGAGCAGGCGCTGCAGATCAGCATACTGATTCAGCTGGGCACAGGTGTACACCTGCTCTATGTCACTGGGGAGTGGGTTCTGCAGATCAGGATACTGATGCAGCAGGGCACAGGTGAACAGCTACTCTATGCCACTGGCGAGCAGGTGCTGCAGGTCAGGAGACTGATGCAACAGGGCACAGGTGACCCCTGATCCTGCTCTCTGCCACTGGTGATCAGGTGCTGCAGATCAGGAGACTGATGCAGCAGGGCACAGGTGTACACCTGCTTTATGCCACTGGCGAGCAAGTGCTGCAGATCAGGATACTAATGCAGCAGGGCACAGGTGTACACCTGCTCTATGTCACTGGAGAGCAGGTGCTACAGATCAGGAGACTGATGCAGCAGGGCACAGGTGTACACCTGCTCTATGCCACTGGTGAGCAGGTGCTGCAGATCAGGAGACTAATGCAGCAGGGCACAGGTGACCCCTGATCCTGCTCTCTGCTACTGGCGAGCAGGCGCTGCAGATCAGGAGACTGATGCAGCAGGGCACAGGTGCACACCTGCTCTATGCCACTGGCGAGCAGGTGCTGCAGATCGGAGACTGATGCAGTAGGGCACAGGTGACCCCTGATCCTGCTCTCTGCTACTGGCGAGCAGGTGCTACAGATCAGGATACTGATGCAGCAGGACAAAGGTGTACACCTGCTCTATGCCACTGGCGAGCATGTGCTGCAGATCAGGAGACTGATGCAGCAGTGCACAGGTGTACACCTGCTTTATGCCACTGGCGAGCAGGTGCTGCAGATCAGGAGACTGATGCAGCAAGGCACAGGTGTACACCTGCTCTATGCCACTGGTGAGCAGTTGCTGCATATCAGGATACTGATGCAGCAGTGCACAGGTGACCCCTGATCCTGCTCTATGCCACTGGCGAGCAGGTGCTGCAGATCAGGAGACTGATGCAGCAGGGCACAGGTGTACACCTGCTCTATGCCACTGGCGAGCAGGCGCTACAGATCAGGATACTGATGCAGCAGGGCACAGTTGTACACCTGCTCTATGCCACTGGCGAGCAGGTGCTGCAGAACAGGAGACTGATGCAGTAGGGCACAGGTAACTCCTGATCCTGCTCTCTGCTACTGGTGAGCAGGCGCTGCAGATCAGGAGACTGATGCAGCAGGGCACAGGTGTACACCTGCTCTATGTCACTGGTGAGCGGTTGCTGCATATCAGGATACTGATGCAGCAGGGCACAGGTGTACACCTGCTCTATGCCACTGGAGAGCGGTTGCTGCATATCAGGATACTGATGCAGCAGGGCACAGGTGTACAACAGCTCTATGCCACTGGCAAGCAGGTGCTGTAGATCAGGAGACTGATGCAGCAGGGCACAGGTGTACACCTGCTCTATGTCACTGGAGAGCAGGTGCTGCAGATCAGGAGACTGATGCAGCAGGGCACAGGTGTACACCTGCTCTATGCCACTGACGAGCAGGTGTTGCAGAACAGGAGACTGATGCAGCAGGGCACACGTGTACACCTGCTCTATGTCACTGGAGAGCAGGTGCTGCAGATCAGGAGACTGATGCAGCAGGGAACAGGTGTACACCTGCTCTATGCCACTGACGAGCAGGTGTTGCAGAACAGGAGACTGATGCAGCAGGGTACACGTGTACAGCTGCTCTATGTCACTGTAGAGCAGGTGCTGCAGATCGGGAGACTGATGCAGCAGGGCACAGTTGTACACCTGCTCTATGCCACTGGCGAGGAGGTGCTGCAGATCGGGATACTGATGCAGCAGGGCACAGGTGTACACCTGCTCTATGCCACTAGCGAGCAGGTGCTGCAGTTCGGGATACTGATGCAGCAGGGCACAGGTGTACACCTGCTCTATGCCACTGGCGAGCAGGTGCTGCAGATCAGGAGACTGATGCAGCAAGGCACAGGTGTACACCTGCTCTATGTCACTGGCGAGCAGGCGCTGCAGATCAGGAGACTGATGCAGCAGGGCACAGGTGACCCCTGATCCTGCTCTCTGCCACTGGCGAGCAGGTGCTGCAGATCAGGAGACTGATGCAGTAGGGCACATGTGACCCCTGATCCTGCTCTCTGCTACTGGCGAGCAGGCGCTGCAGATCAGGAGCCTGATGCAGCAGGGCACAGGTGTACACCGGCTCTATGCCACTGGTGAGCAGTTGCTGCATATCAGGATACTGATGCAGCAAGGCACAGGTGTACACCTGGTCTATGCCACTGGTGAGCGGTTGCTGCATATCAGGATACTGATGCAGCAGGGCACAGGTGTACACCTGCTCTATGACACTGGAGAGTGGTTGCTGCAGATCAGGATACTGATGCAGCAGGGCACAGGTGTACAACTGCTCTATGCCACTGGCGTGCAGGTGCTGCAGATCAGGAGACTGATGCAGCAGGGCACAGGTGTACACCTGCTCTATGTCAGTGGAGAGCAGGTGCTGCAGATCGGGAGACTGATGCAGCAGGGCACAGGTATACACCTGCTCTATGTCACTGGCGAGGAGGTGCTGCAGATCGGGATACTGATGCAGCAGGACACAGGTGTACACCTGCTCTATGCCACTGGCGAGCAGGTGCTGCAGATCGGGAGACTGATGCAGAAGGGCACAGGTGTACACCTGCTCTAAGCCACTGGCGAGCAGGTGCTGCAGATCAGGAGACTGATGCAGCAAGGCACAGGTGTACACCTGCTCTATGTCACTGACCGCTGATCCTGCTCTCTGCCATTGGCGAGCAGGTGCTGCAGATCAGGAGACTGATGCAGCAGGGCACAGGTGTACACCTGCTTTATGCCACTGGCGAGCAAGTGCTGCAGATCAGGATACTGATGCAGCAGGGCACAGGTGTACACCTGCTCTATGTCACTGGAGAGCAGGTGCTGCAGATCAGGAGACTGATGCAGCATGGCACAGGTGTACACCTGCTCTATGCCACTGGTGAGCAGGTGCTGCAGATCCGGGGACTGATGCAGCATGGCACAGGTGTACACCTGTTCTATGCCACTGGAGAGCGGGTGCTGCAGATCAGGAGGCTGATGCAGCAGGGCACAGGTGACCCCTGATCCTGCTCTATGCCACTGGCGAGCAGGCGCTGCAGATCAGGATACTGATTCAGCAGGGCACAGGTGTACACCTGCTCTATGTCACTGGAGAGCTGGTGCTACAGATCAGGAGACTGATGCAGCAGGGCACAGGTGTACACCTGCTCTATGCCACTGGTGAGCAGGTGCTGCAGATCAGGAGACTGATGCAGCAGGGCACAGTTGCACACCTGCTCTATGCCACTGGCGAGCAGGTGCTGCAGATCGGAGACTGATGCAGTAGGGCACAGGTGACCCCTGATCCTGCTCTCTGCTACTGGCGAGCAGGCGCTGCAGATCAGGAGACTGATGCAGCAGGGCACAGGTGTACACCTGCTCTATGCCACTGGTGAGCAGTTACTGCATATCAGGATACTGATGCAGCAGGGCACGGGTGTACACCTGCTCTATGCCACTGGCGAGCAGGTGCTGCAGATCAGGAGACTGATGCAGCAAGGCACAGGTGTACACCTGCTCTATGTCACTGGCGAGCAGGCGCTGCAGATCAGCAGACTGATGCAGCAGGGCACAGGTGACCGCTGATCCTGCTCTCTGCCATTGGCGAGCAGGTGCTGCAGATCAGGAGACTGATGCAGCAGGGCACAGGTGTACACCTGCTTTATGCCACTGGCGAGCAAGTGCTGCAGATCAGGATACTGATGCAGCAGGGCACAGGTGTACACCTGCTCTATGTCACTGGAGAGCAGGTGCTGCAGATCAGGAGACTGATGCAGCAGGGCACAGGTGTACACCTGCTCTATGCCACTGGTGAGCAGGTGCTGCAGATCCGGGGACTGATGCAGCAAGGCACAGGTGTACACCTGTTCTATGCCACTGGAGAGCGAGTGCTGCAGATCAGGAGGCTGATGCAGCAGGGCACAGGTGACCCCTGATCCTGCTCTATGCCACTGGCGAGCAGGCGCTGCAGATCAGCATACTGATTCAGCTGGGCACAGGTGTACACCTGCTCTATGTCACTGGAGAGTGGGTTCTGCAGATCAGGATACTGATGCAGCAGGGCACAGGTGAACAGCTACTCTATGCCACTGGCGAGCAGGTGCTGCAGGTCAGGAGACTGATGCAACAGGGCACAGGTGACCCCTGATCCTGCTCTCTGCCACTGGTGATCAGGTGCTGCAGATCAGGAGACTGATGCAGCAGGGCACAGGTGTACACCTGCTTTATGCCACTGGCGAGCAAGTGCTGCAGATCAGGATACTAATGCAGCAGGGCACAGGTGTACACCTGCTCTATGTCACTGGAGAGCAGGTGCTACAGATCAGGAGACTGATGCAGCAGGGCACAGGTGTACACCTGCTCTATGCCACTGGTGAGCAGGTGCTGCAGATCAGGAGACTAATGCAGCAGGGCACAGGTGACCCCTGATCCTGCTCTCTGCTACTGGCGAGCAGGCGCTGCAGATCAGGAGACTGATGCAGCAGGGCACAGGTGCACACCTGCTCTATGCCACTGGCGAGCAGGTGCTGCAGATCGGAGACTGATGCAGTAGGGCACAGGTGACCCCTGATCCTGCTCTCTGCTACTGGCGAGCAGGTGCTACAGATCAGGATACTGATGCAGCAGGACAAAGGTGTACACCTGCTCTATGCCACTGGCGAGCATGTGCTGCAGATCAGGAGACTGATGCAGCAGTGCACAGGTGTACACCTGCTTTATGCCACTGGCGAGCAGGTGCTGCAGATCAGGAGACTGATGCAGCAAGGCACAGGTGTACACCTGCTCTATGCCACTGGTGAGCAGTTGCTGCATATCAGGATACTGATGCAGCAGTGCACAGGTGACCCCTGATCCTGCTCTATGCCACTGGCGAGCAGGTGCTGCAGATCAGGAGACTGATGCAGCAGGGCACAGGTGTACACCTGCTCTATGCCACTGGCGAGCAGGCGCTACAGATCAGGATACTGATGCAGCAGGGCACAGTTGTACACCTGCTCTATGCCACTGGCGAGCAGGTGCTGCAGAACAGGAGACTGATGCAGTAGGGCACAGGTAACTCCTGATCCTGCTCTCTGCTACTGGTGAGCAGGCGCTGCAGATCAGGAGACTGATGCAGCAGGGCACAGGTGTACACCTGCTCTATGTCACTGGTGAGCGGTTGCTGCATATCAGGATACTGATGCAGCAGGGCACAGGTGTACACCTGCTCTATGCCACTGGAGAGCGGTTGCTGCATATCAGGATACTGATGCAGCAGGGCACAGGTGTACAACAGCTCTATGCCACTGGCAAGCAGGTGCTGTAGATCAGGAGACTGATGCAGCAGGGCACAGGTGTACACCTGCTCTATGTCACTGGAGAGCAGGTGCTGCAGATCAGGAGACTGATGCAGCAGGGCACAGGTGTACACCTGCTCTATGCCACTGACGAGCAGGTGTTGCAGAACAGGAGACTGATGCAGCAGGGCACACGTGTACAGCTGCTCTATGTCACTGTAGAGCAGGTGCTGCAGATCGGGAGACTGATGCAGCAGGGCACAGTTGTACACCTGTTCTATGCCACTGGCGAGGAGGTGCTGCAGATCGGGATACTGATGCAGCAGGGCACAGGTGTACACCTGCTCTATGCCACTAGCGAGCAGGTGCTGCAGTTCGGGATACTGATGCAGCAGGGCACAGGTGTACACCTGCTCTATGCCACTGGCGAGCAGGTGCTGCAGATCAGGAGACTGATGCAGCAAGGCACAGGTGTACACCTGCTCTATGTCACTGGCGAGCAGGCGCTGCAGATCAGGAGACTGATGCAGCAGGGCACAGGTGACCCCTGATCCTGCTCTCTGCCACTGGCGAGCAGGTGCTGCAGATCAGGAGACTGATGCAGTAGGGCACATGTGACCCCTGATCCTGCTCTCTGCTACTGGCGAGCAGGCGCTGCAGATCAGGAGCCTGATGCAGCAGGGCACAGGTGTACACCTGCTCTATGCCACTGGTGAGCAGTTGCTGCATATCAGGATACTGATGCAGCAAGGCACAGGTGTACACCTGGTCTATGCCACTGGTGAGCGGTTGCTGCATATCAGGATACTGATGCAGCAGGGCACAGGTGTACACCTGCTCTATGACACTGGAGAGTGGTTGCTGCAGATCAGGATACTGATGCAGCAGGGCACAGGTGTACAACTGCTCTATGCCACTGGCGAGCAGGTGCTGCAGATCAGGAGACTGATGCAGCAGGGCACAGGTGTACACCTGCTCTATGTCAGTGGAGAGCAGGTGCTGCAGATCGGGAGACTGATGCAGCAGGGCACAGGTATACACCTGCTCTATGTCACTGGCGAGGAGGTGCTGCAGATCGGGATACTGATGCAGCAGGACACAGGTGTACACCTGCTCTATGCCACTGGCGAGCAGGTGCTGCAGATCGGGAGACTGATGCAGAAGGGCACAGGTGTACACCTGCTCTAAGCCACTGGCGAGCAGGTGCTGCAGATCAGGAGACTGATGCAGCAAGGCACCGGTGTACACCTGCTCTATGTCACTGACCGCTGATCCTGCTCTTTGCCATTGGCGAGCAGGTGCTGCAGATCAGCAGACTGATGCAGCAGGGCACAGGTGTACACCTGCTTTATGCCACTGGCGAGCAAGTGCTGCAGATCAGGATACTGATGCAGCAGGGCACAGGTGTACACCTGCTCTATGTCACTGGAGAGCAGGTGCTGCAGATCAGGAGACTGATGCAGCATGGCACAGGTGTACACCTGCTCTATGCCACTGGTGAGCAGGTGCTGCAGATCCGGGGACTGATGCAGCATGGCACAGGTGTACACCTGTTCTATGCCACTGGAGAGCGGGTGCTGCAGATCAGGAGGCTGATGCAGCAGGGCACAGGTGACCCCTGATCCTGCTCTATGCCACTGGCGAGCAGGCGCTGCAGATCAGGATACTGATTCAGCAGGGCACAGGTGTACACCTGCTCTATGTCACTGGAGAGCTGGTGCTGCAGATCAGGAGACTGATGCAGCAGGGCACAGGTGTACACCTGCTCTATGCCACTGGTGAGCAGGTGCTGCAGATCAGGAGACTGATGCAGCAGGGCACAGTTGCACACCTGCTCTATGCCACTGGCGAGCAGGTGCTGCAGATCGGAGACTGATGCAGTAGGGCACAGGTGACCCCTGATCCTGCTCTCTGCTACTGGCGAGCAGGCGCTGCAGATCAGGAGACTGATGCAGCAGGGCACAGGTGTACACCTGCTCTATGCCACTGGTGAGCAGTTGCTGCATATCAGGATACTGATGCAGCAGGGCACGGGTGTACACCTGCTCTATGCCACTGGCGAGCAGGTGCTGCAGATCAGGAGACTGATGCAGCAAGGCACAGGTGTACACCTGCTCTATGTCACTGGCGAGCAGGCGCTGCAGATCAGCAGACTGATGCAGCAGGGCACAGGTGACCGCTGATCCTGCTCTCTGCCATTGGCGAGCAGGTGCTGCAGATCAGGAGACTGATGCAGCAGGGCACAGGTGTACACCTGCTTTATGCCACTGGCGAGCAAGTGCTGCAGATCAGGATACTGATGCAGCAGGGCACAGGTGTACACCTGCTCTATGTCACTGGAGAGCAGGTGCTGCAGATCAGGAGACTGATGCAGCAGGGCACAGGTGTACACCTGCTCTATGCCACTGGTGAGCAGGTGCTGCAGATCCGGGGACTGATGCAGCAAGGCACAGGTGTACACCTGTTCTATGCCACTGGAGAGCGAGTGCTGCAGATCAGGAGGCTGATGCAGCAGGGCACAGGTGACCCCTGATCCTGCTCTATGCCACTGGCGAGCAGGCGCTGCAGATCAGCATACTGATTCAGCTGGGCACAGGTGTACACCTGCTCTATGTCACTGGAGAGTGGGTTCTGCAGATCAGGATACTGATGCAGCAGGGCACAGGTGAACAGCTACTCTATGCCACTGGCGAGCAGGTGCTGCAGGTCAGGAGACTGATGCAACAGGGCACAGGTGACCCCTGATCCTGCTCTCTGCCACTGGTGATCAGGTGCTGCAGATCAGGAGACTGATGCAGCAGGGCACAGGTGTACACCTGCTTTATGCCACTGGCGAGCAAGTGCTGCAGATCAGGATACTAATGCAGCAGGGCACAGGTGTACACCTGCTCTATGTCACTGGAGAGCAGGTGCTACAGATCAGGAGACTGATGCAGCAGGGCACAGGTGTACACCTGCTCTATGCCACTGGTGAGCAGGTGCTGCAGATCAGGAGACTAATGCAGCAGGGCACAGGTGACCCCTGATCCTGCTCTCTGCTACTGGCGAGCAGGCGCTGCAGATCAGGAGACTGATGCAGCAGGGCACAGGTGCACACCTGCTCTATGCCACTGGCGAGCAGGTGCTGCAGATCGGAGACTGATGCAGTAGGGCACAGGTGACCCCTGATCCTGCTCTCTGCTACTGGCGAGCAGGCGCTGCAGATCAGGAGACTGATGCAGCAGGGCACAGGTGCACACCTGCTCTATGCCACTGGCGAGCAGGTGCTGCAGATCGGAGACTGATGCAGTAGGGCACAGGTGACCCCTGATCCTGCTCTCTGCTACTGGCGAGCAGGCGCTGCAGATCAGGAGACTGATGCAGCAGGGCACAGGTGTACACCTGCTTTATGCCACTGGCGAGCAAGTGCTGCAGATCAGGATACTGATGCAGCAGGGCACAGGTGTACACCTGGTCTATGCCACTGGTGAGCGGTTTCTGCATATCAGGATACTGATGCAGCAGGGCACAGGTGTACACCTGCTCTATGACACTGGAGAGTGGTTGCTGCAGATCAGGATACTGATGCAGCAGGGCACAGGTGTACAACTGCTCTATGCCACTGGCGAGCAGGTGCTGCAGATCGGGATACTGATGCAGCAGGACACAGGTGTACACCTGCTCTATGCCACTGGCGAGCAGGTGCTGCAGATCGGGAGACTGATGCAGAAGGGCACAGGTGTACACCTGCTCTAAGCCACTGGCGAACAGGTGCTGCAGATCAGGAGACTGATGCAGCAAGGCACAGGTGTACACCTGCTCTATGTCACTGACCGCTGATCCTGCTCTCTGCCATTGGCGAGCAGGTGCTGCAGATCAGGAGACTGATGCAGCAGGGCACAGGTGTACACCTGCTTTATGCCACTGGCGAGCAAGTGCTGCAGATCAGGATACTGATGCAGCAGGGCACAGGTGTACACCTGCTCTATGTCACTGGAGAGCAGGTGCTGCAGATCAGGAGACTGATGCAGCATGGCACAGGTGTACACCTGCTCTATGCCACTGGTGAGCAGGTGCTGCAGATCCGGGGACTGATGCAGCATGGCACAGGTGTACACCTGTTCTATGCCACTGGAGAGCGGGTGCTGCAGATCAGGAGGCTGATGCAGCAGGGCACAGGTGACCCCTGATCCTGCTCTATGCCACTGGCGAGCAGGCGCTGCAGATCAGGATACTGATTCAGCAGGGCACAGGTGTACACCTGCTCTATGTCACTGGAGAGCTGGTGCTGCAGATCAGGAGACTGATGCAGCAGGGCAAAGGTGTACACCTGCTCTATGCCACTGGTGAGCAGGTGCTGCAGATCAGGAGACTGATGCAGCAGGGCACAGTTGCACACCTGCTCTATGCCACTGGCGAGCAGGTGCTGCAGATCGGAGACTGATGCAGTAGGGCACAGGTGACCCCTGATCCTGCTCTCTGCTACTGGCGAGCAGGCGCTGCAGATCAGGAGACTGATGCAGCAGGGCACAGGTGTACACCTGCTCTATGCCACTGGTGAGCAGTTGCTGCATATCAGGATACTGATGCAGCAGGGCACGGGTGTACACCTGCTCTATGCCACTGGCGAGCAGGTGCTGCAGATCAGGAGACTGATGCAGCAAGGCACAGGTGTACACCTGCTCTATGTCACTAGCGAGCAGGCGCTGCAGATCAGCAGACTGATGCAGCAGGGCACAGGTGACCGCTGATCCTGCTCTCTGCCATTGGCGAGCAGGTGCTGCAGATCAGGAGACTGATGCAGCAGGGCACAGGTGTACACCTGCTTTATGCCACTGGCGAGCAAGTGCTGCAGATCAGGATACTGATGCAGCAGGGCACAGGTGTACACCTGCTCTATGTCACTGGAGAGCAGGTGCTGCAGATCAGGAGACTGATGCAGCAGGGCACAGGTGTACACCTGCTCTATGCCACTGGTGAGCAGGTGCTGCAGATCCGGGGACTGATGCAGCAAGGCACAGGTGTACACCTGTTCTATGCCACTGGAGAGCGAGTGCTGCAGATCAGGAGGCTGATGCAGCAGGGCACAGGTGACCCCTGATCCTGCTCTATGCCACTGGCGAGCAGGCGCTGCAGATCAGCATACTGATTCAGCTGGGCACAGGTGTACACCTGCTCTATGTCACTGGAGAGTGGGTTCTGCAGATCAGGATACTGATGCAGCAGGGCACAGGTGAACAGCTACTCTATGCCACTGGCGAGCAGGTGCTGCAGGTCAGGAGACTGATGCAACAGGGCACAGGTGACCCCTGATCCTGCTCTCTGCCACTGGTGATCAGGTGCTGCAGATCAGGAGACTGATGCAGCAGGGCACAGGTGTACACCTGCTTTATGCCACTGGCGAGCAAGTGCTGCAGATCAGGATACTAATGCAGCAGGGCACAGGTGTACACCTGCTCTATGTCACTGGAGAGCAGGTGCTACAGATCAGGAGACTGATGCAGCAGGGCACAGGTGTACACCTGCTCTATGCCACTGGTGAGCAGGTGCTGCAGATCAGGAGACTAATGCAGCAGGGCACAGGTGACCCCTGATCCTGCTCTCTGCTACTGGCGAGCAGGCGCTGCAGATCAGGAGACTGATGCAGCAGGGCACAGGTGCACACCTGCTCTATGCCACTGGCGAGCAGGTGCTGCAGATCGGAGACTGATGCAGTAGGGCACAGGTGACCCCTGATCCTGCTCTCTGCTACTGGCGAGCAGGCGCTGCAGATCAGGAGACTGATGCAGCAGGGCACAGGTGTACACCTGCTTTATGCCACTGGCGAGCAAGTGCTGCAGATCAGGATACTGATGCAGCAGGGCACAGGTGTACACCTGCTCTATGTCACTGGAGAGCAGGTGCTGCAGATCAGGAGACTGATGCAGCAGGGCACAGGTGTACACCTGCTCTATGCCACTGGTGAGCAGGTGCTGCAGATCCGGAGACTGATGCAGCAAGGCACAGGTGTACACCTGTTCTATGCCACTGGAGAGCGGGTGCTGCAGATCAGGAGGCTGATGCAGCAGGGCACAGGTGACCCCTGATCCTGCTCTATGCCACTGGCGAGCAGGCGCTGCAGATCAGGATACTGATTCAGCAGGGCACAGGTGTACACCCGCTCTATGTCACTGGAGAGTGGGTGCTGCAGATCAGGATACTGATGCAGCAGGGCACAGGTGAACAGCTACTCTATGCCACTGGCGAGCAGGTGCTGCAGGTCAGGAGACTGATGCAACAGGGCACAGGTGACCCCTGATCCTGCTCTCTGCCACTGGTGATCAGGTGCTGCAGATCAGGAGACTGATGCAGCAGGGCACAGGTGTACACCTGCTTTATGCCACTGGCGAGCAAGTGCTGCAGATCAGGATACTAATGCAGCAGGGCACAGGTGTACACCTGCTCTATGTCACTGGAGAGCAGGTGCTACAGATCAGGAGACTGATGCAGCAGGGCACAGTTGCACACCTGCTCTATGCCACTGGCGAGCAGGTGCTGCAGATCGGAGACTGATGCAGCAGGGCACAGATGTACACCTGCTCTATGCCACTGGTGAGCAGGTGCTGCAGGTCAGCAGACTGATGCAGCAGGGCACAGGTCTATGTCACTGGAGAGAAGGTGCTGCAGATTAGGAGACTGATGCAGCAGGGCACAGGTGTACACCTGCTCTATGCCACTGGCGAGGAGGTGCTGCAGATCAGGATGCTGATGCAGCAGGGCACAGGTGTACACCTGCTCTATGCCACTGGAGAGCAGGTACTGCAGATCAGGATACCGATGCAGCAGGGCACAGGTGTACACCTGCTCTATGCCACTGGCGAGGAGGTGCTGCAGATCAGGATACTGATGCAGCAGGGCACAGGTGTACACCTGCTCTATGCCACTGGTGAGCATGTGCTGCAGATCAGGAGACTGATGCAGCAGTGCACAGGTGTACACCTGCTTTATGCCACTGGCGAGCAGGTGCTGCAGATCAGGAGACTGATGCAGCAAGGCACAGGTGTACACCTGCTCTATGCCACTGGTGAGCAGTTGCTGCATATCAGGATACTGATGCAGCAGTGCACAGGTGACCCCTGATCGTGCTCTATGCCACTGGCGAGCAGGTGCTGCAGATCAGGAGACTGATGCAGCAGGGCACAGGTGTACACCTGCTCTATGCCACTGGCGAGCAGGTGCTGCAGAACAGGAGACTGATGCAGTAGGGCACAGGTAACCCCTGATCCTGCTCTCTGCTACTGGTGAGCAGGCGCTGCAGATCAGGAGACTGATGCAGCAGGGCACAGGTGTACACCTGCTCTATGTCACTGGTGAGCGGTTGCTGCATATCAGGATATTGATGCAGCAGGGCACAGGTGTACACCTGCTCTATGCCACTGGAGAGCGGTTGCTGCATATCAGGATACTGATGCAGCAGGGCACAGGTGTACAACAGCTCTATGGCACTGGCAAGCAGGTGCTGTAGATCAGGAGACTGATGCAGCAGGGCACAGGTGTACACCTGCTCTATGTCACTGGAGAGCAGGTGCTGCAGATCAGGAGACTGATGCAGCAGGGCACAGGTGTACACCTGCTCTATGCCACTGGTGAGCAGTTGCTGCATATCAGGATACTGATGCAGCAGGGCACGGGTTTACACCTGCTATATGCCACTGGAGAGCGGTTGCTGCAGATCAGGATACTGATGCAGCAGGGCACAGGTGTACAACTGCTCTATGCCACTGGCGAGCAGGTGCGGCAGATCAGGAGACTGATGCAGCAGGGTGCAGGTGTACACCTGCTCTATGTCACTGGAGAGCAGGTGCTGCAGATCAGGAGACTGATGCAGCAGGGCACAGATGTGCACCTGCTCTATGCCACTGGCGAGCAGGTGCTGCAGGTCAGCAGACTGATGCAGCAGGGCACAGGTCTATGTCACTGGAGAGCAGGTGCTGCAGATTAGGAGACTGATGCAGCAGGGCACAGGTGTACACCTGCTCTATGCCACTGGCGAGGAGGTGCTGCAGATCAGGATGCTGATGCAGCAGGGCACAGGTGTACACCTGCTCTATGCCACTGGCGAGGAGGTGCTGCAGATCAGGATACTGATGCAGCAGGGCACAGGTGTACACCTGCTCTATGCTACTGGCGAGCAGGTGCTACAGATCAGGATACTGATGCAGCAGGACACAGGTGTACACCTGCTCTATGCCACTGGTGAGCATGTGCTGCAGATCGGGAGACTGATGCAGCAGTGCACAGGTGTACACCTGCTTTATGCCACTGGCGAGCAGGTGCTGCAGATCAGGAGACTGATGCAGCAAGGCACAGGTGTACACCTGCTCTATGCCACTGGTGAGCAGTTGCTGCATATCAGGATACTGATGCAGCAGTGCACAGGTGACCCCTGATCCTGCGCTATGCCACTGGCGAGCAGGTGCTGCAGATCAGGAGACTGATGCAGCAGGGCACAGGTGTACACCTGCTCTATGCCACTGGCGAGCAGGCACTACAGATCAGGATACTGATGCAGCATGGCACAGGTGTACACCTGCTCTATGCCACTGGCGAGCAGGTGCTGCAGAACAGGAGACTGATGCATTAGGACACAGGTAACCCCTGATCCTGCTCTCTGCTACTGGTGAGCAGGCGCTGCAGATCAGGAGACTGATGCAGCAGGGCACAGGTGTACACCTGCTCTATGTCACTGGTGAGCGGTTGCTGCATATCAGGATACTGATGCAGCAGGGCACAGGTGTACACCTGCTCCATGCCACTGGAGAGCGGTTGCTGCATATCAGGATACTGATGCAGCAGGGCACAGGTGTACAACAGCTCTATGCCACTGGCAAGCAGGTGCTGCAGATCAGGAGACTGATGCAGCAGGGCACAGGTGTACACCTGCTCTATGTCACTGGAGAGCAGGTGCTGCAGATCAGGAGACTGATGCAGCAGGGCACAGGTGTACACCTGCTCTATGCCACTGACCAGAAGGTGTTGCAGATCAGGAGACTGATGCAGCAGGGCACACGTGTACAGCTGCTCTATGTCACTGGAGAGCAGGTGCTGCAGATCGGGAAACTGATGCAGCAGGGCACAGTTGTACACCTGCTCTATGCCACTGGCGAGGAGGTGCTGCAGATCGGGATACTGATGCAGCAGGGCACAGGTGTACACCTGCTCTATGCCACTAGCGAGCAGGTGCTGCAGATCAGGAGACTGATGCAGCAAGGCACAGGTGTACACCTGCTCTATGTCACTGGCGAGCATGCGCTGCAGATAAGGAGACTGATGCAGCAGGGCACAGGTGACCCCTGATCCTGCTCTCTGCCACTGGCGAGCAGGAGCTGCAGATCAGGAGACTGATGCAGTAGGGCACATGTGACCCCTGATCCTGCTCTCTGCTACTGGCGAGCAGGCGCTGCAGATCAGGAGCCTGATGCAGCAGGGCACAGGTGTACACCTGCTCTATGTCACTGGTGAGCAGTTGCTGCATATCAGGATACTGATGCAGCAGGGCACAGGTGTACACCTGGTCTATGCCACTGGTGAGCGGTTGCTGCATATCAGGATACTGAT
This sequence comes from Ambystoma mexicanum, assembly GCF_040938575.1. Taxonomy (NCBI): domain Eukaryota; kingdom Metazoa; phylum Chordata; class Amphibia; order Caudata; family Ambystomatidae; genus Ambystoma; species Ambystoma mexicanum. The sequence continues at coordinate 1,245,830,254 of NC_090936.1, forward strand.
GCAGCTGGGCACAGGTGTACACCTGCTCTATGACACTGGAGAGTGGTTGCTGCAGATCAGGATACTGATGCAGCAGGGCACAGGTGTACAACTGCTCTATGCCACTGGCGAGCAGGTGCTGCAGATCAGGAGACTGATGCAGCAGGGCAGAGGTGTACACCTGCTCTATGTCACTGGAGAGCAGGTGCTGCAGATCGGGAGACTGATGCAGCAGGGCACAGGTGTACACCTGCTCTATGTCACTGGCGAGGAGGTGCTGCAGATCGGGATACTGATGCAGCAGGGCACAGGTGTACACCTGCTCTATGCCACTGGCGAGCAGGTGCTGCAGATCGGGAGACTGATGCAGAAGGGCACAGGTGTACACCTGCTCTATGCCACTGGCGAGCAGGTGCTGCAGATCAGGAGACTGATGCAGCAAGGCACAGGTGCACACCTGCTCTATGTCACTGACCGCTGATCCTGCTCTCTGCCATTGGCGAGCAGGTGTTGCAGATCGGGAGACTGATGCAGCAGGGCACAGGTGTACACCTGCTTTATGCCACTGGTGAGCAAGTGCTGCAGATCAGGATACTGATGCAGCAGGGCACAGGTGTACACCTGCTCTATGTCACTGGAGAGCAGGTGCTGCAGATCAGGAGACTGATGCAGCAGGGCACAGGTGTAAACCTGCTCTATGCCACTGGTGAGCAGGTGCTGCAGATCCGGAGACTGATGCAGCATGGCACAGGTGTACACCTGTTCTATGCCACTGGAGAGCGGGTGCTGCAGATCAGGAGGCTGATGCAGCAGGGCACAGGTGACCCCTGATCCTGCTCTATGCCACTGGCGAGCAGGCGCTGCAGATCAGGATACTGATTCAGCAGGGCACAGGTGTACACCTGCTCTATGTCACTGGAGAGTGGGTGCTGCAGATCAGGATACTGATGCAGCAGGGCACAGGTGAACAGCTACTCTATGTCACTGGCGAGCAGGTGCTGCAGGTCAGGAGACTGATGCAACAGGGCACAGGTGACCCCTGATCCTGCTCTCTGCCACTGGTGATCAGGTGCTGCAGATCAGGAGACTGATGCAGCAGGGCACAGGTGTACACCTGCTTTATGCCACTGGCGAGCAAGTGCTGCAGATCAGGATACTAATGCAGCAGGGCACAGGTGTACACCTGCTCTATGTCACTGGAGAGCAGGTGCTACAGATCAGGAGACTGATGCAGCAGGGCACAGGTGTACACCTGCTCTATGCCACTGGAGAGCGGCTGCTGCATATCAGGATACTGATGCAGCAGGGCACAGGTGTACAACAGCTCTATGCCACTGGCAAGCAGGTGCTGTAGATCAGGAGACTGATGCAGCAGGGCACAGGTGTACACCTGCTCTATGTCACTGGAGAGCAGGTGCTGCAGATCAGGAGACTGATGCAGCAGGGCACAGGTGTACACCTGCTCTATGCCACTGACCAGCAGGTGTTGCAGATCAGGAGACTGATGCAGCAGGGCACACGTGTACAGCTGCTCTATGTCACTAGCGAGCAGGTGCTGCAGTTCGGGAGACTGATGCAGCAGGGCACAGTTGTACACCTGCTCTATGCCACTGGCGAGGAGGTGCTGCAGATCAGGAGACTGATGCAGCAAGGCACAGGTGTACACCTGCTCTATGTCACTGGCGAGCATGCGCTGCAGATCAGGAGACTGATGCAGCAGGGCACAGGTGACCCCTGATCCTGCTCTCTGCCACTGGCGAGCAGGTGCTGCAGATCAGGAGACTGATGCAGTAGGGCACATGTGACCCCTGATCCTGCTCTCTGCTACTGGCGAGCAGGCGCTGCAGATCAGGAGCCTGATGCAGCAGGGCACAGGTGTACACCTGCTCTATGTCACTGGTGAGCAGTTGCTGCATATCAGGATACTGATGCAGCAGGGCACAGGTGTACACCTGGTCTATGCCACTGGTGAGCGGTTGCTGCATATCAGGATACTGATGCAGCAGGGCACAGATGTACACCTGCTCTATGACACTGGAGAGTGGTTGCTGCAGATCAGGATACTGATGCAGCAGGGCACAGGTGTACAACTGCTCTATGCCACTGGCGAGCAGGTGCTGCAGATCAGGAGACTGATGCAGCAGGGCACAGGTGTACACCTGCTCTATGTCACTGGAGAGCAGGTGCTGCAGATCGGGAGACTGATGCAGCAGGGCACAGGTGTACACCTGCTCTATGTCACTGGCGAGGAGGTGCTGCAGATCGGGATACTGATGCAGCAGGGCACAGGTGTACACCTGCTCTATGCCACTGGCGAGCAGGTGCTGCAGATCGGGAGACTGATGCAGAAGGGCACAGGTGTACACCTGCTCTATGCCACTGGCGAGCAGGTGCTGCAGATCAGGAGACTGATGCAGCAAGGCACAGGTGCACACCTGCTCTATGTCACTGACCGCTGATCCTGCTCTCTGCCATTGGCGAGCAGGTGCTGCAGATCAGGAGACTGATGCAGCAGGGCACAGGTGTACACCTGCTTTATGCCACTGGTGAGCAAGTGCTGCAGATCAGGATACTGATGCAGCAGGGCACAGGTGTACACCTGCTCTATGTCACTGGAAAGCAGGTGCTGCAGATCAGGAGACTGATGCAGCAGGGCACAGGTGTACACCTGCTCTATGCCACTGGTGAGCAGGTGCTGCAGATCCGGAGACTGATGCAGCATGGCACAGGTGTACACCTGTTCTATGCCACTGGAGAGCGGGTGCTGCAGATCAGGAGGCTGATGCAGCAGGGCACAGGTGACCCCTGATCCTGCTCTATGCCACTGGCGAGCAGGCGCTGCAGATCAGGATACTGATTCAGCAGGGCACAGGTGTACACCTGCTCTATGTCACTGGAGAGTGGGTGCTGCAGATCAGGATACTGATGCAGCAGGGCACAGGTGAACAGCTACTCTATGCCACTGGTGAGCAGGTGCTGCAGGTCAGGAGACTGATGCAACAGGGCACAGGTGACCCCTGATCCTGCTCTCTGCCACTGGTGATCAGGTGCTGCAGATCAGGAGACTGATGCAGCAGGGCACAGGTGTACACCTGCTTTATGCCACTGGCGAGCAAGTGCTGCAGATCAGGATACTAATGCAGCAGGGCACAGGTGTACACCTGCTCTATGTCACTGGAGAGCAGGTGCTACAGATCAGGAGACTGATGCAGCAGGGCACAGGTGTACACCTGCTCTATGCCACTGGTGAGCAGGTGCTGCAGATCAGGAGACTAATGCAGCAGGGCACAGGTGACCCCTGATCCTGCTCTCTGCTACTGGCCAGGAGGCGCTGCAGATCAGGAGACTGATGCAGCAGGGCACAGTTGCACACCTGCTCTATGCCACTGGCGAGCAGGTGCTGCAGATCGGAGACTGATGCAGTAGGGCACAGGTGACCCCTGATCCTGCTCTCTGCTACTGGCGAGCAGGCGCTGCAGATCAGGAGACTGATGCAGCAGGCCATAGGTGTACACCTGCTCTATGCCACTGGTAAGCAGTTGCTGCATATCAGGATACTGATGCAGCAGGGCACGGGTGTACACCTGCTCTATGCCACTGGCGAGCAGGTGCTGCAGATCGGGAGACTGATGCAGAAGGGCACAGGTGTACACCTGCTCTATGCCACTGGCGAGCAGGTGCTGCAGATCAGGAGACTGATGAAGCAAGGCACAGGTGTACACCTGCTCTATGTCACTGGCGAGCAGGCGCTGCAGATCAGGAGACTGATGCAGCAGGGCACAGGTGACCGCTGATCCTGCTCTCTGCCATTGGCGAGCAGGTGCTGCAGATCAGGAGACTGATGCAGCAGGGCACAGGTGTACACCTGCTTTATGCCACTGGCGAGCAAGTGCTGCAGATCAGGATACTGATGCAGCAGGGCACAGGTGTACACCTGCTGTATGTCACTGGAGAGCAGGTGCTGCAGATCAGGAGACTGATGCAGCAGGGCACAGGTGTACACCTGCTCTATGCCACTGGTGAGCAGGTGCTGCAGATCCAGAGACTGATGCAGCAAGGCACAGGTGTACACCTGTTCTATGCCACTGGAGAGCGGGTGCTGCAGATCAGGCGGCTGATGCAGCAGGGCACAGGTGACCCCTGATCCTGCTCTATGCCACTGGCGAGCAGGCGCTGCAGATCAGGATACTGATTCAGCAGGGCACAGGTGTACACCTGCTCTATGTCACTGGAGAGTGGGTGCTGCAGATCAGGATACTGATGCAGCAGGGCACAGGTGAACAGCTACTCTATGCCACTGGCGAGCAGGTGCTGCAGGTCAGGAGACTGATGCAACAGGGCACAGGTGACCCCTGATCCTGCTCTCTGCCACTGGTGATCAGGTGCTGCAGATCAGGAGACTGGTGCAGCAGGGCACAGGTGTACACCTGCTTTATGCCACTGGTGAGCAAGTGCTGCAGATCAGGATACTAATGCAGCAGGGCACAGGTGTACACCTGCTCTATGTCACTGGAGAGCAGGTGCTACAGATCAGGAGACTGATGCAGCAGGGCACAGGTGTACACCTGCTCTATGCCACTGGTGAGCAGGTGCTGCAGATCAGGAGACTAATGCAGCAGGGCACAGGTGACCCCTGATCCTGCTCTCTGCTACTGGCGAGCAGGTGCTGCAGATCAGGAGACTGATGCAGCAGGGCACAGGTGCACACCTGCTCTATGCCACTGGCGAGCAGGTGCTGCAGATCGGAGACTGATGCAGTAGGGCACAGGTGACCCCTGATCCTGCTCTCTGCTACTGGCGAGCAGGCGCTGCAGATCAGGAGACTGATGCAGCAGGGCACAGGTGTACACCTGCTTTATGCCACTGGCGAGCAAGTGCTGCAGATCAGGATACCGATGCAGCAGGGCACAGGTGTACACCTGCTCTATGTCACTGGAGAGCAGGTGCTGCAGATCAGGAGACTGATGCAGCAGGGCACAGGTGTACACCTGCTCTATGCCTCTGGTGAGCAGGTACTGCAGATCCGGAGACTGATGCAGCAAGGCACAGGTGTACACCTGTTCTATGCCACTGGAGAGCGGGTGCTGCAGATCAGGAGGCAGATGCAGCAGGGCACAGGTGACCCCTGATCCTGCTCTATGCCACTGGCGAGCAGGCGCTGCAGATCAGGATACTGATTCAGCAGGGCACAGGTGTACACCTGCTCTATGTCACTGGAGAGTGGGTGCTGCAGATCAGGATACTGATGCAGCAGGGCACAGGTGAACAGCTACTCTATGTCACTGGCGAGCAGGCGCTGCAGATCAGGAGACTGATGCAGCAGGGCACAGGTGACCGCTGATCCTGCTCTCTGCCATTGGCGAGCAGGTGCTGCAGATCAGGAGACTGATGCAGCAGGGCACAGGTGTACACCTGCTTTATGCCACTGGCGAGCAAGTGCTGCAGATCAGGATACTGATGAAGCAGGGCACAGGTGTACACCTGCTCTATGTCACTGGAGAGCAGGTGCTGCAGATCAGGAGACTGATGCAGCAGGGCACAGGTGTACACCTGCTCTATGCCACTGGTGAGCAGGTGCTGCAGATCCGGAGACTGATGCAGCAAGGCACAGGTGTACACCTGTTCTATGCCACTGGAGAGCGGGTGCTGCAGATCAGGAGGCTGATGCAGCAGGGCACAGGTGACCCCTGATCCTGCTCTATGCCACTGGCGAGCAGGCGCTGCAGATCAGGATACTGATGCAGCAGGGCACAGGTGTACACCTGCTCTACGCCACTGGAGAGCGGATGCTGCAGATCAGGATACTGATGCAGCAGGGCACAGGGGTACAACTGCTCTATGCCACTGGCGAGCAGGTGCTGCAGATCAGGAGACTGATGCAGCAGTGCACAGGTGTACACCTGCTCTATGTCACTGGAGAGCAGGTGCTGCAGATCAGGAGACTGATGCAGCAGGGCACTGGTGACCCCTGATCCTGCTCTCTGCTACTGGCGAGCAGGCGAAGCAGATCAGGAGACTGATGCAGCAGGGCACAGGTGTACACCTGCTCTATGCCACTGGCGAGCAGGTGCTGCAGATCCGAGACTGATGCAGTAGGGCACAGGTGACCCCTGATCCTGCTCTCTGCTACTGGCGAGCAGGCGCTGCAGATCAGGAGACTGATGCAGCAGGGCACAGGTGTACACCTGCTCTATGCCACTGGTGAGCAGTTGCTGCATATCAGGATACTGATGCAGCAGGGCACGGGTTTACACCTGCTATATGCCACTGGAGAGCGGTTGCTGCAGATCATGATACTGATGCAGCAGGGCACAGGTGTACAACTGCTCTATGCCACTGGCGAGCAGGTGCTGCAGATCAGGAGACTGATGCAGCAGGGCGCAGGTGTACACCTGCTCTATGTCACTGGAGAGCAGGTGCTGCAGATCAGGAGACTGATGCAGCAGGGCACAGATGTACACCTGCTCTATGCCACTGGCGAGCAGGTGCTGCAGGTCAGCAGACTGATGCAGCAGGGCACAGGTCTATGTCACTGGAGAGCAGGTGCTGCAGATTAGGAGACTGATGCAGCAGGGCACAGGTGTACACCTGCTCTATGCCACTGGCGAGGAGGTGCTGCAGATCAGGATGCTGATGCAGCAGGGCACAGGTGTACACCTGCTCTATGCCACTGGAGAGCAGGTGCTGCAGATCAGGATACTGATGCAGCAGGGCACAGGTGTACACCTGCTCTATGCCACTGGCGAGCAGGTGCTGCAGTTCAGCAGACTGATGCAGCAGGGCACAGGTCTATGTCACTGGAGAGCAGGTGCTGCAGATTAGGAGACTGATGCAGCAGGGCACAGGTGTACACCTGCTCTATGCCACTGGCGAGGAGCTGCTGCAGATCAGGATGCTGATGCAGCAGGGCACAGGTGTACACCTGCTCTATGCCACTGGCGAGGAGGTGCTGCAGATCAGGATACTGATGCAGCAGGGCACAGGTGTACACCTGCTCTATGCCACTGGCGAGGAGGTGCTGCAGATCAGGATACTGATGCAGCAGGGCACAGGTGTACACCTGCTCTATGCTACTGGCGAGCAGGTGCTACAGATCAGGATACTGATGCAGCAGGACACAGGTGTACACCTGCTCTATGCCACTGGGGAGCATGTGCTGCAGATCAGGAGACTGATGCAGCAGTGCACAGGTGTACACCTGCTTTATGCCACTGGCGAGCAGGTGTATTTGTATTTGTATTTGTTTATTTATAACGCGCAAACCCACAGGCCCAGGGGCATCAGGGCGCAATTTGTACAAGGTTGCAAGAAAAGAACATACAGGGATATACATTACAATAAAAGTGTGTCAAAACAGCAAAAAACAAACTTAATAATTACAAATATTACACAGGGTACAGTATCCCTAGGCTTAGCAGAGGAAGTATCCCTGAGGTAGTTGGGAGGGTAGCAGCCCGGAAATCATGTAAGGGAACAGGCGGGCTGGGTAAGTAGGACAAATGTCTGACACAACTATTGCTGGTCAAAGAGCCAGGATTTGGTTTTATTCTTGAAGGTGTTGAAGGATCAGGATACTGATGCAGCAGGGCACAGGTGTACACCTGCTCTATGCCACTGGCGAGCAGGTGCTGCAGATCAGGAGACTGATGCAGCAAGGCACAGGTGTACACCTGCTCTATGTCACTGGCGAGCATGCGCTGCAGATCAGGAGACTGATGCAGCAGGGCACAGGTGACCCCTGATCCTGCTCTCTGCCACTGGCGAGCAGGTGCTGCAGATCAGGAGACTGATGCAGTAGGGCACATGTGACCCCTGATCCTGCTCTCTGCTACTGGCGAGCAGGCGCTGCAGATCAGGAGCCTGATGCAGCAGGGCACAGGTGTACACCTGCTCTATGTCACTGGTGAGCAGGTGCTGCATATCAGGAGACTGATGCAGCAAGACACAGGTGTACACCTGCTCTATGCCACTAGTGAGCAGTTGCTGCATATCAGGATACTGATGCAGCAGTGCACAGGTGACCCCTGATCCGGCTCTATGCCACTGGCGAGCAGGTGCTGCAGATCAGGAGACTGATGCAGCAGGGCACAGGTGTACACCTGCTCTATGCCACTGGCGAGCAGGCGCTACAGATCAGGATACTGATGCAGCAGGGCACAGGTGTACACCTGCTCTATGCCATTGGCGAGCAGGTGCTGCAGAACAGGAGACTGATGCATTAGGGCACAGGTAACCCCTGATCCTGCTCTCTGCTACTGGTGAGCAGGCGCTGCAGATCAGGAGACTGATGCAGCAGGGCACAGGTGTACACCTGCTCTATGTCACTGGTGAGCGGTTGCTGCATATCAGGATACTGATGCAGCAGGGCACAGGTGTACACCTGCTCTATGCCACTGGAGAGCGGTTGCTGCATATCAGGATACTGATGCAGCAGGGCACAGGTGTACAACAGCTCTATGCCACTGGCAAGCAGGTGCTGTAGATCAGGAGACTGATGCAGCAGGGCACAGGTGTACACCTGCTCTATGTCACTGGAGAGCAGGTGCTGCAGATCAGGAGACTGATGCAGCAGGGCACAGGTGTACACCTGCTCTATGCCACTGACCAGCAGGTGTTGCAGATCAGGAGACTGATGCAGCAGGGCACACGTGTACAGCTGTTCTATGTCACTGGAGAGCAGGTGCTGCAGATTGGGAGACTGATGCAGCAGGGCACAGTTGTACACCTGCTCTATGCCACTGGCGAGGAGGTGCTGCAGATCGGGATACTGATGCAGCAGGGCACAGGTGTACACCTGCTCTATGCCACTGGCGAGCAGGTGCTGCAGTTCGGGATACTGATGCAGCAGGGCACAGGTGTACACCTGCTCTATGCCACTGGCGAGCAGGTGCTGCAGATCAGGAGACTGATGCAGCAAGGCACAGGTGTACACCTGCTCTATGTCACTGGCGAGCATGCGCTGCAGATCAGGAGACTGATGCAGAAGGGCACAGGTGACCCCTGATCCTGCTCTCTGCCACTGGCGAGCAGGTGCTGCAGATCAGGAGACTGATGCAGTAGGGCTCATGTGACCCCTGATCCTGCTCTCTGCTACTGGCGAGCAGGCGCTGCAGATCAGGAGCCTGATGCAGCAGGGCACAGGTGTACACCTGCTCTATGTCACTCGTGAGCAGTTGCTGCATATCAGGATACTGATGCAGCAGGGCACAGGTGTACACCTGGTCTATGCCACTGGTGAGCGGTTGCTGCATATCAGGATACTGATGCAGCAGGGCACAGGTGTACACCTGCTCTATGACACTGGAGATTGGTTGCTGCAGATCAGGATACTGATGCAGCACGGCACAGGTGTACAACTGCTCTATGCCACTGGCGAGCAGGTGCTGCAGATCAGGAGACTGATGCAGCAGGGCACAGGTGTACACCTGCTCTATGTCACTGGAGAGCAGGTGCTGCAGATCGGGAGACTGATGCAGCTGGGCACAGGTGTACACCTGCTCTATGTCACTGGCGAGGAGGTGCTGCAGATCGGGATACTGATGCAGCAGGGCACAGGTGTACACCTGCTCTATGCAACTGGCGAGCAGGTGCTGCAGTTCAGCAGACTGATGCAGCAGGGCACAGGTCTATGTCACTGGAGAGCAGGTGCTGCGGATTAGGAGACTGATGCAGCAGGGCACAGGTGTACACCTGCTCTATGCCACTGGCGAGGAGCTGCTGCAGATCAGGATGCTGATGCAGCAGGGCACAGGTGTACACCTGCTCTATGCCACTGGAGAGCAGGTGCTGCAGATCAGGATACTGATGCAGCAGGGCACAGGTGTACACCTGCTCTATGCCACTGGCGAGGAGGTGCTGCAGATCAGGATACTGATGCAGCAGGGCACAGGTGTACACCTGCTCTATGCTACTGGCGAGCAGGTGCTACAGATCAGGATACTGATGCAGCAGGACACAGGTGTACACCTGCTCTATGCCACTGGGGAGCATGTGCTGCAGATCAGGAGACTGATGCAGCAGTGCACAGGTGTACACCTGCTTTATGCCACTGGCGAGCAGGTGTATTTGTATTTGTATTTGTTTATTTATAACGCGCAAACCCACAGGCCCAGGGGCATCAGGGCGCAATTTGTACAAGGTTGCAAGAAAAGAACATACAGGGATATACATTACAATAAAAGTGTGTCAAAACAGCAAAAAACAAACTTAATAATTACAAATATTACACAGGGTACAGTATCCCTAGGCTTAGCAGAGGAAGTATCCCTGAGGTAGTTGGGAGGGTAGCAGCCCGGAAATCATGTAAGGGAACAGGCGGGCTGGGTAAGTAGGACAAATGTCTGACACAACTATTGCTGGTCAAAGAGCCAGGATTTGGTTTTATTCTTGAAGGTGTTGAAGGATCAGGATACTGATGCAGCAGGGCACAGGTGTACACCTGCTCTATGCCACTGGCGAGCAGGTGCTGCAGATCAGGAGACTGATGCAGCAAGGCACAGGTGTACACCTGCTCTATGTCACTGGCGAGCATGCGCTGCAGATCAGGAGACTGATGCAGCAGGGCACAGGTGACCCCTGATCCTGCTCTCTGCCACTGGCGAGCAGGTGCTGCAGATCAGGAGACTGATGCAGTAGGGCACATGTGACCCCTGATCCTGCTCTCTGCTACTGGCGAGCAGGCGCTGCAGATCAGGAGCCTGATGCAGCAGGGCACAGGTGTACACCTGCTCTATGTCACTGGTGAGCAGGTGCTGCAGATCAGGAGACTGATGCAGCAAGACACAGGTGTACACCTGCTCTATGCCACTAGTGAGCAGTTGCTGCATATCAGGATACTGATGCAGCAGTGCACAGGTGACCCCTGATCCTGCTCTATGCCACTGGCGAGCAGGTGCTGCAGATCAGGAGACTGATGCAGCAGGGCACAGGTGTACACCTGCTCTATGCCACTGGCGAGCAGGCGCTACAGATCAGGATACTGATGCAGCAGGGCACAGGTGTACACCTGCTCTATGCCATTGGCGAGCAGGTGCTGCAGAACAGGAGACTGATGCATTAGGGCACAGGTAACCCCTGATCCTGCTCTCTGCTACTGGTGAGCAGGCGCTGCAGATCAGGAGACTGATGCAGCAGGGCACAGGTGTACACCTGCTCTATGTCACTGGTGAGCGGTTGCTGCATATCAGGATACTGATGCAGCAGGGCACAGGTGTACACCTGCTCTATGCCACTGGAGAGCGGTTGCTGCATATCAGGATACTGATGCAGCAGGGCACAGGTGTACAACAGCTCTATGCCACTGGCAAGCAGGTGCTGTAGATCAGGAGACTGATGCAGCAGGGCACAGGTGTACACCTGCTCTATGTCACTGGAGAGCAGGTGCTGCAGATCAGGAGACTGATGCAGCAGGGCACAGGTGTACACCTGCTCTATGCCACTGACCAGCAGGTGTTGCAGATCAGGAGACTGATGCAGCAGGGCACACGTGTACAGCTGTTCTATGTCACTGGAGAGCAGGTGCTGCAGATTGGGAGACTGATGCAGCAGGGCACAGTTGTACACCTGCTCTATGCCACTGGCGAGGAGGTGCTGCAGATCGGGATACTGATGCAGCAGGGCACAGGTGTACACCTGCTCTATGCCACTGGCGAGCAGGTGCTGCAGATCAGGAGACTGATGCAGCAGGGCACAGGTGTACACCTGCTCTATGTCACTGGAGAGCAGGTGCTGCAGATCGGGAGACTGATGCAGAAGGGCACAGGTGTACACCTGCTCTATGCCACTGGCGAGCAGGTGCTGCAGATCAGGAGACTGATGCAGTAGGGCACATGTGACCCCTGATCCTGCTCTCTGCTACTGGCGAGCAGGCGCTGCAGATCAGGAGCCTGATGCAGCAGGGCACAGGTGTACACCTGCTCTATGTCACTCGTGAGCAGTTGCTGCATATCAGGATACTGATGCAGCAGGGCACAGGTGTACACCTGGTCTATGCCACTGGTGAGCGGTTGCTGCAGATCAGGAGACTGATGCAGTAGGACCCCTGATCCTGCTCTCTGCTACTGGCGAGCAGGCGCTGCAGATCAGGAGCCTGATGCAGCAGGGCACAGGTGTACACCTGCTCTATGTCACTCGTGAGCAGTTGCTGCATATCAGGATACTGATGCAGCAGGGCACAGGTGTACACCTGGTCTATGCCACTGGTGAGCGGTTGCTGCATATCAGGATACTGATGCAGCAGGGCACAGGTGTACACCTGCTCTATGACACTGGAGATTGGTTGCTGCAGATCAGGATACTGATGCAGCACGGCACAGGTGTACAACTGCTCTATGCCACTGGCGAGCAGGTGCTGCAGATCAGGAGACTGATGCAGCAGGGCACAGGTGTACACCTGCTCTATGTCACTGGAGAGCAGGTGCTGCAGATCGGGAGACTGATGCAGCTGGGCACAGGTGTACACCTGCTCTATGTCACTGGCGAGGAGGTGCTGCAGATCGGGATACTGATGCAGCAGGGCACAGGTGTACACCTGCTCTATGCCACTGGCGAGCAGGTGCTGCAGATCGGGAGACTGATGCAGAAGGGCACAGGTGTACACCTGCTCTATGCCACTGGCGAGCAGGTGCTGCAGATCAGGAGAGTGATGCAGCAAGGCACAGGTGTACACCTGCTCTATGTCACTGACCGCTGATCCTGCTCTCTGCCATTGGCGAGCAGGTGCTGCAGATCAGGAGACTGATGCAGCAGGGCACAGGTGTACACCTGCTTTATGCCACTGGCGAGCAAGTGCTGCAGATCAGGATACTGATGCAGCAGGGCACAGGTGTACACCTGCTCTATGTCACTGGAGAGCAGGTGCTGCAGATCAGGAGACTGATGCAGCAAGGCACAGGTGTACACCTGCTCTATGCCACTGGTGAGCAGGTGCTGCAGATCCGGAGACTGATGCAGCATGGCACAGGTGTACACCTGTTCTATGCCACTGGCGAGCAGGCACTACAGATCAGGATACTGATGCAGCATGGCACAGGTGTACACCTGCTCTATGCCACTGGCGAGCAGGCACTACAGATCAGGATACTGATGCAGCATGGCACAGGTGTACACCTGCTCTATGCCACTGGCGAGCAGGTGCTGCAGAACAGGAGACTGATGCATTAGGGCACAGGTAACCCCTGATCCTGCTCTCTGCTACTGGTGAGCAGGCGCTGCAGATCAGGAGACTGATGCAGCAGGGCACAGGTGTACACCTGCTCTATGTCACTGGTGAGCGGTTGCTGCATATCAGGATACTGATGCAGCAGGGCACAGGTGTACACCTGCTCCATGCCACTGGAGAGCGGTTGCTGCATATCAGGATACTGATGCAGCAGGGCACAGGTGTACAACAGCTCTATGCCACTGGCAAGCAGGTGCTGTAGATCAGGAGACTGATGCAGCAGGGCACAGGTGTACACCTGCTCTATGTCACTGGAGAGCAGGTGCTGCAGATCAGGAGACTGATGCAGCAGGGCACAGGTGTACACCTGCTCTATGCCACTGACCAGCAGGTGTTGCAGATCAGGAGACTGATGCAGCAGGGCACACGTGTACAGCTGCTCTATGTCACTGGAGAGCAGGTGCTGCAGATCGGGAAACTGATGCAGCAGGGCACAGTTGTACACCTGCTCTATGCCACTGGCGAGGAGGTGCTGCAGATCGGGATACTGATGCAGCAGGGCACAGGTGTACACCTGCTCTATGCCACTAGCGAGCAGGTGCTGCAGTTCGGGATACTGATGCAGCAGGGCACAGGTGTACACCTGCTCTATGCAACCGGCGAGCAGGTGCTGCAGATCAGGAGACTGATGCAGCAAGGCACAGGTGTACACCTGCTCTATGTCACTGGCGAGCATGCGCTGCAGATCAGGAGACTGATGCAGCAGGGCACAGGTGACCCCTGATCCTGCTCTCTGCCACTGGCGAGCAGGAGCTGCAGATCAGGAGACTGATGCAGTAGGGCACATGTGACCCCTGATCCTGCTCTCTGCTACTGGCGAGCAGGCGCTGCAGATCAGGAGCCTGATGCAGCAGGGCACAGGTGTACACCTGCTCTATGTCACTGGTGAGCAGTTGCTGCATATCAGGATACTGATGCAGCAGGGCACAGGTGTACACCTGGTCTATGCCACTGGTGAGCGGTTGCTGCATATCAGGATACTGATGCAGCTGGGCACAGGTGTACACCTGCTCTATGACACTGGAGAGTGGTTGCTGCAGATCAGGATACTGATGCAGCAGGGCACAGGTGTACAACTGCTCTATGCCACTGGCGAGCAGGTGCTGCAGATCAGGAGACTGATGCAGCAGGGCAGAGGTGTACACCTGCTCTATGTCACTGGAGAGCAGGTGCTGCAGATCGGGAGACTGATGCAGCAGGGCACAGGTGTACACCTGCTCTATGTCACTGGCGAGGAGGTGCTGCAGATCGGGATACTGATGCAGCAGGGCACAGGTGTACACCTGCTCTATGCCACTGGCGAGCAGGTGCTGCAGATCGGGAGACTGATGCAGAAGGGCACAGGTGTACACCTGCTCTATGCCACTGGCGAGCAGGTGCTGCAGATCAGGAGACTGATGCAGCAAGGCACAGGTGCACACCTGCTCTATGTCACTGACCGCTGATCCTGCTCTCTGCCATTGGCGAGCAGGTGTTGCAGATCGGGAGACTGATGCAGCAGGGCACAGGTGTACACCTGCTTTATGCCACTGGTGAGCAAGTGCTGCAGATCAGGATACTGATGCAGCAGGGCACAGGTGTACACCTGCTCTATGTCACTGGAGAGCAGGTGCTGCAGATCAGGAGACTGATGCAGCAGGGCACAGGTGTACACCTGCTCTATGCCACTGGTGAGCAGGTGCTGCAGATCCGGAGACTGATGCAGCATGGCACAGGTGTACACCTGTTCTATGCCACTGGAGAGCGGGTGCTGCAGATCAGGAGGCTGATGCAGCAGGGCACAGGTGACCCCTGATCCTGCTCTATGCCACTGGCGAGCAGGCGCTGCAGATCAGGATACTGATTCAGCAGGGCACAGGTGTACACCTGCTCTATGTCACTGGAGAGTGGGTGCTGCAGATCAGGATACTGATGCAGCAGGGCACAGGTGAACAGCTACTCTATGTCACTGGCGAGCAGGTGCTGCAGGTCAGGAGACTGATGCAACAGGGCACAGGTGACCCCTGATCCTGCTCTCTGCCACTGGTGATCAGGTGCTGCAGATCAGGAGACTGATGCAGCAGGGCACAGGTGTACACCTGCTTTATGCCACTGGCGAGCAAGTGCTGCAGATCAGGATACTAATGCAGCAGGGCACAGGTGTACACCTGCTCTATGTCACTGGAGAGCAGGTGCTACAGATCAGGAGACTGATGCAGCAGGGCACAGGTGTACACCTGCTCTATGCCACTGGAGAGCGGCTGCTGCATATCAGGATACTGATGCAGCAGGGCACAGGTGTACAACAGCTCTATGCCACTGGCAAGCAGGTGCTGTAGATCAGGAGACTGATGCAGCAGGGCACAGGTGTACACCTGCTCTATGTCACTGGAGAGCAGGTGCTGCAGATCAGGAGACTGATGCAGCAGGGCACAGGTGTACACCTGCTCTATGCCACTGACCAGCAGGTGTTGCAGATCAGGAGACTGATGCAGCAGGGCACACTTGTACAGCTGCTCTATGTCACTAGCGAGCAGGTGCTGCAGTTCGGGAGACTGATGCAGCAGGGCACAGTTGTACACCTGCTCTATGCCACTGGCGAGGAGGTGCTGCAGATCAGGAGACTGATGCAGCAAGGCACAGGTGTACACCTGCTCTATGTCACTGGCGAGCATGCGCTGCAGATCAGGAGACTGATGCAGCAGGGCACAGGTGACCCCTGATCCTGCTCTCTGCCACTGGCGAGCAGGTGCTGCAGATCAGGAGACTGATGCAGTAGGGCACATGTGACCCCTGATCCTGCTCTCTGCTACTGGCGAGCAGGCGCTGCAGATCAGGAGCCTGATGCAGCAGGGCACAGGTGTACACCTGCTCTATGTCACTGGTGAGCAGTTGCTGCATATCAGGATACTGATGCAGCAGGGCACAGGTGTACACCTGGTCTATGCCACTGGTGAGCGGTTGCTGCATATCAGGATACTGATGCAGCAGGGCACAGGTGTACACCTGCTCTATGACACTGGAGAGTGGTTGCTGCAGATCAGGATACTGATGCAGCAGGGCACAGGTGTACAACTGCTCTATGCCACTGGCGAGCAGGTGCTGCAGATCAGGAGACTGATGCAGCAGGGCACAGGTGTACACCTGCTCTATGTCACTGGAGAGCAGGTGCTGCAGATCGGGAGACTGATGCAGCAGGGCACAGGTGTACACCTGCTCTATGTCACTGGCGAGGAGGTGCTGCAGATAGGGATACTGATGCAGCAGGGCACAGGTGTACACCTGCTCTATGCCACTGGCGAGCAGGTGCTGCAGATCGGGAGACTGATGCAGAAGGGCACAGGTGTACACCTGCTCTATGCCACTGGCGAGCAGGTGCTGCAGATCAGGAGACTGATGCAGCAAGGCACAGGTGCACACCTGCTCTATGTCACTGACCGCTGATCCTGCTCTCTGCCATTGGCGAGCAGGTGCTGCAGATCAGGAGACTGATGCAGCAGGGCACAGGTGTACACCTGCTTTATGCCACTGGTGAGCAAGTGCTGCAGATCAGGATACTGATGCAGCAGGGCACAGGTGTACACCTGCTCTATGTCACTGGAGAGCAGGTGCTGCAGATCAGGAGACTGATGCAGCAGGGCACAGGTGTACACCTGCTCTATGCCACTGGTGAGCAGGTGCTGCAGATCCGGAGACTGATGCAGCATGGCACAGGTGTACACCTGTTCTATGCCACTGGAGAGCGGGTGCTGCAGATCAGGAGGCTGATGCAGCAGGGCACAGGTGACCCCTGATCCTGCTCTATGCCACTGGCGAGCAGGCGCTGCAGATCAGGATACTGATTCAGCAGGGCACAGGTGTACACCTGCTCTATGTCACCGGAGAGTGGGTGCTGCAGATCAGGATACTGATGCAGCAGGGCACAGGTGAACAGCTACTCTATGCCACTGGTGAGCAGGTGCTGCAGGTCAGGAGACTGATGCAACAGGGCACAGGTGACCCCTGATCCTGCTCTCTGCCACTGGTGATCAGGTGCTGCAGATCAGGAGACTGATGCAGCAGGGCACAGGTGTACACCTGCTTTATGCCACTGGCGAGCAAGTGCTGCAGATCAGGATACTAATGCAGCAGGGCACAGGTGTACACCTGCTCTATGTCACTGGAGAGCAGGTGCTACAGATCAGGAGACTGATGCAGCAGGGCACAGGTGTACACCTGCTCTATGCCACTGGTGAGCAGGTGCTGCAGATCAGGAGACTAATGCAGCAGGGCACAGGTGACCCCTGATCCTGCTCTCTGCTACTGGCCAGGAGGCGCTGCAGATCAGGAGACTGATGCAGCAGGGCACAGTTGCACACCTGCTCTATGCCACTGGCGAGCAGGTGCTGCAGATCGGAGACTGATGCAGTAGGGCACAGGTGACCCCTGATCCTGCTCTCTGCTACTGGCGAGCAGGCGCTGCAGATCAGGAGACTGATGCAGCAGGCCATAGGTGTACACCTGCTCTATGCCACTGGTAAGCAGTTGCTGCATATCAGGATACTGATGCAGCAGGGCACGGGTGTACACCTGCTCTATGCCACTGGCGAGCAGGTGCTGCAGATCGGGAGACTGATGCAGAAGGGCACAGGTGTACACCTGCTCTATGCCACTGGCGAGCAGGTGCTGCAGATCAGGAGACTGATGCAGCAAGGCACAGGTGTACACCTGCTCTATGTCACTGGCGAGCAGGCGCTGCAGATCAGGAGACTGATGCAGCAGGGCACAGGTGACCGCTGATCCTGCTCTCTGCCATTGGCGAGCAGGTGCTGCAGATCAGGAGACTGATGCAGCAGGGCACAGGTGTACACCTGCTTTATGCCACTGGCGAGCAAGTGCTGCAGATCAGGATACTGATGCAGCAGGGCACAGGTGTACACCTGCTGTATGTCACTGGAGAGCAGGTGCTGCAGATCAGGAGACTGATGCAGCAGGGCACAGGTGTACACCTGCTCTATGCCACTGGTGAGCAGGTGCTGCAGATCCAGAGACTGATGCAGCAAGGCACAGGTGTACACCTGTTCTATGCCACTGGAGAGCGGGTGCTGCAGATCAGGCGGCTGATGCAGCAGGGCACAGGTGACCCCTGATCCTGCTCTATGCCACTGGCGAGCAGGCGCTGCAGATCAGGATACTGATTCAGCAGGGCACAGGTGTACACCTGCTCTATGTCACTGGAGAGTGGGTGCTGCAGATCAGGATACTGATGCAGCAGGGCACAGGTGAACAGCTACTCTATGCCACTGGCGAGCAGGTGCTGCAGGTCAGGAGACTGATGCAACAGGGCACAGGTGACCCCTGATCCTGCTCTCTGCCACTGGTGATCAGGTGCTGCAGATCAGGAGACTGGTGCAGCAGGGCACAGGTGTACACCTGCTTTATGCCACTGGTGAGCAAGTGCTGCAGATCAGGATACTAATGCAGCAGGGCACAGGTGTACACCTGCTCTATGTCACTGGAGAGCAGGTGCTACAGATCAGGAGACTGATGCAGCAGGGCACAGGTGTACACCTGCTCTATGCCACTGGTGAGCAGGTGCTGCAGATCAGGAGACTAATGCAGCAGGGCACAGGTGACCCCTGATCCTGCTCTCTGCTACTGGCGAGCAGGTGCTGCAGATCAGGAGACTGATGCAGCAGGGCACAGGTGCACACCTGCTCTATGCCACTGGCGAGCAGGTGCTGCAGATCGGAGACTGATGCAGTAGGGCACAGGTGACCCCTGATCCTGCTCTCTGCTACTGGCGAGCAGGCGCTGCAGATCAGGAGACTGATGCAGCAGGGCACAGGTGTACACCTGCTTTATGCCACTGGCGAGCAAGTGCTGCAGATCAGGATACCGATGCAGCAGGGCACAGGTGTACACCTGCTCTATGTCACTGGAGAGCAGGTGCTGCAGATCAGGAGACTGATGCAGCAGGGCACAGGTGTACACCTGCTCTATGCCTCTGGTGAGCAGGTACTGCAGATCCGGAGACTGATGCAGCAAGGCACAGGTGTACACCTGTTCTATGCCACTGGAGAGCGGGTGCTGCAGATCAGGAGGCTGATGCAGCAGGGCACAGGTGACCCCTGATCCTGCTCTATGCCACTGGCGAGCAGGCGCTGCAGATCAGGATACTGATTCAGCAGGGCACAGGTGTACACCTGCTCTATGTCACTGGAGAGTGGGTGCTGCAGATCAGGATACTGATGCAGCAGGGCACAGGTGAACAGCTACTCTATGTCACTGGCGAGCAGGCGCTGCAGATCAGGAGACTGATGCAGCAGGGCACAGGTGACCGCTGATCCTGCTCTCTGCCATTGGCGAGCAGGTGCTGCAGATCAGGAGACTGATGCAGCAGGGCACAGGTGTACACCTGCTTTATGCCACTGGCGAGCAAGTGCTGCAGATCAGGATACTGATGAAGCAGGGCACAGGTGTACACCTGCTCTATGTCACTGGAGAGCAGGTGCTGCAGATCAGGAGACTGATGCAGCAGGGCACAGGTGTACACCTGCTCTATGCCACTGGTGAGCAGGTGCTGCAGATCCGGAGACTGATGCAGCAAGGCACAGGTGTACACCTGTTCTATGCCACTGGAGAGCGGGTGCTGCAGATCAGGAGGCTGATGCAGCAGGGCACAGGTGACCCCTGATCCTGCTCTATGCCACTGGCGTGCAGGCGCTGCAGATCAGGATACTGATGCAGCAGGGCACAGGTGTACACCTGCTCTACGCCACTGGAGAGCGGATGCTGCAGATCAGGATACTGATGCAGCAGGGCACAGGGGTACAACTGCTCTATGCCACTGGCGAGCAGGTGCTGCAGATCAGGAGACTGATGCAGCAGTGCACAGGTGTACACCTGCTCTATGTCACTGGAGAGCAGGTGCTGCAGATCAGGAGACTGATGCAGCAGGGCACTGGTGACCCCTGATCCTGCTCTCTGCTACTGGCGAGCAGGCGAAGCAGATCAGGAGACTGATGCAGCAGGGCACAGGTGTACACCTGCTCTATGCCACTGGCGAGCAGGTGCTGCAGATCCGAGACTGATGCAGTAGGGCACAGGTGACCCCTGATCCTGCTCTCTGCTACTGGCGAGCAGGCGCTGCAGATCAGGAGACTGATGCAGCAGGGCACAGGTGTACACCTGCTCTATGCCACTGGTGAGCAGTTGCTGCATATCAGGATACTGATGCAGCAGGGCACGGGTTTACACCTGCTATATGCCACTGGAGAGCGGTTGCTGCAGATCATGATACTGATGCAGCAGGGCACAGGTGTACAACTGCTCTATGCCACTGGCGAGCAGGTGCTGCAGATCAGGAGACTGATGCAGCAGGGCGCAGGTGTAGACCTGCTCTATGTCACTGGAGAGCAGGTGCTGCAGATCAGGAGACTGATGCAGCAGGGCACAGATGTACACCTGCTCTATGCCACTGGCGAGCAGGTGCTGCAGGTCAGCAGACTGATGCAGCAGGGCACAGGTCTATGTCACTGGAGAGCAGGTGCTGCAGATTAGGAGACTGATGCAGCAGGGCACAGGTGTACACCTGCTCTATGCCACTGGCGAGGAGGTGCTGCAGATCAGGATGCTGATGCAGCAGGGCACAGGTGTACACCTGCTCTATGCCACTGGAGAGCAGGTGCTGCAGATCAGGATACTGATGCAGCAGGGCACAGGTGTACACCTGCTCTATGCCACTGGCGAGCAGGTGCTGCAGTTCAGCAGACTGATGCAGCAGGGTACAGGTCTATGTCACTGGAGAGCAGGTGCTGCAGATTAGGAGACTGATGCAGCAGGGCACAGGTGTACACCTGCTCTATGCCACTGGCGAGGAGCTGCTGCAGATCAGGATGCTGATGCAGCAGGGCACAGGTGTACACCTGCTCTATGCCACTGGAGAGCAGGTGCTGCAGATCAGGATACTGATGCAGCAGGGCACAGGTGTACACCTGCTCTATGCCACTGGCGAGGAGGTGCTGCAGATCAGGATACTGATGCAGCAGGGCACAGGTGTACACCTGCTCTATGCTACTGGCGAGCAGGTGCTACAGATCAGGATACTGATGCAGCAGGACACAGGTGTACACCTGCTCTATGCCACTGGGGAGCATGTGCTGCAGATCAGGAGACTGATGCAGCAGTGCACAGGTGTACACCTGCTTTATGCCACTGGCGAGCAGGTGTATTTGTATTTGTATTTGTTTATTTATAACGCGCAAACCCACAGGCCCAGGGGCATCAGGGCGCAATTTGTACAAGGTTGCAAGAAAAGAACATACAGGGATATACATTACAATAAAAGTGTGTCAAAACAGCAAAAAACAAACTTAATAATTACAAATATTACACAGGGTACAGTATCCCTAGGCTTAGCAGAGGAAGTATCCCTGAGGTAGTTGGGAGGGTAGCAGCCCGGAAATCATGTAAGGGAACAGGCGGGCTGGGTAAGTAGGACAAATGTCTGACACAACTATTGCTGGTCAAAGAGCCAGGATTTGGTTTTATTCTTGAAGGTGTTGAAGGATCAGGATACTGATGCAGCAGGGCACAGGTGTACACCTGCTCTATGCCACTGGCGAGCAGGTGCTGCAGATCAGGAGACTGATGCAGCAAGGCACAGGTGTACACCTGCTCTATGTCACTGGCGAGCATGCGCTGCAGATCAGGAGACTGATGCAGCAGGGCACAGGTGACCCCTGATCCTGCTCTCTGCCACTGGCGAGCAGGTGCTGCAGATCAGGAGACTGATGCAGTAGGGCACATGTGACCCCTGATCCTGCTCTCTGCTACTGGCGAGCAGGCGCTGCAGATCAGGAGCCTGATGCAGCAGGGCACAGGTGTACACCTGCTCTATGTCACTGGTGAGCAGGTGCTGCAGATCAGGAGACTGATGCAGCAAGACACAGGTGTACACCTGCTCTATGCCACTAGTGAGCAGTTGCTGCATATCAGGATACTGATGCAGCAGTGCACAGGTGACCCCTGATCCTGCTCTATGCCACTGGCGAGCAGGTGCTGCAGATCAGGAGACTGATGCAGCAGGGCACAGGTGTACACCTGCTCTATGCCACTGGCGAGCAGGCGCTACAGATCAGGATACTGATGCAGCAGGGCACAGGTGTACACCTGCTCTATGCCATTGGCGAGCAGGTGCTGCAGAACAGGAGACTGATGCATTAGGGCACAGGTAACCCCTGATCCTGCTCTCTGCTACTGGTGAGCAGGCGCTGCAGATCAGGAGACTGATGCAGCAGGGCACAGGTGTACACCTGCTCTATGTCACTGGTGAGCGGTTGCTGCATATCAGGATACTGATGCAGCAGGGCACAGGTGTACACCTGCTCTATGCCACTGGAGAGCAGTTGCTGCATATCAGGATACTGATGCAGCAGGGCACAGGTGTACAACAGCTCTATGCCACTGGCAAGCAGGTGCTGTAGATCAGGAGACTGATGCAGCAGGGCACAGGTGTACACCTGCTCTATGTCACTGGAGAGCAGGTGCTGCAGATCAGGAGACTGATGCAGCAGGGCACAGGTGTACACCTGCTCTATGCCACTGACCAGCAGGTGTTGCAGATCAGGAGACTGATGCAGCAGGGCACACGTGTACAGCTGTTCTATGTCACTGGAGATCAGATGCTGCAGATTGGGAGACTGATGCAGCAGGGCACAGTTGTACACCTGCTCTATGCCACTGGCGAGGAGGTGCTGCAGATCGGGATACTGATGCAGCAGGGCACAGGTGTACACCTGCTCTATGCCACTGGCGAGCAGGTGCTGCAGTTCGGGATACTGATGCAGCAGGGCACAGGTGTACACCTGCTCTATGCCACTGGCGAGCAGGTGCTGCAGATCAGGAGACTGATGCAGCAAGGCACAGGTGTACACCTGCTCTATGTCACTGGCGAGCATGCGCTGCAGATCAGGAGACTGATGCAGAAGGGCACAGGTGACCCCTGATCCTGCTCTCTGCCACTGGCGAGCAGGTGCTGCAGATCAGGAGACTGATGCAGTAGGGCACATGTGAGCCCTGATCCTGCTCTCTGCTACTGGCGAGCAGGCGCTGCAGATCAGGAGCCTGATGCAGCAGGGCACAGGTGTACACCTGCTCTATGTCACTCGTGAGCAGTTGCTGCATATCAGGATACTGATGCAGCAGGGCACAGGTGTACACCTGGTCTATGCCACTGGTGAGCGGTTGCTGCATATCAGGATACTGATGCAGCAGGGCACAGGTGTACACCTGCTCTATGACACTGGAGATTGGTTGCTGCAGATCAGGATACTGATGCAGCACGGCACAGGTGTACAACTGCTCTATGCCACTGGCGAGCAGGTGCTGCAGATCAGGAGACTGATGCAGCAGGGCACAGGTGTACACCTGCTCTATGTCACTGGAGAGCAGGTGCTGCAGATCGGGAGACTGATGCAGCTGGGCACAGGTGTACACCTGCTCTATGTCACTGGCGAGGAGGTGCTGCAGATCGGGATACTGATGCAGCAGGGCACAGGTGTACACCTGCTCTATGCCACTGGCGAGCAGGTGCTGCAGATCGGGAGACTGATGCAGAAGGGCACAGGTGTACACCTGCTCTATGCCACTGGCGAGCAGGTGCTGCAGATCAGGAGACTGATGCAGCAAGGCACAGGTGTACACCTGCTCTATGTCACTGACCGCTGATCCTGCTCTCTGCCATTGGCGAGCAGGTGCTGCAGATCAGGAGACTGATGCAGCAGGGCACAGGTGTACACCTGCTTTATGCCACTGGCGAGCAAGTGCTGCAGATCAGGATACTGATGCAGCAGGGCACAGGTGTACACCTGCTCTATGTCACTGGAGAGCAGGTGCTGCAGATCAGGAGACTGATGCAGCAAGGCACAGGTGTACACCTGCTCTATGCCACTGGTGAGCAGGTGCTGCAGATCCGGAGACTGATGCAGCATGGCACAGGTGTACACCTGTTCTATGCCACTGGAGAGCGGGTGCTGCAGATCAGGAGGCTGATGCAGCAGGGCACAGGTGACCCCTGATCCTGCTCTATGCCACTGGCGAGCAGGCGCTGCAGATCAGGATACTGATTCAGCAGGGCACAGGTGTACACCTGCTCTATGTCACTGGAGAGTGGGTGCTGCAGATCAGGATACTGATGCAGCAGGGCACAGGTGAACAGCTACTCTATGCCACTGGCGAGCAGGTGCTGCAGGTCAGGAGACTGATGCAACAGGGCACAGGTGACCCCTGATCCTGCTCTCTGCCACTGGTGATCAGGTGCTGCAGATCAGGAGACTGATGCAGCAGGGCACAGGTGTACACCTGCTTTATGCCACTGGCGAGCAAGTGCTGCAGATCAGGATACTAATGCAGCAGGGCACAAGTGTACACCTGCTCTATGTCACTGGAGAGCAGGTGCTACAGATCAGGAGACTGATGCAGCAGGGCACAGGTGTACACCTGCTCTATGCCACTGGTGAGCAGGTGCTGCAGATCAGGAGATTAATGCAGCAGGGCACAGGTGACCCCTGATCCTGCTCTCTGCTACTGGCGAGCAGGCGCTGCAGATCAGGAGACTGATGCAGCAGGGCACAGTTGCACACCTGCTCTATGCCACTGGCGAGCAGGTGCTGCAGATCGGAGACTGATGCAGTAGGGCACAGGTGACCCCTGATCCTGCTCTCTGCTACTGGCGAGCAGGCGCTGCAGATCAGGGGACTGATGCAGCAGGGAATAGGTGTACACCTGCTCTATGCCACTGGTGAGCAGTTGCTGCATATCAGGATACTGATGCAGCAGGGCACGGGTGTACACCTGCTCTATGCCACTGGCGAGCAGGTGCTGCAGATCGGGAGACTGATGCAGAAGGGCACAGGTGTACACCTGCTCTATGCCACTGGCGAGCAGGTGCTGCAGATCAGGAGACTGATGCAGCAAGGCACAGGTGTACACCTGCTCTATGTCACTGGCGAGCAGGCGCTGCAGATCAGGAGACTGATGCAGCAGGGCACAGGTGACCGCTGATCCTGCTCTCTGCCATTGGCGAGCAGGTGCTGCAGATCAGGAGACTGATGCAGCAGGGCACAGGTGTACACCTGCTTTATGCCACTGGCGAGCAGGTGCTGCAGATCAGGAGACTGATGCAGCAGGGCACAGTTGTACACCTGCTCTATGCCACTGGTGAGCAGGTGCTGCAGATCCGGAGACTGATGCAGCAAGGCACAGGTGTACACCTGTTCTATGCCACTGGAGAGCGGGTGCTGCAGATCAGGCGGCTGATGCAGCAGGGCACAGATGACCCCTGATCCTGCTCTATGCCACTGGCGAGCAGGCGCTGCAGATCAGGATACTGATTCAGCAGGGCACAGGTGTACACCTGCTCTATGTCACTGGAGAGTGGGTGCTGCAGATCAGGATACTGATGCAGCAGGGCACAGGTGAACAGCTACTCTATGCCACTGGCGAGCAGGTGCTGCAGGTCAGGAGACTGATGCAACAGGGCACAGGTGACCCCTGATCCTGCTCTCTGCCACTGGTGATCAGGTGCTGCAGATCAGGAGACTGATGCAGCAGGGCACAGGTGTACACCTGCTTTATGCCACTGGTGAGCAAGTGCTGCAGATCAGGATACTAATGCAGCAGGGCACAGGTGTACACCTGCTCTATGTCACTGGAGAGCAGGTGCTGCAGATCAGGAGACTAATGCAGCAGGGCACAGGTGACCCCTGATCCTGCTCTCTGCTACTGGCGAGCAGGTGCTGCAGATCAGGAGACTGATGCAGCAGGGCACAGGTGCACACCTGCTCTATGCCACTGGCGAGCAGGTGCTGCAGATCGCAGACTGATGCAGTAGGGCACAGGTGACCCCTGATCCTGCTCTCTGCTACTGGCGAGCAGGCGCTGCAGATCAGGAGACTGATGCAGCAGGGCACAGGTGTACACCTGCTTTATGCCACTGGCGAGCAAGTGCTGCAGATCAGGATACTGATGCAGCAGGGCACAGGTGTACACCTGCTCTATGTCACTGGAGAGCAGGTGCTGCAGATCAGGAGACTGATGCAGCAGGGCACAGGTGTACACCTGCTCTATGCCACTGGTGAGCAGGTGCTGCAGATCCGGGACTGATGCAGCAAGGCACAGGTGTACACCTGTTCTATGCCACTGGAGAGCGGGTGCTGCAGATCAGGAGGCTGATGCAGCAGGGCACAGGTGACCCCTGATCCTGCTCTATGCCACTGGCGAGCAGGCGCTGCAGATCAGGATACTGATTCAGCAGGGCACAGGTGTACACCTGCTCTATGTCATTGGAGAGTGGGTGCTGCAGATCAGGATACTGATGCAGCAGGGCACAGGTGAACAGCTACTCTATGTCACTGGCGAGCAGGCGCTGCAGATCAGGAGACTGATGCAGCAGGGCACAGGTGACCGCTGATCCTGCTCTCTGCCATTGGCGAGCAGGTGCTGCAGATCAGGAGACTGATGCAGCAGGGCACAGGTGTACACCTGCTTTATGCCACTGGCGAGCAAGTGCTGCAGATCAGGATACTGATGCAGCAGGGCACAGGTGTACACCTGCTCTATGTCACTGGAGAGCAGGTGCTGCAGATCAGGAGACTGATGCAGCAGGGCACAGGTGTACACCTGCTCTATGCCACTGGTGAGCAGGTGCTGCAGATCCGGAGACTGATGCAGCAAGGCACAGGTGTACACCTGTTCTATGCCACTGGAGAGCGGGTGCTGCAGATCAGGAGGCTGATGCAGCAGGGCACAGGTGACCCCTGATCCTGCTCTATGCCACTGGCGAGCAGGCGCTGCAGATCAGGATACTGATGCAGCAGGGCACAGATGTACACCTGCTCTATGCCACTGGAGAGCGGATGCTGCAGATCAGGATACTGATGCAGCAGGGCACAGGGGTACAACTGCTCTATGCCACTGGCGAGCAGGTGCTGCAGATCAGGAGACTGATGCAGCAGTCCACAGGTGTACACCTGCTCTATGTCACTGGAGAGCAGGTGCTGCAGATCAGGAGACTGATGCAGCAGGGCACAGGTGACCCCTGATCCTGCTCTCTGCTACTGGCGAGCAGGCGCTGCAGATCAGGAGACTGATGCAGCAGGGCACAGGTGTACACCTGCTCTATGCCACTGGCGAGCAGGTGCTGCAGATCGGAGACTAATGCAGTAGGGCACAGGTGACCCCTGATCCTGCTCTCTGCTACTGGCAAGCAGGCGCTGCAGATCAGGAGACTGATGCAGCAGGGCACATGTGTACACCTGCTCTATGCCACTGGTGAGCAGTTGCTGCATATCAGGATACTGATGCAGCAGGGCACGGGTTTACACCTGCTATATGCCACTGGAGAGCGGTTGCTGCAGATCAGGATACTGATGCAGCAGGGCACAGGTGTACAACTGCTCTATGCCACTGGCGAGCAGGTGCTGCAGATCAGGAGACTGATGCAGCAGGGCGCAGGTGTACACCTGCTCTATGTCACTGGAGAGCAGGTGCTGCAGATCAGGAGACTGATGCAGCAGGGCACAGATGTACACCTGCTCTATGCCACTGGCGAGCAGGTGCTGCAGGTCAGCAGACTGATGCAGCAGGGCACAGGTCTATGTCACTGGAGAGCAGGTGCTGCAGATTAGGAGACTGATGCAGCAGGGCACAGGTGTACACCTGCTCTATGCCACTGGCGAGGAGGTGCTGCAGATCAGGATGCTGATGCAGCAGGGCACAGGTGTACACCTGCTCTATGCCACTGGAGAGCAGGTGCTGCAGATCAGGATACTGATGCAGCAGGGCACAGGTGTACACCTGCTCTATGCCACTGGCGAGGAGGTGCTGCAGATCAGGATACTGATGCAGCAGGGCACAGGTGTACACCTGCTCTATGCCACTGGCGAGCAGGTGCTACAGATCAGGATACTGATGCAGCAGGACACAGGTGTACACCTGCTCTATACCACTGGTGAGCATGTGCTGCAGATCAGGAGACTGATGCAGCAGTGCACAGGTGTACACCTGCTTTATGCCACTGGCGAGCAGGTGCTGCAGATCAGGAGACTGATGCAGCAAGGCACAGGTGTACACCTGCTCTATGCCACTGGTGAGCAGTTGCTGCATATCAGGATATTGATGCAGCAGTGCACAGGTGACCCCTGATCCTGCTCTATGCCACTGGCGAGCAGGTGCTGCAGATCAGGAGACTGATGCAGCAGGGCACAGGTGTACACCTGCTCTATGCCACTGGCGAGCAGGCGCTACAGATCAGGATACTGATGCAGCAGGGCACATGTGTACACCTGCTCTATGCCACTGGCGAGCAGGTGCTGCAGAACAGGAGACTGATGCAGTAGGGCACAGGTAACCCCTGATCCTGCTCTCTGCTACTGGCGAGCAGGCGCTGCAGATCAGGAGACTGATGCAGCAGGGCACAGGTGTACACCTGCTCTATGTCACTGGTGAGCGGTTGCTGCATATCAGGATACTGATGCAGCAGGGCACAGGTGTACACCTGCTCTATGCCACTGGAGAGCGGTTGCTGCATATCAGGATACTGATGCAGCAGGGCACAGGTGTACAACAGCTCTATGCCACTGGCAAGCAGGTGCTGTAGATCAGGAGACTGATGCAGCAGGGCACAGGTGTACACCTGCTCTATGTCACTGGAGAGCAGGTGCTGCAGATCAGGAGACTGATGCAGCAGGGCACAGGTGTACACCTGCTCTATGCCACTGACAAGCAGGTGTTGCAGATCAGGAGACTGATGCAGCAGGGCACACGTGTACAGCTGCTCTATGTCACTGGAGAGCAGGTGCTGCAGATCGGGAGACTGATGCAGCAGGGCACAGTTGTACACCTGCTCTATGCCACTGGCGAGGAGGTGCTGCAGATCGGATACTGATGCAGCAGGGCACAGGTGTAAGCCTGCTCTATGCCACTAGCGAGCAGATGCTGCAGTTCGGGATACTGATGCAGCAGGGCACAGGTGTACACCTGCTCTATGCCACTGGCGAGCAGGTGCTGCAGATCAGGAGACTGATGCAGCAAGGCACAGGTGTACACCTGCTCTATGTCACTGGCGAGCAGGCGCTGCAGATCAGGAGACTGATGCAGCAGGGCACAGGTGACCCCTGATCCTGCTCTCTGCCACTGGCGAGCAGGTGCTGCAGATCAGGAGACTGATGCAGTAGGGCACATGTGACCCCTGATCCTGCTCTCTGCTACTGGCGAGCAGGCGCTGCAGATCAGGAGCCTGATGCAGCAGGGCACAGGTGTACACCTGCTCTATGCCACTGGTGAGCAGTTGCTGCATATCAGGATACTGATGCAGCAGGGCACAGGTGTACACCTGCTCTATGCCACTGGCGAGCAGGTGCTGCAGAACAGGAGACTGATGCAGTAGGGCACAGGTAACCCCTGATCCTGCTCTCTGCTACTGGCGAGCAGGCGCTGCAGATCAGGAGACTGATGCAGCAGGGCACAGGTGTACACCTGCTCTATGTCCCTGGTGAGCGGTTGCTGCATATCAGGATACTGATGCAGCAGGGAACAGGTGTACACCTGCTCTATGCCACTGGAGAGCGGTTGCTGCATATCAGGATACTGATGCAGCAGGGCACAGGTGTACAACAGCTCTATGCCACTGGCAAGCAGGTGCTGTAGATCAGGAGACTGATGCAGCAGGGCACAGGTGTACACCTGCTCTATGTCACTGGAGAGCAGGTGCTGCAGATCAGGAGACTGATGCAGCAGGGCACAGGTGTACACCTGCTCTATGCCACTGACAAGCAGGTGTTGCAGATCAGGAGACTGATGCAGCAGGGCACACGTGTACAGCTGCTCTATGTCACTGGAGAGCAGGTGCTGCAGATCGGGAGACTGATGCAGCAGGGCACAGTTGTACACCTGCTCTATGCCACTGGCGAGGAGGTGCTGCAGATCGGGATACTGATGCAGCAGGGCACAGGTGTACACCTGCTCTATGCCACTAGCGAGCAGATGCTGCAGTTCGGGATACTGATGCAGCAGGGCACAGGTGTACACCTGCTCTATGCCACTGGCGAGCAGGTGCTGCAGATCAGGAGACTGATGCAGTAAGGCACATGTGACCCCTGATCCTGCTCTCTGCTACTGGCGAGCAGCCGCTGCAGATCAGGAGCCTGATGCAGCAGGGCACAGGTGTACACCTGCTCTATGCCACTGGTGAGCAGTTGCTGCATATCAGGATACTGATGCAGCAGGGCACAGGTGTACACCTGGTCTATGCCACTGGTGAGCGGTTGCTGCATATCAGGATACTGATGCAGCAGGGCACAGGTGTACAACTGCTCTATGCCACTGGCGAGCAGGTGCTGCAGATCAGGAGACTGATGCAGCAGTGCACAGGTGTACACCTGCTCTATGTCACTGGAGAGCAGGTGCTGCAGATCGGGAGACTGATGCAGCAGGGCACAGGTGTACACCTGCTCTATGTCACTGGCGAGGAGGTGCTGCAGATCGGGATACTGATGCAGCAGGGCACAGGTGTACACCTGCTCTATGCCACTGACGAGCAGGTGCTGCAGATCGGGAGACTGATGCAGAAGGGCACAGGTGTACACCTGCTCTATGCCACTGGCGAGCAGGCGCTGCAGATCAGGATACTGATTCAGCAGGGCACAGGTGTACACCTGCTCTATGTCACTGGAGAGTGGGTGCTGCAGATCAGGATACTGATGCAGCAGGGCACAGGTGAACAGCTACTCTATGCCACTGGCGAGCAGGTGCTGCAGGTCAGGAGACTGATGCAGCAGGGCACAGGTGTACACCTGCTTTATGCCACTGGCGAGCAAGTGCTGCAGATCAGGATACTGATGCAGCAGGGCACAGGTGTACACCTGCTCTATGTCACTGGAGAGCAGGTGCTGCAGATCAGGAGACTGATGCAGCAGGGC
This sequence comes from Ambystoma mexicanum, assembly GCF_040938575.1. NCBI lineage: Eukaryota > Metazoa > Chordata > Amphibia > Caudata > Ambystomatidae > Ambystoma > Ambystoma mexicanum. The sequence goes on from NC_090936.1 coordinate 1,245,861,391, forward strand.
ACAGGTGTACACCTGCTCTATGCCACTGGTGAGCAGGTGCTGCAGATCCGGAGACTGATGCAGCAAGGCACAGGTGTACACCTGTTCTATGCCACTGGAGAGCGGGTGCTGCAGATCAGGAGGCTGATGCAGCAGGGCACAGGTGACCCCTGATCCTGCTCTATGCCACTGGCGAGCAGGCGCTGCAGATCAGGATACTGATTCAGCAGGGCACAGGTGTACACCTGCTCTATGTCACTGGAGAGTGGGTGCTGCAGATCAGGATACTGATGCAGCAGGGCAGAGGTGAACAGCTACTCTATGCCACTGGCGAGCAGGTGCTGCAGGTCAGGAGACTGATGCAACAGGGCACAGGTGACCCCTGATCCTGCTCTCTGCCACTGGTGATCAGGTGCTGCAGATCAGGAGACTGATGCAGCAGGGCACAGGTGTACACCTGCTTTATGCCACTGGCGAGCAAGTGCCGCAGATCAGGATACTAATGCAGCAGGGCACAGGTGTACACCTGCTCTATGTCACTGGAGAGCAGGTGCTACAGATCAGGAGACTGATGCAGCAGGGCACAGGTGTACACCTGCTCTATGCCACTGGTGAGCAGGTGCTGCAGATCAGGAGACTAATGCAGCAGGGCACAGGTGACCCCTGATCCTGCTCTCTGCTACTGGCGAGCAGGCGCTGCAGATCAGGAGACTGATACAGCAGGGCACAGTTGCACACCTGCTCTATGCCACTGGCGAGCAGGTGCTGCAGATCGGAGACTGATGCAGTAGGGCACAGGTGACCCCTGATCCTGCTCTCTGCTACTGGCGAGCAGGCGCTGCAGATCAGGAGACTGATGCAGCAGGGCACAGGTGTACACCTGCTCTATGCCACTGGTGAGCAGTTGCTGCATATCAGGATAGTGATGCAGCAGGGCACGGGTGTACACCTGCTATATGCCACTGGAGAGCGGTTGCTGCAGATCAGGATACTGATGCAGCAGGGCAAAGGTGTCCAACTGCTCTATGCCACTGGCGACCAGGTGCTGCAGATAAGGAGACTGATGCAGCAGGGCGCAGGTGTACACCTGCTCTATGTCACTGGAGAGCAGGTGCTGCAGATCAGGAGACTGATGCAGCAGGGCACAGATGTACACCTGCTCTATGCCACTGGCGAGCAGGTGCTGCAGATCAGCAGACTGATGCAGCAGGGCACAGGTCTATGTCACTGGAGAGCAGGTGGTGCAGATTAGGAGACTGATGCAGCAGGGCACAGGTGTACACCTGCTCTATGCGACTGGCGAGGAGGTGCTGCAGATCAGGATACTGATGCAGCAGGGCACAGGTGTACACCTGCTCTATGCCACTGGCGAGCAGGTGCTACAGATCAGGATACTGATGCAGCAGGGCACAGGTGTACACCTGCTCTATGCCACTGGTGAGCAGGTGCTGCAGATCAGGAGAATGATGCAGCAAGGCACAGGTGTACACCTGCTCTATGCCACTGGAGAGCAGGCACTGCAGATCAGGAGACTGATGCAGCAGGGCACAGGTGACCCCTGATCCTGCTCTCTGCCACCGGCGAGCAGGTGCTGCAGATCAGGAGACTGATCCAGCAGGGCACAGGTGTACACCTGTTCTATGCCACTGGAGAGCGGGTGCTGCAGATCAGGAGGCTGATGCAGCAGGGCACAGGTGTACACCTGTGCCCTGCTGCATCAGTATCCTGATCTGCAGCACCTCCTTGCCACTGCTCCTGCTCTATGCCACTGGCGAGGAGGTGCTGCAGATCAGGATACTGATGCAGCAGGGCACAGGTGTACACCTACTCTATGCCACTGGCGAGCAGTTGCTACAGATCAGGATACTGATGCAGCAGGGCACAGGTTTACACCTGATCTATGTCACTGGAGAGCGGGTGATGCAGATCAGGATACTGATGCAGCAGGGCACAGGTGTACACCTGCTCTATGCCACTGCTGAGCAGGTGCTGCAGATCCGGAGACTGATGCAGCAAGGCACAGGTGTACACCTGTTCTATGCCACTGGAGAGCGGGTGCTGCAGATCAGGAGGCTGATGCAGCAGGGCACAGGTGGCCCCTGATCATACTCTATGTCACTGGAGAGCAGGTGCTGCAGATTAGGAGACTGATGCAGCAGGGCACAGGTGTACACCTGCTCTATGCCACTGGCGAGGAGGTGCTGCAGATCAGGATACTGATGCAGCAGGGCACAGGTGTACACCTGCTCTATGCCACTGGCGAGCAGGTGCTACAGATCAGGATACTGATGCAGCAGGGCACAGGTGTACACCTGCTCTATGCCACTGGTGAGCAGGTGCTGCAGATCAGGAGAATGATGCAGCAAGGCACAGGTGTACAGCTGCTCTATGCCACTGGAGAGCGGGTGCTGCAGATCAGGAGGCTGATGCAGCAGGGCACAGGTGTACACCTGCTCTATGCCACTGGCGAGCAGGTGCTACAGATCAGGATACTGATGCAGCAGGGCACAGGTGTACACCTGCTCTATGCCACTGGTGAGCAGGTGCTGCAGATCAGGAGAATGATGCAGCAAGGCACAGGTGTACACCTGCTCTATGCCACTGGAGAGCGGGTGCTGCAGATCAGGAGACTGATGCAGCAGGGCACAGGTGACCCCTGATCCTGCTCTCTGCCACCGGCGAGCAGGTGCTGCAGATCAGGAGACTGATGCAGCAGGGCACAGGTGTACACCTGTTCTATGCCACTGGAGAGCGGGTGCTGCAGATCAGGAGGCTGATGCAGCAGGGCACAGGTGTATACCTGTTCTATGCCACCGGCGAGCAGGTGCTGCAGATCAGGAGGCTGATGCAGCAGGGCACAGGTGTATACCTGTGCCCTGCTGCATCAGTATCCTGATCTGCAGCACCTCCTCGCCACTGCTCCTGCTCTATGCCACTGGCGAGGAGGTGCTGCAGATCAGGATACTGATGCAGCAGGGCACAGGTGTACACCTGCTCTATGCCACTGGCGAGCAGTTGCTACAGATCAGGATACTGATGCAGCAGGGCACAGGTGTACACCTGATCTATGTCACTGGAGAGCAGGTGCTGCAGATCAGGATACTGATGCAGCAGGGCACAGGTGTACACCTGTTCTATGCCACTGGAGAGCGGGTGCTGCAGATCAGGAGGCTGATGCAGCAGGGCACAGGTGGCCCCTAATCGTACTCTATGCCACTGGCAAGCAGGCGCTGCAGATCAGGATACTGATGCAGCAGGGCACAGGTGTACACCTGCTCTATGCCACTGGAGAGCGGATGCTGCAGATCAGGATACTGATGCAGCAGGGCACAGGTGCACAACTGCTCTATGCCACTGGCGAGCAGGTGCTGCAGATCAGGAGACTGATGCAGCAGGGCATAGGTGTACACCTGCTCTATGCCACTGGTGAGCAGGTGCTGCAGATCAGGAGACTAATGCAGCAGGGCACAGGTGACCCCTGATCCTGCTCTCTGCTACTGGCGAGCAGGCGCTGAAGATCAGGAGACTGATGCAGCAGGGCACAGTTGCACACCTGCTCTATGCCACTGGCGAGCAGGTGCTGCAGATCGGAGACTGATGCAGTAGGGCACAGGTGACCCCTGATCCTGCTCTCTGCTACTGGCGAGCAGGCGCTGCAGATCAGGAGACTGATGCAGCAGGGCACAGGTGCACACCTGCTCTATGCCAGCAGGTGCTGCAGATCGGAGACTGATACAGCAGGGCACAGGTGTACACCTGCTCTATGCCACTGGTGAGCAGTTGCTGCATATCAGGATACTGATGCAGCAGGGCACGGGTGTACACCTGCTATATGCCACTGGAGAGCGGTTGCTGCAGATCAGGATACTGATGCAGCAGGGCACAGGTGTCCAACTGCTCTATGCCACTGGCGACCAGGTGCTGCAGATCAGGAGACTGATGCAGCAGGGCGCAGGTGTACACCTGCTCTATGTCACTGGAGAGCAGGTGCTGCAGATCAGGAGACTGATGCAGCAGGGCACAGATGTACACCTGCTCTATGCCACTGGCGAGCAGGTGCTGCAGATCAGCAGACTGATGCAGCAGGGCACAGGTCTATGTCACTGGAGAGCAGGTGGTGCAGATTAGGAGACTGATGCAGCAGGGCACAGGTGTACAACTGCTCTATGCCACTGGCGAGCAGGTGCTGTAGATCAAGAGACTGATGCAGCAGGGCACAGGTGTACACCTGCTCTATGCCACTGGCGAGCAGGTGCTGCAGATCAGCAGACTGATGCAGCAGGGCACAGGTCTATGTCACTGGAGAGCAGGTGGTGCAGATTAGGAAACTGATGCAGCAGGGCACAGGTGTACAACTGCTCTATGCCACTGGCGAGCAGGTGCTGTAGATCAAGAGACTGATGCAGCAGGGCACAGGTGTACACCTGCTCTATGCCACTGGCGAGCAGTTGCTGCAGATCAGCAGACTGATGCAGCAGGGCACAGGTCTATGTCACTGGAGAGCAGGTGGTGCAGATTAGGATACTGATGCAGCAGGGCACAGGTGTACAACTGCTCTATGCCACTGGCGAGCAGGTGCTGTAGATCAAGAGACTGATGCAGCAGGGCACAGGTGTACACCTGCTCTATGCCACTGGCGAGCAGGTGCTGCAGATCAGGAGACTGATGCAGCAGGGCACAGGTGTACACCTGCTCTATGTCACTGGAGAGCAGATGCTTCAGTTCAGGAGACTGATGCAGCAGGGCACAGGTGTACACCTGCTCTATGTCACTGGCGAGGAGGTGCTGCAGATCGGGAGACTGATGCAGCAGGGCACAGGTGTACACCTGCTCTATGCCACTGGCGAGCAGGTGCTGCAGATCAGGAGAGGGATGCAGCAGGGCACAAGTGACCCCTGATCCTGCTCTCTGCCACTGGCGAGCAGGTGCTGCAGATCAGGAGACTGATGCAGTAGGGTACAGGTGTACACCTGCTTTATGCCACTGGCGAGCAAGTGCTGCAGATCAGGATACTGATGCAGCAGGGCACAGGTGTACACCTGCTCTATGTCACTGGAGAGCAGGTGCTGCAGATCAGGAGACTGATGCAGCAGGGCACAGGTGTACACCTGCTCTATGCCACTGGCGAGCAGGTGCTGCAGATCCGGAGACTGATGCAGCAAGGCACAGGTGTACACCTGTTCTATGCCACTGGAGAGTGGGTGCTGCAGATCAGGATACTGATGCAGCAGGGCACAGGTGAACAGCTACTATATGCCACGGGCGAGCAGGTGCTGCAGGTCAGGAGACTGATGCAACAGGGCACAGGTGACCCCTGATCCTGCTCTCTGCCACTGGTGAGCAGGTGCTGCAGATCAGCAGACTGATGCAGCAGGGCACAGGTGTACACCTGCTTTATGCCACTGGCGAGCAAGTGCTGCAGATCAGGATACTAATGCAGCAGGGCACAGGTGTACACCTGCTCTATGCCACTGGTGAGCAGGTGCTGCAGATCAGGAGACTGATGCAGCAGGGCACAGGTGTACACCTGCTCTATGCCACTGGTGAGCAGGTCTTGCAGATCCGGAGACTGATGCAGCAAGGCACAGGTGTACACCTGTTCTATGCCACTGGAGAGCGGGTGCTGCAGATCAGGAGGCTGATGCAGCAGGGCACAGGTGACCCCTGATCCTGCTCTATGCCACTGGCGAGCAGGCGCTGCAGATCAGGATACTAATGCAGCAGGGCACAGGTGTACACCTGCTCTATGTCACTGGAGAGCGGGTGCTGCAGATCAGGATACTGATGCAGCAAGGCACAGGTGTACAACTGCTCTATGCCACTGGCGAGCAGGTGCTGCAGATCAGGAGACTGATGCAGCAGTGCACAGGTGTACACCTGCTCTATGTCACTGGAGAGCAGGTGCTGCAGATCAGGAGACTGATGCAGCAGGGCACAGGTGACCCCTGATCCTGCTCTTTGCTACGGGCGAGCAGGCGCTGCAGATCAGGAGACTGATGCAGCAGGGCACAGGTGTACACCTGCTCTATGCCACTGGCGAGCAGACGCTGCAGATCAGGATACTGATGCAGCAGGGCACAGGTGTACACCTGCTCTATGCCACTGGCGAGCAGGTGCTGCAGATCGGAGACTGATGCAGTAGGGCACAGGTGACCCCTGATCCTGCTCTCTGCTACTGGCGAGCAGGCGCTGCAGATCAGGAGACTGATGCAGCGGGGCACATGTGTACACCTGCTTTATGCCACTGGTGAGCAGTTGCTGCATATCAGGATACTGATGCAGCAGGGCACGGGTGTACACCTGCTATATGCCACTGGAGAGCGGTTGCTGCAGATCAGGATACTGATGCAGCAGGGCACAGGTGTATAACTGCTCTATGCCACTGGCGAGCAGGTGCTGCAGATCAGGAGACTGATGCAGCAGGGCACAGGTGTACACCTGCTCTATGTCATTCGAGAGCAGGTGCTGCAGATCAGGAGACTGATGCAGCAGGGCACAGATGTACACCTGCTCTATGCCACTGGCGAGCAGGTGCTGCAGATCAGGAGACTGATGCAGCAGGGCACAGGTGTACACCTGCTCTATGCCACTGGTGAGCAGGTCTTGCAGATCCGGAGACTGATGCAGCAAGGCACAGGTGTACACCTGTTCTATGCCACTGGAGAGCGGGTGCTGCAGATCAGGAGGCTGATGCAGCAGGGCACAGGTGACCCCTGATCCTGCTCTATGCCACTGGCGAGCAGGCGCTGCAGATCAGGATACTAATGCAGCAGGGCACAGGTGTACACCTGCTCTATGTCACTGGAGAGCGGGTGCTGCAGATCAGGATACTGATGCAGCAAGGCACAGGTGTACAACTGCTCTATGCCACTGGCGAGCAGGTGCTGCAGATCAGGAGACTGATGCAGCAGTGCACAGGTGTACACCTGCTCTATGTCACTGGAGAGCAGGTGCTGCAGATCAGGAGACTGATGCAGCAGGGCACAGGTGACCCCTGATCCTGCTCTTTGCTACGGGCGAGCAGGCGCTGCAGATCAGGAGACTGATGCAGCAGGGCACAGGTGTACACCTGCTCTATGCCACTGGCGAGCAGACGCTGCAGATCAGGATACTGATGCAGCAGGGCACAGGTGTACACCTGCTCTATGCCACTGGCGAGCAGGTGCTGCAGATCGGAGACTGATGCAGTAGGGCACAGGTGACCCCTGATCCTGCTCTCTGCTACTGGCGAGCAGGCGCTGCAGATCAGGAGACTGATGCAGCGGGGCACATGTGTACACCTGCTTTATGCCACTGGTGAGCAGTTGCTGCATATCAGGATACTGATGCAGCAGGGCACGGGTGTACACCTGCTATATGCCACTGGAGAGCGGTTGCTGCAGATCAGGATACTGATGCAGCAGGGCACAGGTGTATAACTGCTCTATGCCACTGGCGAGCAGGTGCTGCAGATCAGGAGACTGATGCAGCAGGGCACAGGTGTACACCTGCTCTATGTCATTCGAGAGCAGGTGCTGCAGATCAGGAGACTGATGCAGCAGGGCACAGATGTACACCTGCTCTATGCCACTGGCGAGCAGGTGCTGCAGATCAGGAGACTGATGCAGCAGGGCACAGGTGTACACCTGCTCTATGCCACTGGCGAGCAGGTTCTGCAGATCAGGATACTGATGCAGCAGGGCACAGGTGTACACCTGCTCTATGCCACTGGCAAGGAGGTGCTGCAGATCAGGATACTGATGCAGCAGGGCACAGGTGTACACCTGCTCTATGCCACTGGTGAGCAGGTGCTACAGATCAGGATACTGATGCAGCAGGACACAGGTGTACACCTGCTCTATGCCACTGGTGAGCAGGTGCTGCAGATCAGGAGACTGATGCAGCAAGACACAGGTGTACACCTGCTCTATGCCACTGGCGAGCAGGTGCTGCAGATCAGGAGACTGATGCAGCAGGGCACAGGTGACCCCTGATCCTGCTCTCTGCCACTGGCGAGCAGGTGCTGCAGATCAGGAGACTGATGCAGCAGGGCACAGGTGTACACCTGTTCTATGCCACTAGAGAGCGGGTGCTGCAGATCAGGAGGCTGATGCAGAAGGGCACATGTGTACACCTGCTCTATGCCACTGGCGAGCAGGTGCTGCAGATCGGGATACTGATGCAGCAGGGCACAGGTGTACACCTGCTCTATGCCACTGGCGAGCAGGTGCTACAGATCAGGATACTGATGCAGCAGGGCACAGGTGTACACCTGATCTATGTCACTGGAGAGCGGGTGATGCAGATCAGGATACTGATGCAGCAGGGCACAGGTGTACACCTGATCCTGCTATATGCCACTGGTGAGCAGGTGCTGCAGATCAGGAGGCTGATGCAGCAGGGCACAGGTGACCCCTGATCCTGCTCTATGCCACTGGTGAGCAGGTGCTGCAGGTCAGGATACTGATGCAGTAGGGCACAGGTGAACAGCTACTCTATGCCACTGGCGAGCAGGTGCTGCAGATCTGGAGACTGATGCAGCAAGGCACAGGTGTACACCTGTTCTATGCCACTGGAGAGAGGGTGCTGCAGATCAGGAGGCTGATGCAGCAGGGCACAGGTGACCCCTGATCCTGCTCTATGCCACTGGCGAGCAGGCCCTGCAGATCAGGAGACTGATACAGCAGGGCACAGGTGTACACCTGCTTTATGCCACTGGCGAGCAAGTGCTGCAGATCAGGCTACTGATGCAGCAGGGCACAGGTGTACACCTGCTCTATGTCACTGGAGAGCAGGTGCTGCAGATCAGGAGACTGATGCAGCAGGGCACAGGTGTACACCTGCTCTATGCCACTGGTGAGCAGGTGCTGCAGATCCGGAGACTGATGCAGCAAGGCACAGGTGTACACCTGTTCTATGCCACTGGAGAGCGGGTGCTGCAGATCAGGAGACTGATGTAGCAGGGCACAGGTGACCCCTGATCCTGCTCTATGCCACTGACGAGCAGGTGTTGCAGATCAGGAGACTGATGCAGCAGGGCACAGGTGTACACCTGCTCTATGCCACTGGCGAGCAGGTGCTGCAGGTCAGGATACTGATGCAGCAGGGCACAGGTGTACACCTGCGCTATGCCACTGGAGAGCGGGTGCTGCAGATCAGGAGACTGATGCAGCAGGGCACAGGTGTACACCTGCTCTATGTCACTGGAGAGCAGGTGCTGCAGATCAGGAGACTGATGCAGCAGGGCACAGGTGTACACCTGCTCTATGCCACTGGCCAGCAGGTGCTGCAGGTCAGGATACTGATGCAGCAGGGCACAGGTAACCCCTGATCCTGCTCTATGCCACTGGTGAGCAGGCGCTGCAGATCAGGATACTGATGCAGTAGGGCACATGTGTACACCTGCTCTATGCCACTGGAGAGCGGGTGCTGCAGATCAGGAGACTGATGCAGCAGGGCACAGGTGTACACCTGCTCTATGCCACTGACGAGCAGGTGCTGCAGTTCAGGATACTGATTCAGCAGGGCACAGGTGTACACCTGCTCTATGTCACTGGAAAGCGGGTGCTGCAGATCAGGAGACTGATGCAGCAGGGCACAGGTGTACACCTGCTCTATGCCACTGGCGAGCAGGTGCTGCAGATCAGGAGACTGATGCAGCAGGGCACACGTGTACACCTGCTCTATGCCACTGGCGAGCAGGCGCTGCAGATCAGGAGACTGATGCAGCAGGGCACAGGTGTACACCTGCTCTATGCCACTGGCGAGCAGGTGCTGCAGATCCGGAGACTGATGCAGCAAGGCACAGGTGTACACCTGTTCCATGCCACTGGAGAGCGGGTGCTGCAGATCAGGAGGCTGATGCAGCAGGGCACAGGTGACCCCTGATCCTGCTCTATGCCACTGGCGAGCAGGCTCTGTAGATCAGGATACTGATGTATCAGGGCACATGTGTACACCTGCTCTATGCCACTGGAGAGCGGGTGCTGCAGATCAGAAGACTGATGCAGCAGGGCACAGGTGACCCCTGATCCTGCTCTATGCCACTGGCGAGCAGGCGCTGTAGATCAGGATACTGATGCATCAGGGCACATGTGTACACCTGCTCTATGCCACTGGAGAGCGGGTGCTGCAGATCAGAAGACTGATGCAGCAGGGCACAGGTCTACACCTGCTCTATGCCACTGGCGAGCAGGTGCTGCAGATCAGGATACTGATGCAGCAGGGCACAGGTGTACAACAGCTCTATGCCACTGGCGAGCAGGCGCTGCAGGTCAGGAGACTGATGCAGCAGGGCACAGGTGACCCCTGATCCTGCTCTATGCCACTGGCGATCAGGCGCTGCAGGTCAGGATACTGATGCAGCAGGGCACAGGTGTACACCTGTTCTATGCCACTGGAGAGCGAGTGCTGCAGGTCAGGATACTGATGCAGCAGGGCACAGGTGAACAGCTGCTCTATGCCACTGGCGAGCGGGTGCTGCAGGTCAGGATACTGATGAAGCAAGGCACAGGTGTACACCTGTTCTATGCCACTGGAGATCGGGTGCTGCAGGTCAGGAGACTGATGCAGCAAGGCACAGGTGTACACCTGTTCTATGCCACTGGCGAGCGGGTGCTGCAGGTCAGGATACTGAAGCAGCAGGGCACAGTTGAACACCTGCTCTATGTCACTGGAGAGCGGGTGCTGCAGATCAGGAGACTGATGCAGCAGGGCACAGGTGTACACCTGCTCTATGTCACTGGAGAGCGGGTGCTGTAGATCAGGAGACTGATGCAGCAGGGCACAGGTGTACACCTGCTCTATGCCACTGGTGAGCGGGTGCTGCAGATCAGGAGACTGATGCAGTAGGGCACAGGTGACCCCTGATCCTGCTCTCTGCTACTGGCGAGCAGGCGCTGCAGATCAGGAGACTGATGCAGCAGGGCACAGGTGTACACCTGCTCTATGCCACTGGCGAGCGGGTGCTGCAGATCAGGAGACTGATGCAGCAGGGCACAGGTGTACACCTGCTCTATGTCACTGGGGAGCGGGTGCTGCAGATCAGGAGACTGATGCAGCAGGGCACAGGTGTACACCTGCTCTATGCCAATGGTGAGCAGGTGCTGCAGATCAGGATACTGATGCAGCAGGGTGCAGGTGACCCCTGATCCTGCTCTATGCCACTGGTGAGCAGGTGCTGCAGATCAGGATACTGATGCAGCAGAGTGCAGGTGACCCCTGATCCTGCTCTATGCCACTGGTGAGCAGGTGCTGCAGATCAGGATACTGATGCAGCAGGGCACAGGTGTACACCTGCTCTATGTCACTGGAGAGCGGGTGCTGAAGATCTTGAGACTGGTGCAGCAGGGCACAGGTGTACAGCTGCTCTATGCCACTGGAGAGCGGGTGCTGCAGGTCAGGATACTGATGCAGCAGGGCACAGGTGAACAGCTGCTCTATGCCACTGGCGAGCGGGTGCTGCAGGTCAGGATACTGATGCAGCAAGGCACAGGTGTACACCTGTTCTATGCCACTGGAGAGCGGGTGCTGCAGGTCAGGAGACTGATGCAGCAAGGCACAGGTGTACACCTGTTCTATGCCACTGGAGAGCGGGTGCTGCAGATCAGGAGGCTGATGCAGCAGGGCACAGGTGGCCCCTAATCGTACTCTATGCCACTGGCAAGCAGGCGCTGCAGATCAGGATACTGATGCAGCAGGGCACAGGTGTACACCTGCTCTATGCCACTGGAGAGCGGATGCTGCAGATCAGGATACTGATGCAGCAGGGCACAGGTGCACAACTGCTCTATGCCACTGGCGAGCAGGTGCTGCAGATCAGGAGACTGATGCAGCAGGGCATAGGTGTACACCTGCTCTATGCCACTGGTGAGCAGGTGCTGCAGATCAGGAGACTAATGCAGCAGGGCACAGGTGACCCCTGATCCTGCTCTCTGCTACTGGCGAGCAGGCGCTGAAGATCAGGAGACTGATGCAGCAGGGCACAGTTGCACACCTGCTCTATGCCACTGGCGAGCAGGTGCTGCAGATCGGAGACTGATGCAGTAGGGCACAGGTGACCCCTGATCCTGCTCTCTGCTACTGGCGAGCAGGCGCTGCAGATCAGGAGACTGATGCAGCAGGGCACAGGTGCACACCTGCTCTATGCCAGCAGGTGCTGCAGATCGGAGACTGATGCAGTAGGGCACAGGTGACCCCTGATCCTGCTCTCTGCTACTGGCGAGCATGCGCTGCAGATCAGGAGACTGATACAGCAGGGCACAGGTGTACACCTGCTCTATGCCACTGGTGAGCAGTTGCTGCATATCAGGATACTGATGCAGCAGGGCACGGGTGTACACCTGCTATATGCCACTGGAGAGCGGTTGCTGCAGATCAGGATACTGATGCAGCAGGGCACAGGTGTCCAACTGCTCTATGCCACTGGCGACCAGGTGCTGCAGATCAGGAGACTGATGCAGCAGGGCGCAGGTGTACACCTGCTCTATGTCACTGGAGAGCAGGTGCTGCAGATCAGGAGACTGATGCAGCAGGGCACAGATGTACACCTGCTCTATGCCACTGGCGAGCAGGTGCTGCAGATCAGCAGACTGATGCAGCAGGGCACAGGTCTATGTCACTGGAGAGCAGGTGGTGCAGATTAGGAGACTGATGCAGCAGGGCACAGGTGTACAACTGCTCTATGCCACTGGCGAGCAGGTGCTGTAGATCAAGAGACTGATGCAGCAGGGCACAGGTGTACACCTGCTCTATGCCACTGGCGAGCAGGTGCTGCAGATCAGCAGACTGATGCAGCAGGGCACAGGTCTATGTCACTGGAGAGCAGGTGGTGCAGATTAGGAAACTGATGCAGCAGGGCACAGGTGTACAACTGCTCTATGCCACTGGCGAGCAGGTGCTGTAGATCAAGAGACTGATGCAGCAGGGCACAGGTGTACACCTGCTCTATGCCACTGGCGAGCAGGTGCTGCAGATCAGCAGACTGATGCAGCAGGGCACAGGTCTATGTCACTGGAGAGCAGGTGGTGCAGATTAGGATACTGATGCAGCAGGGCACAGGTGTACAACTGCTCTATGCCACTGGCGAGCAGGTGCTGTAGATCAAGAGACTGATGCAGCAGGGCACAGGTGTACACCTGCTCTATGCCACTGGCGAGCAGGTGCTGCAGATCAGGAGACTGATGCAGCAGGGCACAGGTGTACACCTGCTCTATGTCACTGGAGAGCAGATGCTTCAGTTCAGGAGACTGATGCAGCAGGGCACAGGTGTACACCTGCTCTATGTCACTGGCGAGGAGGTGCTGCAGATCGGGAGACTGATGCAGCAGGGCACAGGTGTACACCTGCTCTATGCCACTGGCGAGCAGGTGCTGCAGATCAGGAGAGGGATGCAGCAGGGCACAAGTGACCCCTGATCCTGCTCTCTGCCACTGGCGAGCAGGTGCTGCAGATCAGGAGACTGATGCAGTAGGGTACAGGTGTACACCTGCTTTATGCCACTGGCGAGCAAGTGCTGCAGATCAGGATACTGATGCAGCAGGGCACAGGTGTACACCTGCTCTATGTCACTGGAGAGCAGGTGCTGCAGATCAGGAGACTGATGCAGCAGGGCACAGGTGTACACCTGCTCTATGCCACTGGCGAGCAGGTGCTGCAGATCCGGAGACTGATGCAGCAAGGCACAGGTGTACACCTGTTCTATGCCACTGGAGAGTGGGTGCTGCAGATCAGGATACTGATGCAGCAGGGCACAGGTGAACAGCTACTATATGCCACGGGCGAGCAGGTGCTGCAGGTCAGGAGACTGATGCAACAGGGCACAGGTGACCCCTGATCCTGCTCTCTGCCACTGGTGAGCAGGTGCTGCAGATCAGCAGACTGATGCAGCAGGGCACAGGTGTACACCTGCTTTATGCCACTGGCGAGCAAGTGCTGCAGATCAGGATACTAATGCAGCAGGGCACAGGTGTACACCTGCTCTATGCCACTGGTGAGCAGGTGCTGCAGATCAGGAGACTGATGCAGCAGGGCACAGGTGTACACCTGCTCTATGCCACTGGTGAGCAGGTCTTGCAGATCCGGAGACTGATGCAGCAAGGCACAGGTGTACACCTGTTCTATGCCACTGGAGAGCGGGTGCTGCAGATCAGGAGGCTGATGCAGCAGGGCACAGGTGACCCCTGATCCTGCTCTATGCCACTGGCGAGCAGGCGCTGCAGATCAGGATACTAATGCAGCAGGGCACAGGTGTACACCTGCTCTATGTCACTGGAGAGCGGGTGCTGCAGATCAGGATACTGATGCAGCAAGGCACAGGTGTACAACTGCTCTATGCCACTGGCGAGCAGGTGCTGCAGATCAGGAGACTGATGCAGCAGTGCACAGGTGTACACCTGCTCTATGTCACTGGAGAGCAGGTGCTGCAGATCAGGAGACTGATGCAGCAGGGCACAGGTGACCCCTGATCCTGCTCTTTGCTACGGGCGAGCAGGCGCTGCAGATCAGGAGACTGATGCAGCAGGGCACAGGTGTACACCTGCTCTATGCCACTGGCGAGCAGACGCTGCAGATCAGGATACTGATGCAGCAGGGCACAGGTGTACACCTGCTCTATGCCACTGGCGAGCAGGTGCTGCAGATCGGAGACTGATGCAGTAGGGCACAGGTGACCCCTGATCCTGCTCTCTGCTACTGGTGAGCAGGCGCTGCAGATCAGGAGACTGATGCAGCGGGGCACATGTGTACACCTGCTTTATGCCACTGGTGAGCAGTTGCTGCATATCAGGATACTGATGCAGCAGGGCACGGGTGTACACCTGCTATATGCCACTGGAGAGCGGTTGCTGCAGATCAGGATACTGATGCAGCAGGGCACAGGTGTATAACTGCTCTATGCCACTGGCGAGCAGGTGCTGCAGATCAGGAGACTGATGCAGCAGGGCACAGGTGTACACCTGCTCTATGTCATTCGAGAGCAGGTGCTGCAGATCAGGAGACTGATGCAGCAGGGCACAGATGTACACCTGCTCTATGCCACTGGCGAGCAGGTGCTGCAGATCAGGAGACTGATGCAGCAGGGCACAGGTGTACACCTGCTCTATGCCACTGGCGAGCAGGTTCTGCAGATCAGGATACTGATGCAGCAGGGCACAGGTGTACACCTGCTCTATGCCACTGGCAAGGAGGTGCTGCAGATCAGGATACTGATGCAGCAGGGCACAGGTGTACACCTGCTCTATGCCACTGGTGAGCAGGTGCTGCAGATCCGGAGACTGATGCAGCAAGGCACAGGTGTACACCTGTTCTATGCCACTGGAGAGCGGGTGCTGCAGATCAGGAGACTGATGTAGCAGGGCACAGGTGACCCCTGATCCTGCTCTATGCCACTGACGAGCAGGTGTTGCAGATCAGGAGACTGATGCAGCAGGGCACAGGTGTACACCTGCTCTATGCCACTGGTGAGCAGGTGCTGCAGGTCAGGATACTGATGCAGCAGGGCACAGGTGTACACCTGCGCTATGCCACTGGAGAGCGGGTGCTGCAGATCAGGAGACTGATGCAGCAAGGCACAGGTGTACACCTGTTCTATGCCACTGGAGAGAGGGTGCTGCAGATCAGGAGGCTGATGCAGCAGGGCACAGGTGACCCCTGATCCTGCTCTATGCCACTGGCGAGCAGGCCCTGCAGATCAGGAGACTGATACAGCAGGGCACAGGTGTACACCTGCTTTATGCCACTGGCGAGCAAGTGCTGCAGATCAGGCTACTGATGCAGCAGGGCACAGGTGTACACCTGCTCTATGTCACTGGAGAGCAGGTGCTGCAGATCAGGAGACTGATGCAGCAGGGCACAGGTGTACACCTGCTCTATGCCACTGGTGAGCAGGTGCTGCAGATCCGGAGACTGATGCAGCAAGGCACAGGTGTACACCTGTTCTATGCCACTGGAGAGCGGGTGCTGCAGATCAGGAGACTGATGTAGCAGGGCACAGGTGACCCCTGATCCTGCTCTATGCCACTGACGAGCAGGTGTTGCAGATCAGGAGACTGATGCAGCAGGGTACAGGTGTACACCTGCTCTATGCCACTGGCGAGCAGGTGCTGCAGGTCAGGATACTGATGCAGCAGGGCACAGGTGTACACCTGCGCTATGCCACTGGAGAGCGGGTGCTGCAGATCAGGAGACTGATGCAGCAGGGCACAGGTGTACACCTGCTCTATGTCACTGGAGAGCAGGTGCTGCAGATCAGGAGACTGATGCAGCAGGGCACAGGTGTACACCTGCTCTATGCCACTGGCGAGCAGGTGCTGCAGGTCAGGATACTGATGCAGCAGGGCACAGGTAACTCCTGATCCTGCTCTATGCCACTGGTGAGCAGGCGCTGCAGATCAGGATACTGATGCAGTAGGGCACATGTGTACACCTGCTCTATGCCACTGGAGAGCGGGTGCTGCAGATCAGGAGACTGATGCAGCAGGGCACAGGTGTACACC
Organism: Ambystoma mexicanum; assembly: GCF_040938575.1. Classification (NCBI taxonomy): domain Eukaryota; kingdom Metazoa; phylum Chordata; class Amphibia; order Caudata; family Ambystomatidae; genus Ambystoma; species Ambystoma mexicanum. Next base: position 1,245,877,842 of record NC_090936.1, read on the forward strand.
TGCTCTATGCCACTGGCGAGCAGGTGCTGCAGTTCAGGATACTGATTCAGCAGGGCACAGGTGTACACCTGCTCTATGTCACTGGAAAGCGGGTGCTGCAGATCAGGAGACTGATGCAGCAGGGCACAGGTGTACACCTGCTCTATGCCACTGGCGAGCAGGTGCTGCAGATCAGGAGACTGATGCAGCAGGGCACACGTGTACACCTGCTCTATGCCACTGGCGAGCAGGCGCTGCAGATCAGGAGACTGATGCAGCAGGGCACAGGTGTACACCTGCTCTATGCCACTGGCGAGCAGGTGCTGCAGATCCGGAGACTGATGCAGCAAGGCACAGGTGTACACCTGTTCCATGCCACTGGAGAGCGGGTGCTGCAGATCAGGAGGCTGATGCAGCAGGGCACAGGTGACCCCTGATCCTGCTCTATGCCACTGGCGAGCAGGCTCTGTAGATCAGGATACTGATGCATCAGGGCACATGTGTACACCTGCTCTATGCCACTGGAGAGCGGGTGCTGCAGATCAGAAGACTGATGCAGCAGGGCACAGGTGACCCCTGATCCTGCTCTATGCCACTGGCGAGCAGGCGCTGTAGATCAGGATACTGATGCATCAGGGCACATGTGTACACCTGCTCTATGCCACTGGAGAGCGGGTGCTGCAGATCAGAAGACTGATGCAGCAGGGCACAGGTCTACACCTGCTCTATGCCACTGGCGAGCAGGTGCTGCAGATCAGGATACTGATGCAGCAGGGCACAGGTGTACAACTGCTCTATGCCACTGGCGAGCAGGCGCTGCAGATCAGGAGACTGATGCAGCAGGGCACAGGTGACCCCTGATCCTGCTCTATGCCACTGGCGAGCAGGCGCTGCAGGTCAGGATACTGATGCAGCAGGGCACAGGTGTACACCTGTTCTATGCCACTGGAGAGCGAGTGCTGCAGGTCAGGATACTGATGCAGCAGGGCACAGGTGAACAGCTGCTCTATGCCACTGGCGAGCGGGTGCTGCAGGTCAGGATACTGATGAAGCAAGGCACAGGTGTACACCTGTTCTATGCCACTGGAGATCGGGTGCTGCAGGTCAGGAGACTGATGCAGCAAGGCACAGGTGTACACCTGTTCTATGCCACTGGCGAGCGGGTGCTGCAGGTCAGGATACTGAAGCAGCAGGGCACAGTTGAACACCTGCTCTATGTCACTGGAGAGCGGGTGCTGCAGATCAGGAGACTGATGCAGCAGGGCACAGGTGTACACCTGCTCTATGTCACTGGAGAGCGGGTGCTGTAGATCAGGAGACTGATGCAGCAGGGCACAGGTGTACACCTGCTCTATGCCACTGGTGAGCGGGTGCTGCAGATCAGGAGACTGATGCAGTAGGGCACAGGTGACCCCTGATCCTGCTCTCTGCTACTGGCGAGCAGGCGCTGCAGATCAGGAGACTGATGCAGCAGGGCACAGGTGTACACCTGCTCTATGCCACTGGCGAGCGGGTGCTGCAGATCAGGAGACTGATGCAGCAGGGCACAGGTGTACACCTGCTCTATGTCACTGGGGAGCGGGTGCTGCAGATCAGGAGACTGATGCAGCAGGGCACAGGTGTACACCTGCTCTATGCCAATGGTGAGCAGGTGCTGCAGATCAGGATACTGATGCAGCAGGGTGCAGGTGACCCCTGATCCTGCTCTATGCCACTGGTGAGCAGGTGCTGCAGATCAGGATACTGATGCAGCAGGGTGCAGGTGACCCCTGATCCTGCTCTATGCCACTGGTGAGCAGGTGCTGCAGATCAGGATACTGATGCAGCAGGGCACAGGTGTACACCTGCTCTATGTCACTGGAGAGCGGGTGCTGAAGATCTTGAGACTGGTGCAGCAGGGCACAGGTGTACAGCTGCTCTATGCCACTGGAGAGCGGGTGCTGCAGGTCAGGATACTGATGCAGCAGGGCACAGGTGAACAGCTGCTCTATGCCACTGGAGAGCGGGTGCTGCAGGTCAGTATACTGATGCAGCAAGGCACAGGTGTACACCTGTTCTATGCCACTGGAGAGCGGGTGCTGCAGGTCAGGAGACTGATGCAGCAAGGCACAGGTGTACACCTGTTCTATGCCACTGGCGAGCGGGTGCTGAAGGTCAGGATACTGAAGCAGCAGGGCACAGTTGAACACCTGCTCTATGTCACTGGAGAGCTGGTGCTGCAGATCAGGAGACTGATGCAGCAGGGCACAGGTGTACACCTGCTCTATGTCACTGGAGAGCGGGTGCTGTAGATCAGGAGACTGATGCAGCAGGGCACAGGTGTACACCTGCTCTATGCCACTGGTGAGCGGATGCTGCAGATCAGGAGACTGATGCAGTAGGGCACAGGTGACCCCTGATCCTGCTCTCTGCTACTGGCGAGCAGGCGCTGCAGATCAGGAGACTGATGCAGCAGGGCACAGGTGTACACCTGCTCTATGCCACTGGCGAGCGGGTGCTGCAGATCAGGAGACTGATGCAGCAGGGCACAGGTGTACACCTGCTCTATGTCACTGGAGAGCGGGTGCTGCAGATCAGGAGACTGATGCAGCAGGGCACAGGTGTACACCTGCTCTATGCCAATGGTGAGCAGGTGCTGCAGATCAGGATACTGATGCAGCAGGGTGCAGGTGACCCCTGATCCTGCTCTATGCCACTGGTGAGCAGGTGCTGCAGATCAGGATACTGATGCAGCAGGGTGCAGGTGACCCCTGATCCTGCTCTATGCCACTGGTGAGCAGGTGCTGCAGATCTGGATACTGATGCAGCAGGGCACAGGTGTACACCTGCTCTATGCCACTGGAGAGCAAGTGCTGCCGATCTTGAGACTGATGCAGCAGGGCACAGGCACACACAATGCTCTTGGCAGGAAGTTTATGACAGGGGAATCTGATCAACACCTTTGCACAGATCGCAATTCCTCAGAAAGTCAGTGTCTGCTGGGGGTCAATAATAGCATGTAAGGGGGTTAAGTCTGAGGCAAGTACTGGCACAGGAAACCCATGTTGAGAATGCCATCAAGAATCCAACCCTGCTGCCGAAACTATCCTGGCCGGGAACTAATGTCTACTTTCCTGGCCACAGTGGGACCATCAGTCAGATACAGAATCAACCCTGGTTGCTCTTCCTCCAACAACACGCAGCCAGTAGCTTTGGAGGAGTATTCTGGAGGCCAGACCTGAGCTCTCCCAGACAAGGTCCTATAAATGAACCCTGAGACAGGAGAGGACAAGCTTTCATTCCAGGAAAGAAGACTCCAGTACATGAAGCGTAGGGGAACACATAGGGGGACATTATTAGTCATTTCCGATGGAAGTCGCCAGAGAAAGACATTATGAAAAACAAAAGAGGCCCTCAGGACATGAATAGGAAATACCCCGTATCTCAAGAGGAAAGGTGATCCAAACACAGCTTTCACGCGGGGTAACGGCCTCTTTGCAGCTAAGCTCCAGCTGGCTCATTGCTAGCATGGTATTGAAAGTGTGCGGGGTTTGCCCAGTTTAGGTGTGAGCTACGCTGCTACAGAGCAAGCTTAACCATGGAAAGACGGTGAGGTGGAGGGTGTCGCCCACACACAAGCCAGTGGAGCTCTCACTTTGCAGGTACATGCAACGCTCAGATGATGAAAGAAAGAAAGTGAACCTTCTTATTGTGGAGAAGATCCGGGGGTTGCTCGTGATGGGCGAAGTGACCCGCGAGAATGGAGCTGTCCACAAGATGTAAAGAGAAAGAGCTTGGATCTGTCCATGAGCACTGCACTGTGGCTCCAGATGTGTATGAAAGGGGTGGAGACTCGATGGACTCGTTGGTCAATACTGACCCTTCTCACCCTCGATGACTGCCTGTCTCACTGGGTTCTGGCCAGTGCTCGCTTCCTCCTAGAGTTCTTCCCTCTCTCCCTCTCCGCCCCCCCCTTGCTCCCTCTCTCCTTCACTCCCTCCCTCCCTCTCTCTCTATCTCTCTCTCCTTCTCTCCGCCTCCCCCTTGCTCCCTCCCTCTTTCTCTCTCTCTCTCCCTCTCCGCCTCCCCCTTGCTCCCTCTCCCCTTCACTCCCTCTCTCTCTCTCTCTCTCCCTCTCTCCGCCTCCCCCTTGCTCCCTCCCTCTTTCTCTCTCTCTCTCCCTCTCCGCCTCCCCCTTGCTCCCTCTCCCCTTCACTCCCTCTCTCTCTCCCTCTCTCCGCCTCCCCCTTGCTCCCTCCCTCTTTCTCTCTCTCTCTCTCTCTCTCTCTCTTATTCTCTCACTTCTCACACTGAGGGCCTTCCTAAGGCTCTGGTTTGCTGTATCTCTTTCCAATACAAAAATCACTTACTTTTTTCTTTTATCAGGAATACCTGGAGAGTATTGTTCTTAATAGTGCTTAAATAACAAGGAAACTGTCTTTTTGTTGGCCAAAATTCCTTCCAATGAAATCTTTTTGTTCACAAATTTTGGAAGCATTTGAAGGTGTTTATCGGGGTTTTATCGCTCTGTTGCTAATGTCACCTTGATAAAACGATCAGAGAAAATCTCTCAAAATATCGGTGCTATAATTAACAAGCTCAAACTCACATGCTGGGCTTTACAACATTCTGAAAAGATGTTAACTTTTATATACAAACTAGCTGCCAACGGCGTAACATTTGCCAAGCGGGCATCTCCTGCGCTGTGCCGCCTGTTAGCGCCACTTGCATGTCCTCACCCGCGCTGGGTCTGCCTGCCACACACCGTGTTTCTCTCTGTCAAACTGCACCAACCTCTCCATGCCGTTTCCCTGGCAGCCTGGGGTGGCATGTCCGCTGGGCCTTCCTTTCGGGGACTGCGCCCTCAGGCCCCCAGCATTTGCTTTGCTTGTTCATCAGCATCTCGCCCATTCATCACTGCCACTCTCTGTGCGTTCACCTCTGCTGCCATCTAGTGGCGAAAGTGAGCGCCTGCACACAATTTACACAGACATCCTAAGCGTTTTATTCATATGGATTAGCCCACAATTCTGATAATAAAAAGTCCACAATATCTGTGTCCAACATACATGCTGCAGGTGACTGGGCAGCGCCATTAGAGACGCCTCCACCCTCTGCCATAAATAAGGCTACTAATTTAGGCAGACACTGGTTTACCCCGCCATCATAAACCAGATGTGCCATGTTGCAGCTATGCCATCGCTTCTATTGGAAACTGTTCTCTTTTTTGTGCCTGGCGGCTTTTCTTCTCTTTCCATTTCCTTTGCCTGGACGTTTCCCTATGGTTTTTGGAAGGCCGCGCATTTGCTTCTAGATTAGAAACTTAGCTGAGCCTTACACATTTCCTCTTTTATTTTCGCATAGCACAGCTATAGCAGATGCTCTTTACAATAGCCAGCACTGTCGCCCTTCTTGCAGAGCTATAGAAACGTGCATTAACACTTCATAAATTCAAGAGAGGCCTGTTTGACTCTGGCAGGACGTGCAATGCCAGCAGCTCTGTACACATCATGTACAGACGCCGCCGCCGCCTGCGGGGACACAGCTCCATTTCCTAAGCAGTGTTTGCGGGGATTTGCACCCGGCGAGAGGTAAATCCAGGACATGGTGCTCCACGATGTCTCTCTGAATCCTTTCTCAATGACTTGTAATCCGCCGGGCCCTGCGCGTGTCGGCAGGCAGTGCCCTAGCACGAACTTTAGAGGATGTTGGCGCTACGGCAATCACACAAGGGTACTTCTGTAACATTCATGATCGGGTGCTGAGAAAGACTCCCACACGTCTAAGACATCACAATGGGTGCAGCGCATTGTCACTGGCAACTACTGCAAACAATGACAACTGTTGCAGTGTGCAGAAATCCCAGGAACAATTTACTTTCAACATTTGGGTAGAGGCTAAAAAGCTGTCGTGGTTCATATATGCAGGCGTGAAACTAATATTCATGCCATAGTTCCCGAATACTGCATAAGGTGCTACCTCATGACATGGTTGCATTTCAAATGCTGCCTGCGTTTCCCTTTTCCACTGGACTCATAAACACCACCTTTGTGCACCTTGTCTCGGGAGGATAGCTCAGCGGCAACGTGCTCGCCTTGGAAGCAAGACGACGCGCAGCACTACAGGTTCGATCCCCGGGTCCGCGCTTAGAAAACCCCTGGGTATTAAGCGCATTATAAATGGCCTATCACATCATATCACGTGATTGAAGTTATAGGACTCCACATGCTTCTACAGCATTGCACATGATCTGCACTGACACATGCACTGCAGTTTGTAAACCACATGTAAGTCTGCTTCAAGAAGCTGCACCCCACAATTCAAATCCTACCCAAAAATCTGCTCACTTCTCCAATGACGCCATCACCTGGATTAGATCCTTCCTCAATGGTAGAACCATGAGGGTCTTCTCGCCCATAGCAGCGGCAGACCCCATACCCATCTCCTGCGGCATGCCACAGGGCTCTTGTGTCTCGCCCACACTCTAAAATATTTTTACCAAGCCCCTTTTCGATGATCTGGATCATCTCGGTATCACCTACACTAACTATGCAGATGATACCCAGATCCTCCTTCTGCTTTCAGGGGATTATGAAAAGGATTTGGCCTTGGTGAATAGAGTGTATATCATCATCCAGGCATGGATGGCCATGCACGGACTATGCCTGAATGATGACAAGGCTGAACTCATCATCCTGGGCACCTCCTTCAGTTTAAAGAAATTAGGCCATGTCTACTCTTCATTTATAATTGATGGCAACAGCATCAAAGTAGGACAAGAGGTCAAAACACTTGGCGTTTACCTGGACTCAAACCTCTCATTTAATAAACAGGTGAACTCCTTAGCATCCTCTACTGCCTACACGTGTAAACTGAACCGCGCAGCCAAGCCATTTCTTTCTGATACCAGTTGCTCGACCCTTGCCAGAGCCCTTATTCTGTCTCGCTTGGACTACTGCAATGCCCTTTATCTAGGGTCTACCAAAGCCATCACCAGCAAAATACAAACCTTACAAAATAACGCCCTCAGAGCGGCACTAGGCATCTCTAGAAGAGACCACATCTCTGCATAGCAACAGAATAACTGGCTCCCTATCAACAACAGAATCCTGCTAAAAACCCTATCACTTACTCATGAATCTCTCAACAACGCTGCTCCCACCTACTTGATTGATAGATTCCACAGACAGACCTCCTTGAGACCCACAAAAACAGCTTACAAAGATTGCCTCTCCATTCCTAATTTCAATTGCTCCACAATAGGGGGCAACAGCTTCCCAGTGAAAGCAGCTAAAGTGTGGAACTCCGTTCCTCCCACTCTGAGAATGGACCTCCCCTACCAGAACTTCCAGACTAACGTTGTCCTATGGTCGAAAACGCAGGATCACTAAATGCAACATGCTGCCAGTTTTTACCGTGAGGAGTACCACCCCTCTTCTCCACTATTTTACTTGTATATACCTTATTTAACTTTCACTTGCTTACATTCCCTATGCTGGAAAGCGCTCCGTCTGATCCAGTAGTCCATATCCACACATAGTGTACCTATACCTGTATGTATGTTTATAATCTCGCTTTTCCTGTATGTATGCATATATTTTCGCTGTTATAACTAAGTTTCGCATATTCATGTAACTGCTGCGCCCTGTTACCTGAGGGTATGATCGTGCATTATAAATAATAAAACAAACAAACAAACAAACAAACAAACAAAGCTCCAAATGTGCCTTTTATCAAAGAAGATCCTCCACGGCTGTCTCATCCCAAAGACCCAATCACATTAGTAAATATCGGCAGGTTAGTGTGGACCAAAGTTTCTCCCACATTGAAAAACACCCTCAAGTTCTCTTGCACCAAAGACTGTAGAGCACTAGAACAGATCTACAAGTTAACGTGCATCAAAGGCGCATGCACAATGAAAACCACCCACAAGTTATCTTGTAACAAAGGCTCTAAGGCACTGGAAAATAAAGACAAGCTAACTTGTATCAAAGATGTAAGAACACTCAAAAACAATCCCAAGTCAGCTTGTACCAAGAGCTCTGGAACTCTAGAAAACAGCAACAAGTTAGTGTGCACCAAAACTATAGAGCACTGGAAAAGATCTAGACATTAACGTAAATCAAAGGTGCAAGCTCACTGAAAACCACCCACAAGTTTTCTTGCACCAAAGACTGTAGAGCACTAGAGCAGATCTACAAGTTAACGTGCATCAAAGGCGCATGCACAATGAAAACCACCCACAAGTTATCTTGTAACAAAGGCTCTAAGGCACTGGAAAATAAAGACAAGCTAACTTGTATCAAAGATGTAAGAACACTCAAAAACAATCCCAAGTCAGCTTGTACCAAGAGCTCTGGAACTCTAGAAAACAGCAACAAGTTAGTGTGCACCAAAACTATAGAGCACTGGAAAAGATCTAGACATTAACGTAAATCAAAGGTGCAAGCTCACTGAAAACCACCCACAAGTTTTCTTGCACCAAAGACTGTAGAGCACTAGAGCAGATCTACAAGTTAACGTGCATCAAAGGCACATGCACAATGAAAACCACCCACAAGTTATCTTGTAACAAAGGCTCTAAGGCACTGGAAAATAAAGACAAGCTAACTTGTATCAAAGATGTAAGAACACTCAAAAACAATCCCAAGTCAGCTTGTACCAAGAGCTCTAGAACTCTAGAAAAGAACAAGTTAGTGTGCACCAAAACTATAGAGCACTAGAAAAGATCTAGACGTTAACGTATATCAAAGGCGCCAGTTCACTGAAAACCACCCATAAGTTATCTTGTAACAAAAGCTCTAGGGCACTAAAAAATAACTATAAGTTAACCAGTATCAAAGACGTTAACGTATATCAAAGTCACAAGCTCACTGAAAACCACCCACAAGTTATCTTGTAACAAAGGCTCTAAGGCACTGGAAAATAACGACAAGTTAACTTGTATGAAAGATGTGAGAACACTCAAAAACACTCCCAAGTCAGCTTGTACCAAGAACTGTAGAACTCTATAAAATAACTACAAGTTAGATTGTGCCAAGAGTTCTGGAACTCTATAAAATAACTACAAGTTAGCTTGTATCAAAGACACAAGCACACTGAAAATCAACCCAAAGTCAGCTTGTACCAAGAGCTCTAGAACTCTAGAAAAGAACTACAAGTTAACTTGTATCAAAGACGCATGTACACTGAAAAACACCAACAAGTTATCTTGTAACAAAAACTCTAGCTTTTTTCAAAGACGCAAGCACACTAAAACACCAACAAGTTATCTCATAACAAAGACTCAAAGGCCCTGCAAAATAACTACATGTTAGTTTGTGCCGAAGACGCAAGCACACTGAAAAACACTCACAAGTTAGCTTGTACCAAGAGCTCCAGAACTGTGGAAAAGAACTGCAAATTAGTGTTTATCAACGCCAAACTACACTCCAAAAACACTCACACGTTATCTTATAACACGGACTCTAAGGCACTGGAAAATAATTACAAGTTAGCTTCTATCAAAGACGCAAGCATACTAAAACACCAAGTTATCTCAAGTTAGACTCAAAGGCCCTGGAAAATAACTACAAGTTATCTTGTATTAAAGACATAAGAACATTGAACAAGACTAACAAGTCATCTTGTACCAAGAGCTCTAGAACTCTAGGAAAGAACTACATGTTAACATATACCAAGAGCTCCAGAACTCTAGAAAATAACAAATTAGCTTGTATCAAAGAACCAAGCACACTGAAAACACAAGTTATCTTGTAACAAAGATTGTGAGGCAGTGGAAAATAATTACATGTTAGTTTGTATAGAAGACGCAAGCACACTGAAAAACACTCACAAGTTGGCTTGTACCAATAGCTCTAGTACTCTAGAAAAGAACTGCAAGTTAGCGTTTATCAAAGCCATAACTTCACACCAAAAACACTCACAAGTTATCTTATAACTAAGACTCTAAGGCACTGGAAAATAACTACACGTTAGCTTCTATCAAAGACGCAAGCACTCTGAAAAACACTCACAAGTTTGCCTGTACCAGAGCTCTAGAACTCTAGAAAAGAACTACAATTTAGCTTGTATTAAAGGCATAGGGAGTAACTGGAGGAACAGCTCTGTTAGTGGGAGGACTAGGGACTTAGTAAATTATGAAACGAAGGGGGTGTTCTGCCACATATATTTTGGTATTCACAATCATTCAAATAAATTCTTAGTGTTTCTTCTTTGGTGGGGGCTTTTATTATTTAGCCCATTTAGTGACCATCTCATGCATAACTCAATGGGCCTCATTAGGAGTTTGGAGGTAGCCATGCTTTTTTAAGCAGCATGGCTACCTCCAAACCGGGTACCGGGTCCCAAAAATAGATAATTACCGATCCATGACAACTTTAGCGGGCCCGTTAATTCCCATTCTCGAGGACCCGGTACATCCCCATTCCCATTTGTGCCCCCATACCTACTAACCAAGGAAATGTGGAAATTGATAATGAGGACGATAATTCAGAGACTAACTCTAATGTTTTAGAAGAGTCAGAGGAGGGAGAGGAGTCCCAGGATAGGAGCCCCTCTGTGCCTCAGCGGGTCCTTTTGCCTAAGCCTATTTCCACTGAGACCCCACAAGGGCTATCACTGAGTTCAGAATATGTGTATCTTGAAAAAATGAGACTTCAATTGGAATTTAAAAGGTTGCAAGCTCAAGCCAAACATCAGAACATCACACTCGGGGAACTAGAAATGCAGCATGCTCTTGAAATGAAAAGATTGCCTCTTGAAAATGTTTCCCTCCCAGAGTCCTCTAGGTCTTCCAGTCCAAAGAGGCCTCGCCTGCCCAAAGAAGCAGTGAGTATGTATTATTTAAACTTGATATTTTGGGTTGTTTGGGTGCCTTTGAATACAATCATGGGATTCAGGGACTCACAGGGAATCATTTGATTCCTTGGCGTTTGTCTAGGCTTCCCCAGGTTACAACTGATGCTCTAATGGAGGAGGGTGAACTTGAAAGACAGGAGTATGGGAATATGAAGCTGGCTTGGATAGCCAGATTTGGGAAAATTCTTTCCCAGTACCTTAAGAGGTTTAGGATCCTCAATAAGACTGATGGTACCCCTTGTGCTACCTGGGTGTGTGAATGTTTGAAAAACCTAGATGGATGGGTTAAGGGTTACAGAGTGAACTCATTGGAAGGTATGAGAAATCTGTTTTTGTTAGAGTGTATTTTTGAGGACTGCTCTCCTGAGCCAGACAGCACTTGGCTGACTCCAAAGGGATTGATCCCAAGATGTTACCAAAGGCTGCTGACTTGTGGGTTGCCAACAGAGTCACTCACAAGGATTCTGGGGCAACTCAGAGGAAGGATGATGGGAAGCAGCACAAGAAATATGACAAAGAGAATTCCATATCCAACCACCCAAAAGAGGGCCCTAAACATAAGAAGGGTGAGCCACGTGGGAAACCCGGTCACTCTAGTGAAACCTCTGGTGCCAAACCAGAGGGAGGTCAGCAGAAGCCCCCATTCCAGAAAACATTTGGAAAATGTTATGCTTGTGGGTCAACTCACCATGTGAAAGGGGATGCCAGATGAAAGGGTAAACCTTCAGGGATCCATACTGCCTCTTTAGCCTTCATCCCTGAGGATGGCTAGTGGTGACTTTCAGGTATTGGCTGAAGACCTCATCGGAATCTCAGCCAGTGTTTCTTTTGTATCCCTGAGTCTGTGGGAACAGCAGAATGTAAATATGCATAACGCAATCCCAGATAATACCAAAGAATATAACAAGGACAGTGTAGTTGTGAATGGACAGGAGACCCCTGCCATTAGAGACACTGGGGTCAGCATTACTATAGTGGATGAAACTATTTTCAGGCCAGAGGATGCTGCTAAGGCACCTAAGGCTCCCACTATGCTTGCTGGAGGTCCACTCCAGATGATTCCTAGACTACCAGCTCTCATCCAGTGCAACAATATGACTTTGAGGATTCCTGTCAGTGTGCAAAGTGAGGTGCCTGGGAGAGTCCTGTTGGGGAATGTCTTGAAGATTCTTGAATTTGTATCAAGCACCCCCAGGCCTCCCAGTAAAAGGAAGCAGGAGCAAAGGAGATTGGCCAGAGAGGCAAATTTAGGAGACTCTCAGGAAGAAGTTACAGAGGAACCTGTCACTTCCAGTCCACAGTAAGGACACCCTTCAACTTCTAGGACAAGGAAGGAGACAAAGGGGGAACCCACGAGCATAGTCCAAGGTCACACCTGTGACCCCTCCACCAGCTGGGGCTGAGTGTGAGGAACAACCAGAGAATGCTGATACAGCTACTGGTGAAACAGAGCTGGAATAAACCCTTCCCTATGTTGGAGATATGGAACCTAAAGACCATCCTGAGCTGCAGACTTTTCTTGCAGAAGGTGGACCCTCTAGGACAGACTTCAGCAGAGGTCAAAGAGAGCGTCCTACACTTGAAGGAGCTCACCAACAGGCAGCTTCCCAGCTGGAAGTGCAAGAGCCAGAGAAGCACAGTCTGTACTTGGAGGATGGCTTCCTTTACAGCAAGCCTACTGAGTTTACCCTAGGGGACTACAAAAGACTTGTAGTGCATCAGGGGGTGAGACCCCAGTTCCTACAGTTAGCCCATTAGATTCCTTTAGCTGGTCACTTAAGTTTTAAGAAGACCAAGGAAAGAATTTCTCTATATTTTTACTGGCCCAAGATGGGGTTTGATGTAGATAGAATCTGTAGAAACTGTCACACTTGTCAGACATCTGGCAAGAGTGGAGCCAAGAATGTGACATCCATGGTGCCCCTCCCAGTGGTGGGAGTTTCCTTTGAGGGGGTAGGGATTGACATAGCTGGTCCCCTAGACCCTCCCGCATCTTCAGCCAACCGAAATTGGTTGCAGTAGACCATGCTACCAGGTATCCTGAAGCCATACCTATGAGGACTGTTACTGCCCAGGCAGTGGCTAAGGCCCTCCTTGGTATCTTTACCAGGGTAGGTTTTCCTAAGGAGGTTATCTCAGACAGGGGGACCAATATTATGTCCCACTACACGCAAGCCATGTGGAAAAACTGTGGAGTGACCTACACGTTCTCAACAGCCTACCATCCCCAAACCAATGGATTGATGGAAAGCTTTAATAGAACTATGAAGCACCCCTAGAACCCCTAGAAGAAAGTGGAACCTTCTATTGCCGTGCCTTCTCTTTGCTTATAGAGATGTGCCTCAGGAAAGGGTTGGTTTCAGCCCCTTTGAGCTACTCTATGGTCATCCGGTAAGAGGTGCAGTTGCCCTAATCAAGGAAGTGTTGGAGAGTGCTCCTTCCCTCAAGCCAGTGAGAGTCACTGACTATGTGTTAGGTCTCCGAAGGAGAATGACACAAATGATGATGGAAGCTTCTGATAACTTGAAAGCAGGTCAGGTTCTAGTCAAACATTGGCATGCCCAGAAGGCCAACATAGTTGAGTTTACTCAAGAACAGCTAGTTCTAGTTATGGTACCTACAAGGCAAAGGGCCTAACAGGACAAATGGATTGGACCCTTCAAGGTTTTGGGCAAACTTGGAGAGGTCAATTACTTAGTGGACTTGGGCAACCCTAAGGAGGCCCCTAGGGTCTTTCACATTAACCGCCTAATGGACTATGTATCCAGACCAGAACTAGGAGCTTTCCTCTTAGCATCTGATTGAGAGGAGGAAAGTGACCCTCTGCCTGACCTTCTCAGGGGACAGCCTTTAGATGGAAACATAGAAGGAGTTAAAGTCACTTCTGATCTGACTCTACAACAACAGGAGAAGTGCAAAGTTCTTTTGAATCAGTTTGCCACCCTGTTTTCAATGACACCAGGCTTGACCCCTTGGGGCCGGCATGATATATTCACTGGTGACAGTCTGCCTGTCAAAGGCAGTGGTTACAGAATGTCAGACCATGTAAATACCCACATAAAGGAAGAGGTCAAGAAGATGCTTGATCTCGGGGTAATAAAGCCATCTACAAGTCCATGGGATAGTCCAGTTGTGCTAGTACCAAAGGCAGGATCCAAGGAGTTGCGATTCTGTGTGAATGTGAACTATAGACCTCTAAATGCAGTCACCATGATGGATGCCCATTCTTTCCCTAGGACAGATGAGCTGGTGGATAAACTTGGTTCAGCCAAGTATCTCAGTATATTTGACCTAACATCAGGCTATTGGCAAATAGCCCTGACAGACCAAACCAAGGAGAAAACTGGATTTTCTACCCCAGCAGGCCTCTACCAGTTTAATGTTCTGCCTTTTTAACTAAAACATTGACTTTCTACATTCCAAAGGATGGTAAATCATGTTCTGAATGGGATGGAGGACTTCTGCATGGCATACTTGGGTGACATTGCAGTGTTCAGCCCCACTTGTGAAAAGCATATTAACCACCTGGGATATGTATTTCAGGCTCTTGAGCAGGCCCATCTGACCATAAAGGCAAGCAAGTGTCAAATTGGTGAGAGTAAAGTGGTCTACCCTGGACATGAGGTAGGATGAGGTGAAATGAGGCCATTGCCTACCAAAGTAGAAGCTGAACAAGACTGGGCCACCTCTACTACTCAAACCCAAGTGAGAGCCTGTTTTGGTCTCATAGCTTACCATAGAAACTTCATTGAGAACTATGGGACCATAGCTTCTCCCTTGAATGTGATCCTCACCCAAATTCCCCAAGAAGGTCAAGTGGAATGAGGAGTACACTAAGACATTTGAAGGACTTAAGAAAGCCCTTTGTCAAGCTCCAGTCTTGAGAGCTCCTGACTACAACCAATCTTCTTTTGTACAAACTGGTGCTTCCAATACAGAAATAGGTGCAGTTCTGAGTCAGCTGGATGAGAAAGGCAGGGACCACCCTATCTGCTTCATCAGTAGGAAACTAAAGGACAGGGCAACAATTGAACAGGAATGTTTTGTATTTGTGCGGTCTTTGAAGACATTTAGGCCATACTTGTATGGATCTACTTTTGTAATTCAAACATACCACCAACCCTTGAGATGGTATGCAGATGAAGGGGGAGAATCCTAAATTGTTAAGATGGTCAATCAGACTTCAGGGGTTTGATTGCACCATAGAACGCGGGTCAGGGTGTAATCACCAAAATGCTGATGGTCTCTCCAAAAAGTATGACTGACTGGATTAAGGGGATTCATCCAGGAGTGGATTACATCCTCCTGTCCCTTAGTCTGGGGGGGTGGGGTGTTAGGGAAAATTCTCAGAAATGTGCTAATTCCCTTCTACCTTAGATCTGTGTTCATAGGGGATGAAATAAAAGGCTTCTGTTGAATTGACTGAGAAGTAGTTCTCTCTCTTCATTTGACTTTTCAGCTCCACAGATCTCTTCTTCCTCAGATGAGCATCCGCTTTTGGAAACTCACCAATGTTCAGGTCACTTTTAGAAATCATCAATGCTGAAACATAAACATTTACTACAGGTCATAGTCCTCCCCAATCCTTGGGCAGCTTCATATACTGGATCCACAAGCCCAGTAGTGATCCATTATCACTGCTGTCCCAATGCTCATTCCTAGTGCCTCAAAGATTCAACCATAGTTCTGGTTTTCTCCAACTTTTCTTGTGCCATTGTTTTTGAAACACAGCTTTGGATTCTCCAAAGGACTATCTGCAAAGTCGCTCCTTTGTCTTCGACCCATGTCAGTAGTTTAGAAAGTTTTGACCATAATGGTTTACACAGTTTTTCCGCATTTTCAACAGCCGGTTTGTAATGACTAACTATCACCCAATCTCTGAAGATTACCACACCTTCTTGCCAGCCATCTGGTGAAAGTACAGAAACCCAAATCTGCATTTGTCCTCTCTCCTTCCATCTTCGAATTTCTTCTGCAGATTTTCCTGGACTTTCAAGTTTCAAGTTTTCTGTTTACATCCAATCTGATTCCAGCTCCTTTTATTCCGGGCTGTCCGAATCTTATCATGTGATTTTTAGTATGTGCTCTTTGTGTCTTGAAATAAGTCATCTTCATCCGGATCTGTCCATTCAGTTGCCCATTTCAGATAGGTTGTTCGACCCATGAACTGGTCTCTTGTTCGGCAGAATGCAATGTGTGACAGACAATGTGCTGTCACAACATCTATTTCAATAGCTATGAAGATCTTAGACTTCCCCATACTATAAGGCAGGAGTGCACATACATTGCATTCCTCCTTCAATGACTTCTTCCCACTTCTTTCATACGCTGATACCACATGTTGTTTCCCAAATGTGCTGTATTATCCAGGTAATAATTCAAATCATGGTCATCCTCCCTACTACCTGTCTTAGGGCTCCCTCTTGTCTCACAAGCTTTCTTAATCATTTCATGAATTATATCTGCATAATTACTTCCTACTGGGGGAATTTTAGGAACATTTGTCAGTGAAATCAGTGTTTGTACATGTGCTACTGGTGTAGGAATAATTGCGTAAGGCCTTGGTTTTCTTGTAGTTGCAACATCTGTGCCCTCCTTCTGTCTAGGAAGATACATAGGGACCCTTGCCTTAATTGGGTCTACATAATAGACCGTACGTACTGTAAATGAGAGAAGAATTACAAGAAACAAGATACAGGTGTAGATGATGTACCAGTAGTCCCACATGACGCAGCAATATCTCCTTGATCGTCGCGGTGGCTTTTCGTTGTTAGCAACGTTATTGTTGCTATCGATGTTGCCGATTCTCTATCTTTTTTTAAGGAAGGAAAAATCTAATTTTATTCGGGCAAATCATAAAATACTCTGGCAACATCTGATCTGTTCCACAAGCTCTTTAAGCAGCTGGCTGATTGCAGGATGATTAACAGGATTCCTGATGTACACAAAGGAGTCATCCTTTCGCCAGATGAAATGAGGATGTTCTTCCAGTAAGTAATAGAAGACCAAATATAGTAAGTTTGGAATGTCTTCCCTTGAAAGCCTAATTCAGAATTGTTCTTTAGATTCTCTCCGAAAATAAACGTACTTGCTCCTTAATGTCACGAAGCATTTGATTATGCACCACTATATTTCTTGGATCTCTCAGGAAAGTACGAACGTCCGTTTGCCTTACAACAAGATGAGTACGTTCTTCAATCAGGAAATAAAAGATCATTCCAACTAGTCTATTAACATTGTCCTCAGATAGGGGCATTTGTGTTTTCCAAACCGTACTCATGGAGCTGGATTACTTGCTCTATAATAGCTGCTAGCAATCTCCTCATGATTGGATCATTTTTAGGATCTTGCAGGAACAGATGAACACTAGTAGTTTGCCCCACAAGCGCAGGGCATGCACGAAGAATGAAGAGAAAAACAGTGAGAACAATCCAGCAGATCTGGCCATCAGGCACTACCGTGGGTGCCTCCAAAAAGAAACTCAGTGAAAAAGGAAGGAGGGGCCTGTTCCCTCTTCCAGTCGTTGAAAAAGGAATTCCAAATCTGGCATCGCTTCCTTCTCGATCAAGAGTTAAATGTGTCTCAGTCCAATGGTTAACAAGCTCCTGTGGCTCAAGAACAAATAACTTTTCTTTCACTCCTTGTTTAGCAATTTCAAAGAGTGTCCCGACAGAACCACAGTCCAATGTACTCTTTATCTGTCTTATTGGACAGTCTGTGCATCCTTCTTCCTCGTCACTCATCTAGTCTGCATGCACTGAACTTCTTCTCCGTTGCTTGCTTCCAACTGGGGTGGGGGTGAAGGGGACTCTCCGGTGTAGATCTTTACGTCTCTGAGGAATATTTAAGCTCGTCTTACTAGGACCTTTACTGCTGATGGCGTGACATCTTAGACAACAAACAGCCCATTGAATCGGGGCTTGTGCCACTTCCTTGTAAAGTTCTTTATTAAATTCTCATCTCCAGGGAAAAGTTTGGGAAGACGTAACTGTTCAGGTCTGGTTTCCTGTAGGATATCCATCTTCTTTCTGAGCCCAACACCCCTTCTGCTTGAGTTGTTCTGAAATGACAGAGATACTTGTAATCATACATGTTAAGTAGGCATGTAGCTAATTTAATAACAATTCTGCTGTCGTCTGGGCATCACTTCTATTTCTCGATGGACGAGTGAGGAGTGTCCTCATTCGCCTGCCTGTCAAGATTTCATGGGGTGTAAGATAATGGTCAGAGCCTGGTTGATTCCTCAATGCATGTAATGCAAGGGGCAGGCAATGTAACCATACTTTATTTCAATGTAAGCATCAATTTAACTATCCTTTCCGCAAGCAAGTGTGCACTAGGACCCCAACCGGCCCATACAGCTGGGGGTTACCCAATAGCACTTCAAGATGAGGCAGAAGCACCTGTGAGATGGATGGGGATGCAGATTAATACTCTAGCATCAAATCAAAAAGGACAACTGAACGGTTTGGCATAGGGAGTCTGTTTATTGTCAAAAACACCATAGGGGAGGAAAGTATCGACACTCTCCCCCGAACCTCAAAAGCCAAATGAAGTCGACCCTCCACCCGTGGTTGACACAGATACCTGATATTCAAAACCCAGCATACCACGTGGCAGCCAATGGGGGGAAGAGGGTTAGGTAGAGGTTGTGGACGGGGATGGGGAGATTAAGGAAAACCGAATAGAGGGTTAGGAAAAAACCTACAGTGGATAGGATAGGGGAAGTAACAGGGAAAAACCCTACACTGTTTAATATGATAAACCATGAAACATAACACTCACATAGATCACCAACATGCCCCCTTAATACAGGCTCAATAAGGACCTTAGATAGTGTAATTGTTCTCTCTAATAGCCTCTTGATACAGGCACATGTAGTTATTACTAGGACATGGAATACATGTAAGCAAGCGTGAATGAAACAAACTCAGGGGCTATGACTGCCCAACATGAAGAACAAGACACATGGCCCCTTTTTGGCAAGCAAAAGCAACATAAACACTCATAAAACATGTAGGACAAAAGGTGTGATTTTCAACACCCACATAGAATGACCTCCAACACATATATATATAATGAGGTAGCAGGCCCCTAGTGATAAACTGTATGTTGTAAAGCGTGACCGCTGATTGCCACTCCAGTCATCCACTCATCTGTTTTATCCACTCACCTGCTCAATCCACTCATCCGCTCTATCGACTCATCCGCTCTATCGACTCATCCGCTCATCCACTCATCCGCTCTGTCAAACATTCAGTAATTCCAAGACCTGGTCTAATCAAGAGTTCGACCCATATGATATGCTCAAAGAAGTCCTGCAAACATTGCCCTACGTTAATTCACGATAAGCAACAAAAGCATTGAGCACTTATCTGTGCGTCTGGGAGACTCGCAAGCCGTCCCAGACGAGAAACGATGACGCCTTGATGGAAATGAGAGCGGCCTCACTCGCAATGTCTGCGCCGGGAGAAGAGCGGAGCTTTAATGAAGTAGCGCGAGTCTTCTTGATTCATGTGCTTAGCCCCGCGTACTTTCTAGGACCGCATTGTTCTCCATGTGCTGCCAAGATTCCTGAATCCTGCTGTAAGCGTGCGCTGGACCGCACAAACCTCCGGCATGCCTTCGCCTCGTGGAAACAATAAGCCACACCTGCCGTGAGCCGTTGGCCTTTGATAAGCTGTTGTTAATTGCAGACAGCTGGTCAACGCACACGGCAAGGACTACGATATGACAAAGGACTGCTGGGAAATGTAGTTTTTCCAGTGCAGGTACCAATACTAAGATCTTTTCAGCTTTAAACACCTCTTTCGCCTCCACCATCCCATATTCCTGACATTACCTCCTCTCTCAGGGCCCTTCCAAGGGCTCGGTCTATCAGTGAAAATCGATTAAAAGTGTGCCAATAGACTCTTTGTAAAAGTTGAATTTAGAGGTGCATTTGAAGTTGAATTTAGAAGTGTGCTCAATAGCTTTAGGTGAAAGTTGAACTTAAAAGTGTGGCCAATTGCCGCTCATTGAAAGTTGTATTAGAAGTGTGCCCAATAGCCCCTCTGTGAATTTAGAAGTGTCTCAATTACCCCTCTGTGAAAGTTAAACTTAGAAGTGTGCCCAACAGCCGCTCATTGAAAGTTGTATTTAGAAGTGAGCCCAATAGCTCTCTGTGAATTTGGAATGTGTGCCCTGTAACACCTCTGTGCAAAGTTGAATTTAGAAGTGTGCCCTGTAACACCTCCGTGCAAAGTTGAATATAGAAGGGTGCCCAATAGCCTCTCTGTGAAAGCCGAATGTAGAAGTGTGACCAATAGCCTCTCTGTGAAAGTTGAATTCAAAAGTACACCCAATAGACTCTCTATGAAAGTTAAATTTAGAAGTGCACTAGAAGTCGAACTTAGAAGTGTGCCAAATAGCCTCTGTGAAAGTTGAATTTAAAAGTACACCCAATAGACTCTCTGTGAAAGTTGAATTTAGAAGTGCACTAGAAGTTGAACTTAGAAGTGTGCCAAATAGCCTCTGTGACAGTTGAATTTAGAAGTGCGTTAGAAGTGTACTTAGAAGTGCGCCAAATAACATCTGTGAATCTAGAAGTGTCCCAATTGCCCCGCTGTGAATGTTGAATCGGAAGTGGGCCCAATATCTTATTAGTCTAATACAGTGCCTGGTTGAATCGACTAATCTCCCTAATAACCCCTCTGTACAAAGTTGATTTTAGAAGTATAAAGTCGAATTGAGAGAAGTGTGCCTAATAGTCTAATATCCCCTCTACAAAAAAAAAAAGAAAAAAAAATTGAATTTACAGATAGACCTATTAACATCACTATACAAAATTAAATCTAGAGGTAGATCGAATATCATCTCAGTGTACAATCGAATCTAGAACTGCGCCTTATATCCCCTCTATACCAAATTGAATCTAGAGGTAGCCCTAATACCATCTCTGTGTGCTGTTGAATTTAGAAGTGTACCTAATAGCACCTAATAGCCTAATATCAACTCTGTGTACAGCTGAATCTAGAAGTATGCCTAATAGTACCTAATAGCTCAATATCACCTCTGTGTACAGACAAACCTTGAAGTGCACCTAATAGTCCAATATCATCCATCCGCAAATTGAACTTAGAAGAGTGCCTAAAAGCGTGCCTCCACTGAACTTTGGAACTAAAATTAGAAAGCCAAAAGCGTGCCCCCACTGAATTTAGAACTCCAATTAGAAAACCCTCATAAAATCCACCTAAAGCTTGTACCAAGCATGAGTACACCCACCTCACCGGAGTTTGTCGGAAACGACCACAGTGGACCACTCCCACTCCCTGATCTACCTGCCCTCCCGTCCCCCCTGCCCAAATCATCCCTCCCCCTTTGCATCCCCTACCATTCCCCTCTCCAAACACCAAGCCAAAGGGGCACAATGGCGAGCCAACCACCCTAAGACCACTCCTCCCCCGAACCCCACCGCCGACCAGCCAATGTTATCCATGCCCGCTCCCCTCACTATCATAACAGGCACACCCCGCCCTGCAATCATCAACCCCCCGCCTTACCCACAAACCCCTGCCACCTTCCCCCCCGACCGCACCCTTTCCCCTCCCTAAAACCTGCACGCCTAGCCCTAGCAAGAAGAGAAGCTGCATCCCTCTCTCCCTCTGAACCCCCTACCCTATCTCACACTCCAATCGCTACAAAGAAACTACAGAGGAAACGTACCTGGACCCCTCAATCTCTCAGCACTCCTCACCTCCCCTGTCTCGACCCACCACTTCCTCCTTCCCCCGTGGCTTCACCCCTCCTAAAACCCCTCTCACTCGATTTCTCATCATCTGCAACTGAAACTCCTAACCGACCTCACCTCACCGTCAAATCCCCCAAACCAAACCCGATCATCCTAAGACACACAGCAACCCAATCCCGCCCGAAGCCCGCCAATTTTTCTGCTCGCCCACTATTCCCATCGAACATCACCCCCGCTACCCCTCTCCCTCCCCAGTCTCCACTCTCTCAGCCACCACCCCCTTCGTCTCCAAGACCAACCGCGCCTGCCGATGTGAACTGCATCCTATTTAATGCCCGATCCGTAGCAAAAACAGACACTGTATCTTTGACCTCCTTGCCTCTGACAAACCGGACCTGGTTTTCATCACCGAAACTTGGTTCTCGGACGACTTTGCTCCAATCAATAATGAAGCCTTTCCCCATGACTACTCCCTCATCCCACTGAAACGCACCTCCAGAGGAGGAGGAGTAGCATTCGTCTACAAGTCTCTCTTGCACGCCTCAATCATCCACAACCAACCTTCCATTCCTTCCTCCGAATCTCTTCTCGTTAAACTATCCCTCTCCCAGTCGCTCTCACACAGCTTCCTAATAATCTACAGGCCCCCTGGCTACGATAGACAATTCGCAAACAACCTCTGCGACTGTATTGCCACCCTTCAACTAAACCATCCCAACCTCACCCTGCTTGAAGACTTCAGCATATGGCTCGACATCCCCACCAACCCTATGACACACTCTCTGGTTGACAGTCTGGACGCAATTAACCTCCAACCCCACATAAACGGCCCGACTCACTAGGACACACTCTTGATGCAATCTTTAGTTCCAACACCCTGATTCATTTAAACCCCCTCAACCCTATCCGCTGGTCCGATCACTTCATTCTCTCGTTCGCCATTCACTCACCCGACCCCCTTCCCTTACTCGAATCTGAAACTCTGAATCTACGCAAGTGCTGGAAAAAACTAATAATCGTCCCGGACCTAGCCGACGCACTCCTCCAGTCTCCACCACCTACCTCCCAACTCAACAAACAACTAACCCCTGATGCCTTTGACGCATGGCTCAACGCATCTCTGATGCAGCTCACACCCCCTTGCAAACCATCAACCCGCCGTGGCCTCTTCCCCAGTTGGTTCACCAAACAACTATATAAATACCTAGAATGTAAATGGCAGAAAGTTAAAACCCAGGAGAGCAGGGCCACCTTGGCCCGACACCTTTATCACTACAAGGCCGAAATCCGGAATGCAAAAAAAGCCCACTACAACTCCCGAATCCGAAACTGCAAAAACCCAAGCAAAGAACTCCACAAAATCATCTCCGAATTAACCAATCCGGCTTGCAACACGACAGTCCCGACTCCCTCACAATCACTGAGCGACTCACTCTCCCTCCACTTTTACACCACGGCTCTCGAAAGAACAAATACTCTAGCCACCAAACTGCCTCTCTTACATCCACCAAGCAATTCTCCCCCCATACCGGCCGGCCCACCAGCCGCGACCATTACGCAACCAACGTTCAAATCCTTTAGTCCAATACCACCAGAGCAATTTCTCAAACTTCTCTCTGCCCGCAAACCATCTGGCTCGCAGCTGGACCCTTGCCCAGCCACAACCCTCAAAGAAATTTTCGCTTCCACCTGCGCAGGAGAACACGCAAGATCCATCATAAATGCCTCCCTTTCCTCTGGTATCTTTCCCGACGCATTCAAAACGGTTCATGTCAAACCTCTAATTAAAAAATCCTCGCTCGACCCTCTCGAGTCCAAAAACTACCGCCCCATCTCAAACACCAGATTCCTTGCAAAACTCATTGACCGAACCGCCTACTCCCAACTAAATGCCTTTGTCGAAGTCAACAATCTCTTAGACCCCGCTCAATCAGGTTTCAGAGCCTGTCACGGAACTGAAACCACCCTAACCTCAATTTGGGATGACCTTAAAATGACGGCAGACTGCGGGATGCGCAGCACTAATCCTCCTTGACCTATCCGCCGCCTTTGACACAATCAATCACTCAATCCTCCTAAACCGCCTCCACTCCCTAGGAATTTGTGGAACCGCTCTTAAATGGATAGCTTCATTCCTCAAAGATCGGTAACAAATAACAATACTCTCCACCTATACCTCCCAAGCCCGACCAGTCGACGCGGGAGTCCCACAAGGAGCATGCCTCTCTGCCCCCCTGTTCAATCTCTACTTGATCACCCTCCCACCAATAATTCGTTCGCACAACATCCTGTGCTACAACTACGCCGATGACACTCAACTAATTCTAAAACTCCTGAACTCAAAACCCAACTCCCAACCAGACCTGGCCTCCTGCCTCCTTGACATAGAACTCTGGATGACCCAAAGCCACCTCTTGTTAAACCCCTCCAAACCAGAAATCATGGTATGTGGCAACTCCGAACTTCTTCCACACCCACTACCCTGGCCATCAGCTATAGGCAATTCACCGACCCCCTCCAAATCAGTGAAAAATCTTGGATGCACCCTTGATTCAGACCTAACACTCTCGCGCCAAGTCAACAACGTCTCAAAGTCTTGCCACTACCACCTTAAAACCCTTAGGCGCATCTTTCCATATCTCTCCTTTCCCAACAGACTCTCTGTGGTCCAATCAATCGTTATATCAAGACTGGACTACGCAAACCCCCTATACTTCGGAGTCCACGCGTACCAACTGAATAAACTCCAAAGGGCACAAAACGCTGCAGCCAAATTGCTACTTGCACTCGGCCCAAGAGACCACATCTCCCCAGCCCTTAAAATGCTGCACTGGCTCCCAGTAGCCCGAAGGGTGACTTTCAAAACCTTGTGCATCTCCCATTGAGCACTCCACAAAACCGGACCTCAATATCTTCAAGAGAAGCTAAAACCCTACCACCCCCCAAGCACCCTAAGATCAAGCTCTGCCAGCCTCCTAGTCATACCGAAGACAAACTCAAGCAGGTTAGGCGGATCATCATTCGCAGCCTAGGCCCCCACGCTGTGGAACTCACTCCCACCCCACATCCGCCTAACTGAGGATTTAACGTCTTTCCGCAAACTACTGAAAACCTGGCTCTTCCCCTAAAACCAACCCGTACCAAACTAACCAAACAGACCAACAGCAACTCAATGACTCCAATCCGTCAAACCGCCTGATGCAAGAAACTGAGAACTAATAACCCCTAATATAAAATAGAAGGACAAACAGAATTAAACGAATAAACTAGATCATAGCAGTGAAATGGCTAATAAGAGTAAATCATACGGAAACAGTAAAGAGATTTAAACTCCTGAAATGGACAGAATGCATGCAGAGTGAACAAAGTGAATGGTGTGGATGAATTAGTTAGAATGGATGAAACAGGTGGAACAAATGAATGCGCTGAGTGTAAGAATGCATTAATGGAAGAACAGATACCTATATAGTTCAAAGGAGTGTGGAAATCGAATGAATATGAATATGTATATGTAGATCGGATGAGTGTATGAAATGGACGAACATGGTGAGTGGATAAGTGGCTGGATGTGTAGAACTGACGAGCGTTTAGCGCGGATGAGTGCGTGAATACAGAAAAGAGAGTAGATCGCAAGAGTACGTAAAACAGATGAATGTCCAGAACGGATGAGCGTAAACCGGATAAATGTGTAGAACAGATGAGTATATGGAGCGGATGAGTAGGTAGAGCACATGAGTGTGGATAACTGCGAATATGGAAGGGCAGAGAGTGGGTAGATCGCTGGAGCAGATGAATGTACAGAGCGAATGAGTGTATAGAACAGATGACTATAGGTGAGTGTATAGAGCGGATAGAGCAGATGTGTGGATAGAGCGGATGAATGGATAGAGCGGATGAGTGGACAGAGCGGATGAGTGGATGGAGCGGATGAGTGGATAGATCGGATGAGTGGATAGAGTGGATGAGTGCATAGAGAGGATGAGTGTATAGATTGGATAGAACGGATGAATGGATAGAGTGGATGAGTGGATGAGTGGATAGAGCGGATAGAGCCGATGAGTGGATAGAGCGGATGAGTGTATAGGGCGGATGAGTGTATAGAACAGATGAGTGTATAGAGAGGATAGAATGAATGAATAGATAGAACGGATGAGTGGGTGGGTGGATGAGTGGATAGAGCGGATGAGTGGATAGAGCGGATGAGTAGATAGAGCGGATGAGTAGATAGAGCGGATGAGTGGATAGAACGGTTGAGATAGGTAGATAGAGCGGATGAGTGGATAGAGCGGATGAGTGGATTGAGCAGGTGAGTGGATAAAACAGATGAGTGGATGAGTGGATAGAGCAGTTGACTGGACAAAGTGTACAGAGAGGATGAGTAGATAGAGTGGATTGAGTGGATTGAGAGGATTGAGTGGATGAGCGGATGAGCCGACAAAACAGATGAGTGAATGAGTGGATAGAGAGAAGGAGTGGATGAGTGGATAGAGTGGAGGAGTGGATGAGTGGATAGAGCGGAGGAGTGGATGAGTGGATAGAGCGGAGGAGTGGATGAGTGGATAGAGCAGAGGAATAGATAAGTATACAGAACAGATGAGGGAATACAATGCGTAGTGGGGATGAGTGCGAAGAGGGGATGAGAGCGTAGAGGGATGAGTGCGTAGAGGGGATAAGTGCGTAGAGGGGATAAGTGCATAGAGGGGATAAGTGCGTAGAGGGGATGAGGGCGTAGAGGGGGTGAGGGCATAGAGGGGGTGAGTGCACAGAGGGGGGTGAGTGCGCGAAGAGGGGTGAACGTGCGTAGAGGGGTGAGTACGCGTAGAGGGGGTGAGTGTGCGTAGAGGGGGTGAGTGTGCATAGAGGGGGTGAGTGCATAGAAGGGATGAGTGTGTATAGAGATGAATAGAATGGATGAATGCGTAGAGCATGGGGTAGGCAGGAGTGCATGCATGGGACAGGCAGGTGTCCATGCGTGAGGCAGACAAGAGTGCATGCGTGAGGCAGACAAGAGTGCATGTATAGGGCTGACTGGAGCACGCTTGGCGCATTGGAGCGCGCAGAGCAGACTCGAACGCGCGGGGTGAGCTGGAATGCATGAATGCGTGGAGCGGACCGGAGTGTATGGAGCTGACTGGGATGCATGGAGTGGATAAGAGTGCATGGAATGGACTGGAGCGCATAGAATTACGTGACGTATATAGTAGGGTTTGGAATGCAGAGAACGTCTGAAAGAGCACATAACCCATCATATCTCACCACCACGCTTACTCTCTCCTTTACATCACCGCTCAACTAGAACACGGAGATACTATGACACCATTCGGTATAACTGTTCTCATACCAACATCCGCCGCTCACTCCACATCATTCTAAGTAAACACTGCTGGTTACTCACCCCCCAGCCAGGCGTTCTCCTCAGGCCTAACGCAGCCACATCCGGTCTGGATAAATCCTGCCAGAACGAACACATACTCCTGATCTCTCAACCACCACACCTACCGCTAAGAAGCAGCTATTAAACGAATACAGCGCGAGCTGCACACATACACGGTGCTCACACGCACCTTTTGTCTCTCTCTACTCTCTCTACTGATCTGAACTTCGGTTCCCAAGGGCGTTCAACCTACCAGCGCCTTCAGACCATACCAATTGTATATAAGGTGCTATATAAATGCAAAATAACAATAACAATAACAAAGGATGTTGCCGATGAAATTGTCTGACCAATTTCGGAGCATGTACCTCAGCTGCGGGCTCCCAAGAACAATCTTCTAGTCCATAACCTTTCCACTGAATGAGGTACCAAAATTGTTGATTCCTTTTTTTTACATCCAGAATCCTCTGCACTTCGTATTCTTCTTGACCATCTTTCATGATTGCTGGGGGTCGTTTCGTAGTCATGCCTGGAGCTGCAGGTTTAAGTAAAGAGACATGGAACACTGGGTGGATATGTTAAGATGCAGGCAAACTCAATTTCATGGCAGTTGCAGATATACATTTGCAAATCTCATACGGCCCAATGAATTGAGGCAGACGTTTTCGTGACCCTATTAAAGACAAGTTGCGAGTAGATAACCAAACGCATATTTCCTATGTCCGGCAATTCTTCTGGTATCATATTTTGTTCATGACCATATAGGCATTCGTTAGGTAACATGCCCAAGGAAGTATTATAGGTATTGTTGTAAGTAAATTCCGCTAACCATAAAGCGTGCACCCAAGAGCACCCAAGAGTTCCAACCATCACTCAAATAGCCCCGTAAATATTGTTCAAGTGTTTGATTCACTCTCTCTGTTTGCCCATCAGTCTGTGGGTGATAACTGGTGGAAAGAGCACAGTTGATTCACAAGATTCGACAAAAAGCCTGCCAAAATCTGGAGGTAAATTGCAAACCTCTATCGGAGACAATATTTTTTGGCAATTCATGCAGCTGTATCACATGTTGTAGAAATAACTCAGCCAATTTGCCTGCCCAAGGTATTCTTTCACAAGGAATGAAGTGAGCTTGTTTTGACAGAAAATCTACCACTACCCATATGGTGTCATATTGCTTATCTGGTGGCAGATCAGTAATAAAATCCATAGAAATGTGTGTCCATGGTTGCTCATGTGTAGGTAAAGGCTGTAGCAACCCTTTCTTTTTAACATGCTCTGCTTTATTCCTTGCACAATTCTCACATAATTCCACATATTTCTTCATATCTTGTTTCATAGAAGGCCACCAAAAATATTTTTCCAACATGGTCTGCATCTTTCTCAACCCTGCGTGCCCTGCTAAAGGAGACTGATGACACCAGAATAGCGCCTTGTCTTGTAACTCTTTTGTTGGTAAATACAATCTCTTCTGATGATATGGCAACCCCTCTCGTATAATGCGTGCCGATGACTGTTCCGCCACTGTACCATCTGTCTTGATGTTTCGCTTTCTTGACTAAGTCTGTGACTTGTGTGGTAATGGCCCCAACTATTTTATCTGGTGATATAACAGTTTTGACTTCCCCTACTGGATGTTCCAAATTTTGTTGTCTAGAAAGTGCATCTGCCTTCCCATTTTTGTTACCTGGTCTAAAAGTAACCACAAAATCAAATTCATTAAAGAATTGAGACCATCGCAATTGTCTTGGACTAAGTGTGTGTGCTGTCTTGAAATATTGCAAATTTTTGTGGTCGGTTACCACCACCACCTGATGTCTAGCACCCAACAAGTAGTGTCGCCACTCAAGGAATGCTGCTCGAATCGCCAACAACTCCTTATCAGTTATAGAATAATTTTGTTCACACCCTGACAGCTTTCTGGAATAAAATGCAACCGGGTGCCAAGTTTCTTTTTCGTCTTTCTGTGACAAAATAGCTCCTATTGCCACATTGCTAGCATCTGTCTCAACTTGAAATACTCTCTCCGTGTTCAGATGTTGTAACACAGGAGCAGTAGTGAAGGCTACTTTCAACTTCTGAAAGGCGTTTTCCGCTTCCTCACTCCAAGTAAATTTCACTGCCTTTTTTAACAAATGCGTGATGGGAGTGAATATGTTACAGAAATTGCTGATAAATCGCCTATAAAAGTTGGCAAAGCCTAGAAAGGATTGGATATCTTTGATGCATTGTGGCAAAGGCCAGTCTCTCACTGCCTGCACTTTCTTAGGGTCCATCACAATACCTGTATTTGTCAAAATAAATCCTAAAAAATCCACTTGTGTTACATTAAAGGCACATTTCTCCACTTTGACACATAATTGACAATCCTGTAAGCGTTGCAATACTGCTTTTACATGTCGCACATGCTGCTCTGGGGATTCAGAATAAATCAAGATATCGTCTATATAAACAATAACAAAAACATCAATGAATTCCTGTAAAACTTCTTGCATAAAGAACTGAAAGGCAGCAGGGGCATTACATAAACCAAAAGGCATTACAAGGTATTCAAACAAACCAAACTTAGTTCTAAAAGCCGTCTTCCACTCACCCCCCTCCTTAACCCGTATCAAATGATAAGCTCCTCTCAAATCCAACTTAGTGTAAATCTAAGCGGACCTCACTTGGTCCAACAAAACTGAAATCAATGCAAGGGAAATCTATTCTTGATAGTTACCTTATTTAAAGCTCGGTAGTCAATACAAGTACGTAAAGTTCCTTCTTTTTTGGGAACAAAAAATAAAGGTGAGGAGACCGGAGAGGTGGAATGCCTAATGAATCCCTTGGACAACATTTCATCTAAATATTCTCTCAAATACTGATTTTCCTTTTCTGTAAGGGCATAAATTCTGCTGCAAGGTAATTTCGCTCCTTCCTCCACTCTATAGCACAATCATACGGTCTATGCGGAGGTAATTGCTCAGCCAGTCTCTTGTCAAACACCTCACTAAACTCTCTGTATGGTGCAGGAATTTCCTCCGACACTGCTCCCACAATATGATCTTCGGAGCTCTTTTCAACTAACCATGTCACTGGTTCTGTGTCCGAAAAGATATGCCCTTGACATTGCTCCTCCTCGAACCTCACTGTCCGTCTTACCCAATCTATTCTGGGGTTATGAAGCACCAACCAGGGTATTCCCAGAATTAATCCAAATTGAGGGGCTGCTATCAAATCAAACGAAATCTCTTCCCTGTGCCCCTGTCCACAAATCATTTCCAATGTTGCTGTCTGCTTCCTTATAAGGCCTGATACCAAAGGAGACCCATCCACTGATTGTACTCCTTCTGCCTTGCTTTTGTCACACAGAGGCATTCCTAACTGTATTGCCAAAGTAATATTCACAAAATTACCAGTAGCCCCTGAATCCACCATAGCCAGAACCTCCTGTTTTGTCAGAGCAAAACATGATGTCACCAATATATATAAGTGGGAAGTCTTACCCCCCACTGTGTTTGCAACCCATCTGGGGAAATTGATCTCCATGGGGCCTGTCACCTGTGTTCCCCTTAAGGCCGGCCCATCTCTTTTCCCGCTTCCTTAGTAATTTTCACACTGTTCCCACTTTTCTGTGGATTATTGGGACATGTATGTATAAAATGTCCTGCTTGCCCACAATAAAGACACAGTTTATTCACTCTACGTTGTTCCTTCTCTGCTGCTGACAAGGGTCATCTTACACTACCAATCTGCATTAGTTCCACTTCACTTGTTCTTCCTCCTCTAATTCTGTCTAATCGCACAAAGGGCCCATTTCCGGTTTCTTTTTATCACCTTTCCTTTCATTCATGCGATGATCCTAAGAGCTAAATCAATCATTGCTGTGCAAGTGGTGGGTTGTGGTTCCACTTGAGCAATGGCATCCTTCAGTTCCTCACATAATCCCTGATAGAATAACACCGTCTGTTTTGCCACCGGCCACTCGGTCTCAATGACCAACCTGTTAAACTGGGTAACATATGTGACTAAATCCCGACCTCCCTGTCTTAATCCCAACAGTTCCTTGTCTTGAGATAATGACACTTCTCTGCGATCAAATAGCCTGCCAAATTCTCCTATAAAACCATCGCAATTGTATAATAGGGGATCATCCTTCTGTACCAACGGCATTGCCCATGCAGCCGCATCTCCTGTCAGATATGAAATTACAAATGCCGTCCTAGCCTGAATAGATTTGAACGCAGTAGGTTTACACAAAAAATGAAGACGGCATTGGGTCAGGAATGTCATATACTTTCTAGGATCACCAGCAAAACGTTCTGGTGCTGCTAATGGGACACTACTGGAGGGTTGGACAATAACTCTGGGACCCCCTAGCCACATTGGCTCCTTCCAACGGTGTCCGCTGAACTACCAGACCCTACGAATCCTGTTTTGCTTGTACTAACTCTACCTGAATATCCTGAAGTGCCTGGAGCACATCTGCCAAGGCCGGAGCTGTCGCCTCCATTTGGCTCGGGAGGTTGTAAGTATCCCAATTTGGGGGTGCCTTATTATGTCAAAAACACCATAGGGGAGGAAAGTATCGACACTCTCCCCCGAACCCCAGAAGCCAAATGAAGTCGACCCTCCACCCGTGGTTGGCACAGATACCTGATAATCAAAACACAGGATACCACGTGGCAGCCAATGGGGGGAAGAGGGTTAGGGAGAGGTTGTGGACGGGGATGGGGAGATTACGGAAAACCGGATAGAGGGTTAGGAAAAAAACTACAGTGGATAGTAGGATAGGGGAAGTAAAAGGGAAAAACCCTACACGTCTAATAAGATAAACCATGAAATATAACACTCACATAGATCACCAATATGCCCCTTAATACAGGCTGAATAAGGACCTTAGATAGTGTAATTATTCTCTCGAATAGCCTCTTGATACAGGCACATGTAGTTATTACTAGGACATGGAATACATATAAGCAAGCGTGAACGAAACAAACTCAGGGGCTATGACTGCCCAACATGAACATCATGACACGTGGCCCCTTTTTGGCAAGCAAATGCAACATAAACACTCATAAAACATGTAGGACAAAAGGTGTGATTTTCAACACCCGCACAGAATGAACTCCAACACATATATATAATGAGGTAGCAGGCCCCTAATGATAAACTGTATGCTGTACAGCGTGACCGCTGATTGCCTCCTTAGTGTCAAACATTCAGTAATTCCCAGACCTGGTCTAATCAAGAGTTCGACCCATATGATATGCTCAAAGAAGTCCTGCAAACATTGCCGTACATTAATTCACGATAAGCAACAAAAGCATTGAGCACTTATCTGTGCGTCTGGGAGACTCGCAAGCTGTCCCAGACGGGAAACGATGACGTCTTGATGGAAATGAGAGCGACCCCGCTTGCAATGTCCGCGCCGGGAGAAGAGTGGAGCTTTAATGAAGTAGCGCAAGTCTTCTTGCTTCATGTGCTTAGCCGCGCGTACTTTCTAGGACCGCATAGTTCTCCATGTGCTGCCAAGATTCCTGAATCCTGCTGTAAGCGTGCGCTGGACCGCACAAACCTCCGGCATGGCTTTGCCTCGTGGAAACAATAAGCCACACCTGCCGTGCGCCGTTGGCCCTTGATAAGCTGTTGTTAATTACAGACAGCTGGTCAACGCACACGGCAAGGATTACGATATGACAAAGGACTGCTGGGAAATGTAGTTTTTCCAGTCCAGGTACCAATACTAAGCTCTTTTCAGCTTTAAACACCTCTTTCGCCTCCACCATCTCATATTCCTGACATTAATGACAAGTACAAAAAACAGGGAGTTCATGAATATCAGCAATCGCTCGATCTTCCTTCTCGCTTCAACAACTCTAACAAACTTCATAAAAAACTAATTCTTTATATGAATACTGGTTCTAGGAAGGTAACTTTAAAACAGGTGCTAAATCTGTATATGGTAACGGAGTGAGGGTATTGGATAAACAGTGTCAGGTGGGGCATCTAAGCCCTTCCTTCAAAATGGCTACTGTAAACGTCACTAAAATTACGACTTCTCATTGGTTCTACTCACTACAGGACCCTTGATTACTTGGGCCACTATGATTGGGTTGGCAACAACCCCACTCATACTTTTCCACTACCTTAGCAGTGTGCAGAATAGCCGGCCAGGTGCAGGGAGTTTGTCTGCATCCCCAGCTTTCCTCCAATTATTGCTACAATCAATCATCACCTCAGTGGTCATGTGTCAATTATTTCTTTATGGTTGGCCTCCAAACTGCTTCTTGGATTGGAAAAATTAAGATTAGGTGCATGGCACAAAGCCATGCCTAGGTGTGAAAGTTTCATCCCATCTCGCTTGGCTGGTCACATGAGTCTGACACTGTGAAAACGTTTTATTCTTCATGCAGTTTGAGTATTTGATTTAGTTCTGCAGCCATCTGCCTCCTGTGGCTTATCTTGACCTTTCTGAACAGGATACCCTGTTCTTCTTTCATAAATTGTATCCACTGTTGGTCTATTTCAGCCGGTACGACCTTGGCTTCTTGGCATGATTTGCCCTCGTCTGAGTTTCTCTCTGTCTTTAATTCTCGAGTTGTTCGCTGCAGACCTCTCCTCTTAAGACCTTTAGTAACCTTTGGTTGATTCTGCTCTTGTGCATAGTGGAAGTATACTTATATTAAGTGCTCCATTTGAGGTAGATATATATAGGTGTTGCTTGCCGCAATCTATTTTACTACTAAGCATAAACAAGCCTCATGATTCTTTGCTTCTTGCGGTTCCATGCATATGTACACGTTTAAACTAACTGGATATCACCGTGCTAATGGCATTATTTCTGATATCTTTAACATTGATTATTTCACTTTAGGTTCAGCATGTCAATTATCCATGATGTTTCGCCTCTTTTCATCATTCGCAGGTCCTCATATCTTCTATATGTGAGTCAGTCTGGGTTCTTGTGACGTCACCCTTCGTCTTCCTTCAGTATCTTTTTAGCTTCTTCCGGGACAGCATTCTGACAATCTTCATTCTGTTTCATTTGTTGATATGGTTTTCTCAATGGGTATCTTACTGTCCAGGTTTTCTTAGGTGGCAGTACTTCAACCGGTGCTGTTCTTCTGATAGGTAGTGGACAGAGCCCCACTGCGTCTCTCTGCTGGTTTATTTGCTCATCATACGTCACATATTTTGGTGTGAACGTTCCTGATACTTCAAAATGGACGGCTGGAGTGCGGGCCGTGCTTGGGACCTCCTCTACACTCCCCCCTCTGGGCGATTCATCGACCGCTTTCACTTCTTCATTGGTATCCACCTTTACTTCAACCTCTGGTTCCACTTTTACTTCCTCCCCTGGATCCATACATAGAGGTTTGAAGAGGTACATCTTTGGGGTCCATATATTTATGACTACCTTCAGGCTTCCTGCTGTTCTCACGTACTCATCTTTGCTCCATGTCATTAGTTGACATTGTCCACTTGGACTACAATAGATCAATTTTCCCACATAATTTCTATGTTTCCTGGGATATCGAAACTTTGTTCCTTCTGGTGCATAAATTCTGGCTTTTACAAAGTCCCTTAAGGGCACGGTGTCCCTCAACTGCCTGTTGCTTTACAGGAAAACAAGATCATCCAAAGAAGAAATCTACACACTCATCCACGAAGAAATGGAGAAAGGTACAAATAAAATGCTTCAAACTTGGATCAGCAAAAACCAGACAATTTTGGAAGAGATAGGAAGCACAGAAGAGGAATTCCTGAATAATCCAAAAAAAATCATAAACATTTTTAAAGAAATAGACCGGTGTGATACACAGTCAAAAGGGCTGAGCTACAGGTCTGTAGCTCACTCACCTCCCTTTGCACAAAAAATAAATGAGCCCCTCTGTTACCTACAGAAATTCCCAAACAAGAAAATCCGCTCAACCTTTTTGAGAGCAAGACTAAACATCTTGAAAACAGATGACGTATTGGGATCTCGTGGTAAATCAGAGGCCAACTTCTGCCGCTTCTGCATGATGCCGGACACAATTGAAAGCTTGAAGCACCTGATCCTTGACTGCCCAGTTTTAATCTCTAATAGAGAAATCCATCTCAGGCACTTATACTCAGAATTATCAAGGGTGGACGAAGATTATTGGTGGACGTTCTTGATGAACGGGCTAAGTCGAAGACCAGTCATAGCAATGGGAAACTTCCTGCACAGCCTTGAGTTGGACTCCCGAACTTAGAAGGTGCAACATTAAAGGACTTAGCCCTCACAAGCCAACCTAAAGAAACTAAGAAACAAAATGAAATAACTCAAACTCGAAGAGAAAACTTCTTCACTTGTAAAAACTGTTGTTGCAGTTAAATACAAAAATATAAAAATTAAAAAAAGTCCCTTATTTCTTCAACAGTCAGGTCCTTGGGCTTCCCTCCTGGTTCGATATCAATCACAATCTTCATCCCTATGGCCTTTTTTGCAGTTTTCTGGCACTGAGAGATTATTATCTTGATAACACAGAATCTGAGCAATATCATCACTAGCAGGTCTCCTGGGAATTTGAAGGCATCTGCCATCCATTGTGAAACCCATGAAAATAGTGATCCAAACCAGCTGTCATCATGAACTTCGTCAACCTCATTGACCATCTGTTTCTGTAGTTTCATCAGCATACCTATGGTCTCTGTTAAAGTTCAATTTTCATCATCGTGAAATGGTATAAATGTGCAACATGATTCTCAGATTTGTGCACAAACACCTCGGTCCATAGCTGCGATCATGTCAAGGACATATCTGTGCTGTAGAGTCATTAGCTGGATTGCCCTTAACGCTACTTTGATTGTGTTGAATCCTTTTATGGTTATGTTGACGGTTTGCAGTAACTCCCATCTGGTTATCCGCAACCATTTAGTATTTGCTCCAACCTGAACTCTTGGCATAAAAATTGTCGTGAACACTGATGAGGTGAGGCTGAACAGTCTGTGTTCATAGGGAATTGCATGAAAAGCTTCTTCTGATTTCGCAGAAAAGTAATTCTCTCTCTTCATTAAATTCATCAGTTCCACAGATCTCTTCTTCCTCAGGTGAGCATTTGCTTTTGGGAAGCTGTCAATATTCAGATCACTTTTTGGAATCACGAATGCTGGAACATGGACATTCACTATTGTGCATATACCTCCCTAGTTTCTCGGCAGCCTGATATATGCTTTGGATCCACATGCCCAATAATTATCCATGATCACTGCAGTACCATGTACCATTCCTGGGGCATCAAAAACGTGTCCACAGTTTTGATTCTCTCCCATTTTCCTTGTGCCATTATTCCTGAACCAGAATTTTGGGCTCTCCAATGGCACGATTTGTAAGGGTCCTCCCCTGTCCACGACCCATGTCAAGAGTTTAGCCAGTTTTGGCCATAATGGGTTGCATCCATTTCGCACTAAGTTAATGGCGGGTTCGGAGTGACCGAAGACCACCCATGCTCTGAAGATCACTACTCCTTTCTCCCATCCGTCTGGTGAAAGACATGTTCCCCAAATTTGCATTTGGCCTCTGTTCCTTCACTTCTGAGCTCCTTCTGGAGTTTTTCCTTGAGCGTTTAGTTTTTGATTTGCCTCTCTTCTGATCTCTGCTCCTTTAACTCCAGGCTTCTCATATCTGATCACAATGTGTTTTGTTTTTCCATTGTTTCTTGTCTTTATGTCCTGGACATAATCATCTTCATTTCGATCTGTTGCTTCAGTTGCCCATTTCAATGAGGCATCACTTCCCATGAACTGGCCTCTGGTCTTGTACATTGCTATGTGTGATAGACAGTGCACCGTCTGCACATCTATTTCAACAGCTACAAAGATCTTTGATTTCCCTGTGCTGTATGGTACGAGTGCACAAACAAAACATTCCTCCTCTGAATTTCGTCTTCCAACTTCTTTCATATGATGGTACCAGATGTTATTCCCCAAGTGTGCTGTGCTGTCCAGGTAGTCATTCAGTTAATTATCATCTCCTTGTATGCTTCTTCTGACTCTCAAGGTTTTCATGCAGTTTGCTATCATCACATCTTTAATAGCCTCCATGTAACTTCTTCTCACTGGAGGATTCTCAGGTACTTCCATCCATGGTTCAGGTCTCTTCATCTGTACCATTTGGGTAGAAGAAAGTCTGGCAATTCTTTCCTTGTCCTCTTGTTTTTTCCTCTCTCTGGCTATGAACAGCCGTAATGATTCTGCTATCATCTTTGTACGTGAGATTTCTGCTGGGCTTGCTCTTGCCTCTTTCAGTGCTGGGTCAGAGGTGTTTATCAATGCTGTCTCTGTTGGTTTCTTCTCCAACTCCTTTTGTTTCTTTAAAAGTTCATCTTTTTCCATTTGTCTTTTCACTTCACTTGTAGTAAAGCTTCTCATTGTTGGTTGTCTATCCTTCTCCAATTCTTTGGATTGTGGTTCTGAGGTTATTGACACTAGACCTGGTGTATGTGCACTAATCGTTTGCATGCGTGTGGTTGTCAGTAACCGTTTCTCATTCTTACTCTCCCGACCCTGGCTCCGGCTTTTCAACTTGCTTATTACTACATGTGCGTCATTGCTAATCACATCCATTTCAAGTTCACTCACTCCTTTGTCAGACCTTCTAGGGACTGGAATCACTATAAAGGGTCTGGGTGCCTTTGTGGGTGTCATGCGTACATCATTAGGTGGGTGCACTGGAATCTGAACACTTTGTGCACCAATAAAAAATGCAATTCGAAATGTCAGTGACAGTAAAACAACGATGAATACAATGCATAGGTGCATTATACCTCTATAGGTTAGTCGACAACACTTAGTTCTGGAACAATAAGAGTGTCTCTCCTCCTGAGGGATGACAATGCTGCTGCTTTGATTGCCCATCTCTATCATCTAAGTAAAGAAGACTAACTTTTAATACATTCTAGGCAATAATATCTCTGGATTCTGCTGTCTCTGCTTGTTGGTTGCAGGTACTGAAACAATTGTTCTCCTTTGCCTGGACAATGGATTGTCTATTGTCTCTGGATACAGTTCTCTTTTCTGTATACGACAAATGTCAACTAAGACAATACGTTCAGCAAGTCTTTTTTACTGTGCGTGTTCAAAATACACAAGCTCCCAATCGATTCCTCTTATCTGTTTCACTCCAGAAGACATGTTGTGTCCTTGTCAGCATAAACAGGAGTGAAGCTTTCTGGCAAACATTTTCTCGATCTGCCCCTCAGCTGAAAGTTTACAGTCTTCTCCGGAAATTCTGATGATGATTAGAAAGTTCACTCATCTGTGTAGAATTAGCTAGGTCTCAGATGAATGTGAGGACGTCAACACTGGCAGGTCTCCCCACAAGTTCTGGAAAGTCCTCAATTAGGCGAAAGAAGACATTGCTCGACAATCTGCTATCTTCTGGTGACAGGGACATTTGTCTTGTCCTTGTTGTGAAAGGAACTGCTCGGCAATTGTGATGAGCAACTTCTGTGATTTCGATGAGTGTGAAGAGCAACCTGACTTATGATTCCGTTCAGGATTATACGTTCTGTGTTTGCTGGATCTCAAAGAAATGTCAAGACATCAGTCTTGTCTCTGGAAAAGATCTGGGCAGTCTTCAATTAAACTAAAGAATAGCATGCTCACAAGCCTAAGTGAGTCCAAACAAGGCTCCTGTTTGGAAGGAGTCTGGATAATGTATTTTCTTGCAAATTTCTGTGTCCTCGATCAAAATTTGGCATATCCTTTTCTGATCAAGGCTTCAGTGTGCCTTAGTCCAAAGTTCAAAGTGAATAACCTATGGTGTGGCTTATGCATGCAATTTTCTTCTTCACTGCAACTATGATGCACAGAGTGTCCATTTTAATGTCCTTGTCCCCTTTTTTGCTCAGAGGAAATGTCCAAAATGAAGCAACAACCTTGCACAAAAGATCTTTGTCTTTGCTTTGCTGGTCATGCGTCCTTCTTCCTCGTCATGGATCTCGTCTGCATGTGCTGCAGTTCTTCCCCGTCGTCTGTAGTCTCTACGCATTGGGGTGGGGGCAGGGGGCCTTCTCCATTGTATCACTTGATCTCATCCAGGAATAGCCAAGCTCTTCTTCCTTGTGGCTTGACTGCAGAGGGAGTGACGTCTTCCACTTTAACCCTTTAAGTGCCATGGGTATTTCTCCCCAGTGCCAGAGCCTTTTTTGGTGATTTTGGTATGTGGCCATTCAATGGCTTGTAACTTTTTGTTACATGAGATATCTCGGCCAAATTTGGCTCCTTTTCTTCCCACATGTAGGCGGTCGTAACGCCACCCAGGAATCCCAGGTTGCTGTAGGGGGGTGAGAGAAAATAAGGAAAATGTGCGAAAATTTTGGGTTTTTTCAAAAAATGCCAATAAAATGATGCACAAAGAAGCCTGTGGTTTTTTCCTTGTAAGAGCTAGGAACAAATGGTTTGCTGTGCTGAGTTCCCCAATGTGTTGGCTTTCAGGAACAGGTTGAGTGGAAATGGAAAAAAATTATTTTGATGGGGATATCAACCGTTTTGTGAGAGGTAGGCGATTTTTGCCATTTTTGCCAATTGGACATGCATGGACGGAATGGAAGAAAAGGGCAGGAAAGCCAAATTGGAGGACAGAAAGGCATATCTTTCTGAAAAGTAGACAAAATTCCAAGTTTAGGAAGGGGTGATTTGTATAGGTCAGGCAACAACTAGGTAGGGGAAACTGCCATCGAATGGGGGAAAAGCGGGAAAATGACTGAAAAAAAAGGTATGTGTTGGACATGGTTGGCTTGGTACGGCAATGGCTTCTATGAATTTTGAGAAAAGCAATGCTCCGCTACATTCCCCCGACTCTTGCAGTTAGGAGAGCATACCATTTTTGTAGTGTTTGTACAAAACAAGCAATACCACAAGCCAAACACTGAGCCATGGTACACAGGAGTTTTACGCTCACGGCCTGACCAGACGCACTTAGCATGTGTAAATTGGGAAAACCAATGTGGTGAGGAACGGCAGCCATACATTTTTTGAAAGAGCACAGGCAGACCTTTTCAAGGGTAGGTGACTTGTGCAGGTTACAAAAGTGTATGGTGGCTAAAGCAGCGACTAAATGTAGGTCACATTTGGGAAAAGAAAGGGTTGTGAGACAAAGGGCTCCAGCAAATGGGTCAAAACGTTATGAAAACCACACAAACACAACACATGGCCTACCGTCCCGCGTTCCCACAGGTGTCCCGATGAAAACGGTACCTCACATGTGTGGGTGCACCTACCTGGCCGCCAAGGGGAAAGCCCAAAACACAAGTAACCCCAAGTCTGTTTTCACACCGGAAATGTCACACTCTCCCATCATACAGATATGGGCCTCGGGTGTCCAAGCCACCGAGGAAAACAGGGAACCCCATGCATTTCTGAAAAGAGGACACCCGTGGGAATCCGCAGAGGTATGATATGCCCAAATTTCCCCAGAATTTATTACCCAGACACCCCTGCAAAGTCCGAAATGTGGGGAAAAAAACGCTTTTTCCGCACATTTCGCTCGACGCACCCATCGAAACACGCCCCCAACAACACATGGCCTACCGTCACGCGTTCCCACAGGTATCCCGATGAAAACAGTACCTCACATGTGTGGGTGCACCTACCTGGCCGCCAAGGGGAAAGCCTAAAACACAAGTAACCCCAAGTCTGTTTTCACACCGGAAATGTCACACTCTCACATCATACAGATATGGGCCTCGGGTGTCCAAGCCACCAAGGAAAACAGGGAACCCCATGCATTTCCGGAAAGAGGACACCCGTGGGAATCCGCAGAGGTATCATATGCCCAAATCGCCCCAGAATTTATTACCCAGACACCCCCGCAAAGTCCGAAATGTGGGAAAAAATACGCATTTTCCTCACATTTCGCTCGACTCACCAATCGAAACACGCCCCCAACAACACATGGCCTACCGTCCCACGTTCCCACAGGTGTCCCGATGAAAACGGTACCTCACATGTGTGGGTGCACCTACCTGGCCGCCAAGGGGAAAGCCTAAAACACAAGTAACCCCAAGTCTGTTTTCAGAGGGAAAACTCAGACATTCTGCCGACCGGCACAATGTACAGATATGGACCTCGGGTGTCCAAGCCACCGAGGAAAACAGGGAACCCCATGCATTTCCGAAAAGAGGACACCCGTGGGAATCCGCAGAGGTATGATATGCCCAAATTGCCCCAGAATTTATTACCCAGACACCCCTGCAAAGTCCGAAATGTGGGGAAAAAACGCTTTTTCCGCACATTTCGCTCGACGCACCCATCGAAACACGCCCCCAACAACACATGGCCTACCGTCACGCGTTCCCACAGGTTTCCCGATGAAAACGGTACCTCACATGTGTGGGTGCACCTACCTGGCCGCCAAGGGGAAAGCCTAAAACACAAGTAACCCCAAGTCTGTTTTCACACCGGAAATGTCACACTCTCACATCATACAGATATGGGCCTCGGGTGTCCAAGCCACCAAGGAAAACAGGGAACCCCATGCATTTCCGGAAAGAAGACACCCGTGGGAATCCGCAGAGGTATGATATGCCCAAATCGCCCCAGAATTTATTACCCAGACACCCCCGCAAAGTCCGAAATGTGGGAAAAAATACGCATTTTCCTCACATTTCGCTCGACTCACCCATCGAAACACGCCCCCAACAACACATGGCCTACCGTCCCGCGTTCCCACAGGTGTCCCGATGAAAATGGTACCTCACATGTGTGGGTGCACCTACCTGGCCGCCCAGGGGAAAGCCTAAAACACAAGTAACCCCAAGTCTGTTTTCAGAGGGAAAACTCAGACATTCTGCCGACCGGCACAATGTACAGATATGGGCCTTGGGTGTCCAAGCCACCGAGGAAAACAGGGAACCCCATGCATTTCCGAAAAGAGGACACCCGTGGGAATCCGCAGAGGTATGATATGCCCAAATTGCCTCAGAATTTATTACCCAGACACCCCTGCAAAGTCCGAAATGTGGGGAAAAAACGCTTTTTCCGCACATTTCGCTCGACGCACCCATCGAAACACGCCCCCAACAACACATGGCCTACCGTCACGC
Organism: Ambystoma mexicanum; assembly: GCF_040938575.1. Lineage (NCBI taxonomy): Eukaryota > Metazoa > Chordata > Amphibia > Caudata > Ambystomatidae > Ambystoma > Ambystoma mexicanum. Next base: position 1,245,919,816 of record NC_090936.1, read on the forward strand.
GTTCCCACAGGTGTCCCGATGAAAACGGTACCTCACATGTGTGGGTGCACCTACCTGGCCGCCAAGGGGAAAGCCTAAAACACAAGTAACCCCAAGTCTGTTTTCAGAGGGAAAACTCAGACATTCTGCCGACCGGCACAATGTACAGATATGGGCCTCGGGTGTCCAAGCCACCGAGGAAAACAGGGAACCCCATGCATTTCCGAAAAGAGGACACCCGTGGGAATCCGCAGAGGTATGATATGCCCAAATTGCCCCAGAATTTATTACCCAGACACCCCTGCAAAGTCCGAAATGTGGGGAAAAAAACACTTTTTCCGCACATTTCGCTCGACGCACCCATCGAAACACGCCCCCAACAACACATGGCCTACCGTCACGCGTTCCCACAGGTGTCCCGATGAAAACGGTACCTCACATGTGTGGGTGCACCTACCTGGCCGCCAAGGGGAAAGCCTAAAACACAAGTAACCCCAAGTCTGTTTTCACACCGGAAATGTCACACTCTCACATCATACAGATATGGGCCTCGGGTGTCCAAGCCACCAAGGAAAACAGGGAACCCCATGCATTTCCGGAAAGAGGACACTCGTGGGAATCCGCAGAGGTATGATATGCCCAAATCGCCCCAGAATTTATTACCCAGACACCCCTGCAAAGTCCGAAATGTGGGAAAAAATACGCATTTTCCTCACATTTCGCTCGACTCACCCATCGAAACACGCCCCCAACAACACATGGCCTACCATCCCGCGTTCCCACAGGTGTCCCGATGAAAACGGTACCTCACATGTGTGGGTGCACCTACCTGGCCGCCAAGGGGAAAGCCTAAAACACAAGTAACCCCAAGTCTGTTTTCAGAGGGAAAACTCAGACATTCTGCCGACCGGCACAATGTACAGATATGGGCCTCGGGTGTCCAAGCCACTGAGGAAAACAAGGAACCCCATGCATTTCCGAAAAGACGACACCCGTGGGAATCCGCAGAGGTATGATATGACCAAATTGCCCCAGAATGTATTACCCAGACACCCCTGCAAAGTCCGAAATGTGGGGAAAAAAACGCTTTTTCCGCACATTTCGCTCGACGCACCCATCGAAACACGCCCCCAACAACACATGGCCTACCGTCACGCGTTCCCACAGGTGTCCCGATGAAAACGGTACCTCACATGTGTGGGTGCACCTACCTGGCCGCCAAGGGGAAAGCCTAAAACACAAGTAACCCCAAGTCTGTTTTCACACCGGAAATGTCACACTCTCACATCATACAGATATGGGCCTCGGGTGTCCAAGCCACCAAGGAAAACAGGGAACCCCATGCATTTCCGGAAAGAGGACACCCGTGAGAATCCACAGAGGTATGATATGCCCAAATCGCCCCAGAATTTATTACCCAGACACCCCCGCAAAGTCTGAAATGTGGGAAAAAATACGCATTTTCCTCACATTTCGCTCGACTCACCCATCGAAACACGCCCCCAACAACACATGGCCTACCGTCCCGCGTTCCCACAGGTGTCCCGATGAAAACGGTACCTCACATGTGTGGGTGCACCTACCTGGCCGCCAAGGGGAAAGCCTAAAACACAAGTAACCCCAAGTCTGTTTTCACACCGGAAATGTCACACTCTCACATCATACAGATATGGGCCTCGGTTGTCCAAGCCACCGGGGAAAATGGGGAACCCCATGCATTTTCGAAAAGAGGACACCCGTGGGAATCCGCAGAGGTGTGATTTGCGCCCATCGCCCCAGATTTTTTTACCCAGACAGCCCTGCAAAGTCGGAAATGTGGGGAAAAAAATGCTTTTTCCGCACATTTCGCTCGCCGCACCCATCGAAACACGCCCCCCACAACACATGGCCTACCGTCCCACATTCCCACAGGTGTCCCGATGAAAACGGTACCTCACATGTGTGGGTGCACCTACCTGGCCGCCAAGGGGAAAGCCTAAAACACAAGTAACCCCAAGTCTGTTTTCAGAGGGAAAACTCAGACATTCTGCCGACCGGCACAATGTACAGATATGGGCCTCGGGTGTCCCAGCCACCATGGAAAACAGGGAACCCCATGCATTTCCGAAAAGAGGACACCCGTGGGAATCCGCAGAGGTATGATATGCCCAAATTGCCTCAGAATTTATTACCCAGACACCCCTGCAAAGTCCGAAATGTGGGGAAAAAACGCTTTTTCCGCACATTTCGCTCGACGCACCCATCGAAACACGCCCCCAACAACACATGGCCTACCGTCACGCGTTCCCACAGGTGTCCCGATGAAAACGGTACCTCACATGTGTGGGTGCACCTACCTGGCCGCCAAGGGGAAAGCCTAAAACACAAGTAACCCCAAGTCTGTTTTCACACCGGAAATGTCACACTCTCACATCATACAGATATGGGCCTCGGGTGTCCAAGCCACCAAGGAAAACAGGGAACCCCATGCATTTCCGGAAAGAGGACACCCGTGGGAATCCGCAGAGGTATGATATGCCCAAATCGCCCCAGAATTTATTACCCAGACACCCCCGCAAAGTCCGAAATGTGGGAAAAAATACGCATTTTCCTCACATTTCGCTCGACTCACCCATCGAAACACGCCCCCAACAACACATGGCCTACCGTCCCGTGTTCCCACAGGTGTCCCGATGAAAACGGTACCTCACATGTGTGGGTGCACCTACCTGGCCGCCAAGGGGAAAGCCTAAAACACAAGTAACCCCAAGTCTGTTTTCAGAGGGAAAACTCAGACATTCTGCCGACCGGCACAATGTACAGATATGGGCCTCGGGTGTCCAAGCCACCGAGGAAAACAGGGAACCCATTGCATTTCCAAAAAGAGGACACCCGTTGGAATCCGCAGAGGTATGATATGCCCAAATTGCCCCAGAATTTATTACCCAGACACCCCTGCAAAGTCCGAAATGTGGGGAAAAAAACGCTTTTTCCGCACATTTCGCTCGACGCACCCATCGAAACACGCCCCCAACAACACATGGCCTACCGTCACGCGTTCCCACAGGTGTCCCGATGAAAACGGTACCTCACATGTGTGGGTGCACCTACCTGGCCGCCAAGGGGAAAGCCTAAAACACAAGTAACCCCAAGTCTGTTTTCACACCGGAAATGTCACACTCTCACATCATACAGATATGGGCCTCGGGTGTCCAAGCCACCAAGGAAAACAGGGAACCCCATGCATTTCCGGAAAGAGGACACCCGTGGGAATCCGCAGAGGTATGATATGCCCAAATCGCCCCAGAATTTATTACCCAGACACCCCCGCAAAGTCCGAAATGTGGGAAAAAATACGCATTTTCCTCACATTTCGCTCGACTCACCCATCGAAACACGCCCCCAACAACACATGGCCTACTGTCCCGCGTTCCCACAGGTGTCCCGATGAAAACGGTACCTCACATGTGTGGGTGCACCTACCTGGCAGCCAAGGGGAAAGCCTAAAACACAAGTAACCCCAAGTCTGTTTTCAGAGGGAAAACTCAGACATTCTGCCGACCGGCACAATGTACAGATATGGGCCTCGGGTGTCCAAGCCACCGAGGAAAACAGGGAACCCCATGCATTTCCGAAAAGAGGACACCCGTGGGAATCCGCAGAGGTATAATATGCCCAAATTGCCCCAGAATTTATTACCCAGACACCCCTGCAAAGTCCGAAATGTGGGGAAAAAAACGCTTTTTCCGCACATTTCGCTCGACGCACCCATCGAAACACGCCCCCAACAACACATGGCCTACCGTCACGCGTTCCCACAGGTGTCCCGATGAAAACGGTACCTCACATGTGTGAGTGCACCTACCTGGCCGCCAAGGGGAAAGCCTAAAACACAAGTAACCCCAAGTCTGTTTTCACACCGGAAATGTCACACTCTCACATCATACAGATATGGGCCTCGGGTGTCCAAGCCACCAAGGAAAACAGGGAACCCCATGCATTTCCGGAAAGAGGACACCCGTGGGAATCCGCAGAGGTATGATATGCCCAAATCGCCCTAGAATTTATTACCCAGACACCCCCGCAAAGTCCGAAATGTGGGAAAAAATACGCATTTTCCTCACATTTCGCTCGACTCACCCATCGAAACACGCCCCCAACAACACATGGCCTACCGTCCCGCGTTCCCACAGGTGTCCCAATGAAAACGGTACCTCACATGTGTGGGTGCACCTACCTGGCCGCCAAGGGGAAAGCCTAAAACACAAGTAACCCCAAGTCTGTTTTCAGAGGGAAAACTCAGACATTCTGCCGACCGGCACAATGTGCAGATATGGGCCTCGGGTGTCCAAGCCACTGAGGAAAACAGGGAACCCCATGCATTTCCGAAAAGAGGACACCCGTGGGAATCCGCAGAGGTATGATATGCCCAAATTGCCTCAGAATTTATTACCCAGACACCCCTGCAAAGTCCGAAATGTGGGGAAAAAACGCTTTTTCCACACATTTCGCTCGACGCACCCATCGAAACACGCCCCCAACAACACATGGCCTACCGTCACGCGTTCCCACAGGTGTCCCGATGAAAACGGTACCTCACATGTGTGGGTGCACCTACCTGGCCGCCAAGGGGAAAGCCTAAAACACAAGTAACCCCAAGTCTGTTTTCACACCGGAAATGTCACACTCTCACATCATACAGATATGGGCCTCGGGTGTCCAAGCCACCAAGGAAAACAGGGAACCCCATGCATTTCCGGAAAGAGGACACCCGTGGGAATCCGCAGAGGTATGATATGCCCAAATCGCCCCAGAATTTATTACCCAGACACCCCCGCAAAGTCCGAAATGTGGGAAAAAATACGCATTTTCCTCACATTTCGCTCGACTCACCCATCGAAACACGCCCCCAACAACACATGGCCCACCGTCCCGTGTTCCCACAGGTGTCCCGATGAAAACGGTACCTCACATGTGTGGGTGCACCTACCTGGCCGCCAAGGGGAAAGCCTAAAACACAAGTAACCCCAAGTCTGTTTTCAGAGGGAAAACTCAGACATTCTGCCGACCGGCACAATGTACAGATATGGGCCTCGGGTGTCCAAGCCACCGAGGAAAACAGGGAACCCCATGCATTTCCAAAAAGAGGACACCCGTTTGAATCCGCAGAGGTATGATATGCCCAAATTGCCCCAGAATTTATTACCCAGACACCCCTGCAAAGTCCGAAATGTGGGGAAAAAAACGCTTTTTCCGCACATTTCGCTCGACGCACCCATCGAAACACGCCCCCAACAACACATGGCCTACCGTCACGCGTTCCCACAGGTGTCCCGATGAAAACGGTACCTCACATGTGTGGGTGCACCTACCTGGCTGCCAAGGGGAAAGCCTAAAACACAAGTAACCCCAAGTCTGTTTTCACACCGGAAATGTCACACTCTCACATCATACAGATATGGGCCTCGGGTGTCCAAGCCACCAAGGAAAACAGGGAACCCCATGCATTTCCGGAAAGAGGACACCCGTGGGAATCCGCAGAGGTATGATATGCCCAAATCGCCCCAGAATTTATTACCCAGACATCCCCGCAAAGTCCGAAATGTGGGAAAAAATACGCATTTTCCTCACATTTCGCTCGACTCACCCATCGAAACACGCCCCCAACAACACATGGCCTACTGTCCCGCGTTCCCACAGGTGTCCCGATGAAAACGGTACCTCACATGTGTGGGTGCACCTACCTGGCAGCCAAGGGGAAAGCCTAAAACACAAGTAACCCCAAGTCTGTTTTCAGAGGGAAAACTCAGACATTCTGCCGACCGGCACAATGTACAGATATGGGCCTCGGGTGTCCAAGCCACCGAGGAAAACAGGGAACCCCATGCATTTCCGAAAAGAGGACACCCGTGGGAATCCGCAGAGGTATGATATGCCCAAATTGCCCCAGAATTTATTACCCAGACACCCCTGCAAAGTCCGAAATGTGGGGAAAAAAACGCTTTTTCCGCACATTTCGCTCGACGCACCCATCGAAACACGCCCCCAACAACACATGGCCTACCGTCACGCGTTCCCACAGGTGTCCCGATGAAAACGGTACCTCACATGTGTGGGTGCACCTACCTGGCCGCCAAGGGGAAAGCCTAAAACACAAGTAACCCCAAGTCTGTTTTCACACCGGAAATGTCACACTCTCACATCATACAGATATGGGCCTCGGGTGTCCAAGCCACCAAGGAAAACAGGGAACCCCATGCATTTCCGGAAAGAGGACACCCGTGGGAATCCGCAGAGGTATGATATGCCCAAATCGCCCTAGAATGTATTACCCAGACACCCCCGCAAAGTCCGAAATGTGGGAAAAAATACGCATTTTCCTCACATTTCGCTCGACTCACCCATCGAAACACGCCCCCAACAACACATGGCCTACCGTCCCGCGTTCCCACAGGTGTCCCAATGAAAACGGTACCTCACATGTGTGGGTGCACCTACCTGGCCGCCAAGGGGAAAGCCTAAAACACAAGTAACCCCAAGTCTGTTTTCAGAGGGAAAACTCAGACATTCTGCCGACCGGCACAATGTACAGATATGGGCCTCGGGTGTCCAAGCCACTGAGGAAAACAGGGAACCCCATGCATTTCCGAAAAGAGGACACCCGTGGGAATCCGCAGAGGTATGATATGCCCAAATTGCCTCAGAATTTATTACCCAGACACCCCTGCAAAGTCCGAAATGTGGGGAAAAAACGCTTTTTCCACACATTTCGCTCGACGCACCCATCGAAACACGCCCCCAACAACACATGGCCTACCGTCACGCGTTCCCACAGGTTTCCCGATGAAAACGGTACCTCACATGTGTGGGTGCACCTACCTGGCCGCCAAGGGGAAAGCCTAAAACACAAGTAACCCCAAGTCTGTTTTCACACCGGAAATGTCACACTCTCACATCATACAGATATGGGCCTCGGGTGTCCAAGCCACCAAGGAAAACAGGGAACCCCATGCATTTCCGGAAAGAGGACACCCGTGGGAATCCGCAGAGGTATGATATGCCCAAATCGCCCCAGAATTTATTACCCAGACACCCCCGCAAAGTCCGAAATGTGGGAAAAAATACGCATTTTCCTCACATTTCGCTCGACTCACCCATCGAAACACGCCCCCAACAACACATGGCCTACCGTCCCGCGTTCCCACAGGTGTCCCGTTGAAAACGGTACCTCACATGTGTGGGTGCACCTACCTGGCCGCCAAGGGGAAAGCCTAAAACACAAGTAACCCCAAGTCTGTTTTCAGAGGGAAAACTCAGACATTCTGCCGACCGGCACAATGTACAGATATGGGCCTCGGGTGTCCAAGCCACCGAGAAAAACAGGGAACCCCATGCATTTCCGAAAAGAGGACACCCGTGGGAATCCGCAGAGGTATGATATGCCCAAATTGCCTCAGAATTTATTACCCAGACACCCCTGCAAAGTCCGAAATGTGGGGAAAAAAACGCTTTTTCCGCACATTTCGCTCGACGCACCCATCGAAACACGCCCCCAACAACACATGGCCTACCGTCACGCGTTCCCACAGGTGTCCCGATAAAAAACGGTACCTCACATGTGTGGGTGCACCTACCTGGCCGCCAAGGGGAAAGCCTAAAACACAAGTAACCCCAAGTCTGTTTTCACACCGGAAATGTCACACTCTCACATCATACAGATATGGGCCTCGGGTGTCCAAGCCACCAAGGAAAACAGGGAACCCCATGCATTTCCGGAAAGAGGACACCCGTGGGAATCCGCAGAGGTATGATATGCCCAAATCGCCCCAGAATTTATTACCCAGACACCCCCGCAAAGTCCGAAATGTGGGAAAAAATACGCATTTTCCTCACATTTCGCTCGACTCACCCATCGAAACACGCCCCCAACAACACATGGCCTACCGTCCCGCGTTCCCACAGGTGTCCCGATGAAAACGGTACCTCACATGTGTGGGTGCACCTACCTGGCTGCCAAGGGGAAAGCCTAAAACACAAGTAACCCCAAGTCTGTTTTCAGAGGGAAAACTCAGACATTCTGCCGACCGGCACAATGTACAGATATGGGCCTCGGGTGTCCAAGCCACCGAGGAAAACAGGGAACCCCATGCATTTCCGAAAAGAGGACACCCGTTGGAATCCGCAGAGGTATGATATGCCCAAATTGCCCCAGAATTTATTACCCAGACACCCCTGCAAAGTCCGAAATGTGGGGAAAAAAATGCTTTTTCCGCACATTTCGCTCGGCGCACCCATCGAAACATGCCCCCAACAACACATGGCCTACTGTCACGCGTTCCCACAGGTGTCCCGATGAAAACGGTACCTCACATGTGTGGGTGCACCTACCTGGCCGCCAAGGGGAAAGCCTAAAACACAAGTAACCCCAAGTCTGTTTTCACACCGGAAATGTCACACTCTCACATCATACAGATATGGGCCTCGGGTGTCCAAGCCACCAAGGAAAACAGGGAACCCCATGCATTTCCGGAAAGAGGACACCCGTGGGAATCCGCAGAGGTATGATATGCCCAAATCGCCCCAGAATTTATTACCCAGACACCCCCGCAAAGTCCGAAATGTGGGAAAAAATACGCATTTTCCTCACATTTCGCTCGACTCACCCATCGAAACACGCCCCCAACAACACATGGCCTACCGTCCCGCGTTCCCACAGGTGTCCCAATGAAAACGGTACCTCACATGTGTGGGTTCACCTACCTGGCCGCCAAGGGGAAAGCCTAAAACACAAGTAACCCCAAGTCTGTTTTCAGAGGGAAAACTCAGACATTCTGCCGACCGGCACAATGTACAGATATGGGCCTCGGGTGTCCAAGCCACCGAGGAAAACAGGGAACCCCATGCATTTCCGAAAAGAGGACACCCGTGGGAATCCGCAGAGGTATGATATGCCCAAATTGCCCCAGAATTTATTACCCAGACACCCCTGCAAAGTCCGAAATGTGGGGAAAAAAACGCTTTTTCCGCACATTTCGCTCGACGCACCCATCGAAACACGCCCCCAACAACACATGGCCTACCGTCACGCGTTCCCACAGGTATCCCGATGAAAACGGTACCTCACATGTGTGGGTGCACCTACCTGGCCGCCAAGGGGAAAGCCTAAAACACAAGTAACCCCAAGTCTGTTTTCACACCGGAAATGTCACACTCTCACATCATACAGATATGGGCCTCGGGTGTCCAAGCCACCAAGGAAAACAGGGAACCCCATGCATTTCCGGAAAGAGGACACCCGTGGGAATCCGCAGAGGTATGATATGCCCAAATCGCCCCAGAATGTATTACCCAGACACCCCTGCAAAGTCCGAAATGTGGGAAAAAATACGCATTTTCCTCACATTTCGCTCGACTCACCCATGGAAACACGCCCCCAACAACACATGGCCTACCATCCCGCGTTCCCACAGGTGTCCCGATGAAAACGGTACCTCACATGTGTGGGTGCACCTACCTGGCCGCCAAGGGGAAAGCCTAAAACACAAGGAACCCCAAGTCTGTTTTCAGAGGGAAAACCCAGACATTCTGCCGACCGGCACAATGTACAGATATGGGCCTCGGGTGTCCAAGCCACCGAGGAAAACAAGGAACCCCATGCTTTTCCGAAAAGACGACACCCGTGGGAATCCGCAGAGGTATGATATGCCCAAATTGCCCCAGAATTTATTACCCAGACACCCCTGCAAAGTCCGAAATGTGGGGAAAAAAACGCTTTTTCCGCACATTTCGCTCGACGCACCCATCGAAACACGCCCCCAACAACACATGGCCTACCGTCACGCGTTCCCACAGGTGTCCCGATGAAAACGGTACCTCACATGTGTGGGTGCACCTACCTGGCCGCCAAGGGGAAAGCCTAAAACACAAGTAACCCCAAGTCTGTTTTCACACCGGAAATGTCACACTCTCACATCATACAGATATGGGCCTCGGGTGTCCAAGCCACCAAGGAAAACAGGGAACCCCATGCATTTCCGGAAAGAGGACACCCGTGGGAATCCACAGAGGTATGATATGCCCAAATCGCCCCAGAATTTATTACCCAGACACCCCCGCAAAGTCCGAAATGTGGGAAAAAATACGCATTTTCTTCACATTTCGCTCGACTCACCCATCGAAACACGCCCCCAACAACACATGGCCTACCGTCCCGCGTTCCCACAGGTGTCCCGATGAAAACGGTACCTCACATGTGTGGGTGCACCTACCTGGCCGCCAAGGGGAAAGCCTAAAACACAAGTAACCCCAAGTCTGTTTTCACACCGGAAATGTCACACTCTCACATCATACAGATATGGGCCTCGGGTGTCCAAGCCACTGAGGAAAACGGGGAACCCCATGCATTTTCGAAAAGAGGACACCCGTGGGAATCCGCAGAGGTGTGATTTGCGCCCATCGCCCCAGATTTTTTTACCCAGACAGCCCTGCAAAGTCGGAAATGTGGGGAAAAAAATGCTTTTTCCGCACATTTCGCTCGCCGCACCCATCGAAACACGCCCCCCACAACACATGGCCTACCGTCCCGCATTCCCACAGGTGTCCCGATGAAAACGGTACCTCACATGTGTGGGTGCACCTACCTGGCCGCCAAGGGGAAAGCCTAAAACACAAGTAACCCCAAGTCTGTTTTCACACCGGAAATGTCACACTCTCACATCATACAGATATGGGCCTCGGGTGTCCAAGCCACCAAGGAAAACAGGGAACCCCATGCATTTCCGGAAAGAGGACACCCGTGGGAATCCGCAGAGGTATGATATGCCCAAATCGCCCCAGAATTTATTACCCAGACACCCCCGCAAAGTCCGAAATGTGGGAAAAAATACGCATTTTCCTCACATTTCGCTCGACTCACCCATCGAAACACGCCCCCAACAACACATGGCCTACCGTCCCGCGTTCCCACAGGTGTCCCGATGAAAACGGTACCTCACATGTGTGGGTGCACCTACCTGGCCGCCAAGGGGAAAGCCTAAAACACAAGTAACCCCAAGTCTGTTTTCAGAGGGAAAACTCAGACATTCTGCCGACCGGCACAATGTACAGATATGGGCCTCGGGTGTCCAAGCCACCGAGGAAAACAGGGAACCCCATGCATTTCCGAAAAGAGGACACCCGTTGGAATCCGCAGAGGTATGATATGCCCAAATTGCCCCAGAATTTATTACCCAGACACCCCTGCAAAGTCCGAAATGTGGGGAAAAAAACGCTTTTTCCGCACATTTCGCTCGACGCACCCATCGAAACACGCCCCCAACAACACATGGCCTACCGTCACGCGTTCCCACAGGTGTCCCGATGAAAACGGTACCTCACATGTGTGGGTGCACCTACCTGGCCGCCAAGGGGAAAGCCTAAAACACAAGTAACCCCAAGTCTGTTTTCACACCGGAAATGTCACACTCTCACATCATACAGATATGGGCCTCGGGTGTCCAAGCCACCAAGGAAAACAGGGAACCCCATGCATTTCCGGAAAGAGGACACCCGTGGGAATCCGCAGAGGTATGATATGCCCAAATCGCCCCAGAATTTATTACCCAGACACCCCCGCAAAGTCCGAAATGTGGGAAAAAATACGCATTTTCCTCACATTTCGCTCGACTCACCCATCGAAACACGCCCCCAACAACACATGGCCTACCGTCCCGCGTTCCCACAGGTGTCCCGATGAAAACGGTACCTCACATGTGTGGGTGCACCTACCTGGCCGCCAAGGGGAAAGCCTAAAACACAAGTAACCCCAAGTCTGTTTTCAGAGGGAAAACTCAGACATTCTGCCGACCGGCACAATGTACAGATATGGGCCTCGGGTGTCCAAGCCACCGAGGAAAACAGGGAACCCCATGCATTTCCGAAAAGAGGACACCCGTGGGAATCCGCAGAGGTATGATATGCCCAAATTGCCCCAGAATTTATTACCCAGACACCCCTGCAAAGTCCGAAATGTGGGGAAAAAAACGCTTTTTCCGCACATTTCGCTCGACGCACCCATCGAAACACGCCCCCAACAACACATGGCCTACCGTCACGCGTTCCCACAGGTGTCCCGATGAAAACGGTACCTCACATGTGTGGGTGCACCTACCTGGCCGCCAGGGGGAAAGCCTAAAACACAAGTAACCCCAAGTCTGTTGTCAGAGGGAAATCTCAGACATTCTGCCGACCGGCGTAATTTACAGATATGGGTCTCGGGTGTCCAAGCCACCGAGGAAAACAGGGAACCCCATGCATTTTCGAAAAGAGGACACCCGTGGGAATCCGCAGAGGTGTGATTTGCGCCCATCGCCCCAGATTTTTTTACCCAGACAGCCCTGCAAAGTCGGAAATGTGGGGAAAAAAACGCTTTTTCCGCACATTTCGCTCGCCGCACCCATCGAAACGCGCCCCCCACAACACATGGCCTACTGTCCCGCGTTCCCACAGGTGTCCCGATGAAAATGGTACCTCACATGTGTGGGTGCACCTACCTGGCCGCCAAGGGGAAAGCCTAAAACACAAGTAACCCCAAGTCTGTTGTCAGAGGGAAATCTCAGACATTCTGCCGACCGGCGCACTTACAGATATGGGCCTCGGGTGTCCAAACCACCGAGGAAAACAGGGAACCCCATGCATTTTCGAAATGAGGACACCCGTGGGAATCCGCAGAGGTGTGATTTGCGCCCATCGCCCCAGATTTTTTTACCCAGACAGCCCTGCAAAGTCGGAAATGTGGGGAAAAAAACGCTTTTTCCGCACATTTCACTCGCCTCACCCATCGAAACGCGCCCCCCACAACACATGGCCTACCGTCCCGCGTTCCCACAGGTGTCCCGATGAAAACGGTACCTCACATGTGTGGGTGCACCTACCTGGCCGCCAAGGGGAAAGCCTAAAACACAAGTAACCCCAAGTCTGTTGTCAGAGGGAAATCTCAGACATTCTGCCGACCGGCGCAACTTACAGATATGGGCCTCGGGTGTCCAAGCCACCGAGGAAAACAGGGAACCCCATGCATTTTCAAAAAGAGGACACCCGTGGGAATCCGCAGAGGTGTGATTTGCGCCCATCGCCCCAGATTTTTTTACCCAGACAGCCCTGCAAAGTCGGAAATGTGGGGAAAAAAACGCTTTTTCCGCACATTTCGCTCGCCGCACCCATCGAAACACGCCCCCCACAACACATGGCCTACCGTCCCGCGTTCCCACAGGTGTCCCGATGAAAACGGTACCTCACATGTGTGGGTGCACCTACCTGGCCGCCAAGGGGAAAGCCTAAAACACAAGTAACCCCAAGTCTGTTGTCAGAGGGAAATCTCAGACATTCTGCCGACCGGCGTAACTTACAGATATGGGCCTCGGGTGTCCAAGCCACCGAGGAAAACAGGGAAGCCCATGCATTTTCGAAAAGAGGACACCCGTGGGAATCCGCAGAGGTGTGATTTGCGCCCATCGCCCCAGATTTTTTTACCCAGACAGCCCTGCAAAGTCGGAAATGTGGGGAAAAAAACGCTTTTTCCGCACATTTCGCTCGCCGCACCCATCGAAACGCGCCCCCCACAACACATGGCCTACCGTCCCGCGTTCCCACAGGTGTCCCAATGAAAACGGTACCTCACATGTGTGGGTGCACCTACCTGGCCGCCAAGGGGAAAGCCTAAAACACAAGTAACCCCAAGTCTGTTGTCAGAGGGAAATCTCAGACATTCTGCCGACCGGCGCAACTTACAGATATGGGCCTCGGGTGTCCAAGCCACCGAGGAAAACAGGGAACCCCATGCATTTTCGAAAAGAGGACACCAGTGGGAATCCGCAGAGGTGTGATTTGCGCCCATCGCCCCAGATTTTTTTACCCAGACACCCCTGCAAAGTCCGAAATGTGGGGAAAAAAACGCTTTTTCCGCACATTTCGCTCGACGCACCCATCGAAACACGCCCCCAACAACACATGGCCTACCGTCACGCGTTCCCACAGGTGTCCCGATGAAAACGGTACCTCACATGTGTGGGTGCACCTACCTGGCCGCCAAGGGGAAAGCCTAAAACACAAGTAACCCCAAGTCTGTTTTCACACCGGAAATGTCACACTCTCACATCATACAGATATGGGCCTCGGGTGTCCAAGCCACCAAGGAAAACAGGGAACCCCATGCATTTCCGGAAAGAGGACACCCGTGGGAATCCGCAGAGGTATGATATGCCCAAATCGCCCCAGAATTTATTACCCAGACACCCCCGCAAAGTCCGAAATGTGGGAAAAAATACGCATTTTCCTCACATTTCGCTCGACTCACCCATCGAAACACGCCCCCAACAACACATGGCCTACCGTCCCACGTTCCCACAGGTGTCCCGATGAAAACGGTACCTCACATGTGTGGGTGCACCTACCTGGCCGCCAAGGGGAAAGCCTAAAACACAAGTAACCCCAAGTCTGTTTTCAGAGGGAAAACTCAGACATTCTGCCGACCGGCACAATGTACAGATATGGGCCTCGGGTGTCCAAGCCACCGAGGAAAACAAGGAACCCCATGCATTTCCGAAAAGACGACACCCGTGGGAATCCGCAGAGGTATGATATGCCCAAATTGCCCCAGAATGTATTACCCAGACACCCCTGCAAAGTCCGAAATGTGGGGAAAAAAACGCTTTTTCCGTACATTTCGCTCGACGCACCCATCGAAACACGCCCCCAACAACACATGCCCTACCGTCACGTGTTCCCACAGGTGTCCCGATGAAAACGGTACCTCACATGTGTGGGTGCACCTACCTGGCCGCCAAGGGGAAAGCCTAAAACACAAGTAACCCCAAGTCTGTTGTCAGAGGGAAATCTCAGACATTCTGCCGACAGGCGTAACTTACAGATATGGGCCTCGGGTGTCCAAGCCACCGAGGAAAACAGGGAACCCCATGCATTTTCGAAAAGAGGACACCCGTGGGAATCCGCAGAGGTGTGATTTGCGCCCATCGCCCCAGATTTTTTTACCCAGACAGCCCTGCAAAGTCGGAAATGTGGGGAAAAAAACGCTTTTTCCGCACATTTCGCTCGCCGCACCCATCGAAACACGCCCCCCACAACACATGGCCTACCGTCCCGCGTTCCCACAGGTGTCCCGATGAAAACGGTACCTCACATGTGTGGGTGCACCTACCTGGCCGCCAAGGGGAAAGCCTAAAACACAAGTAACCCCAAGTCTGTTGTCAGAGGGAAATCTCAGACATTCTGCCGACCGGCGTAACTTACAGATATGGGCCTCGGGTGTCCAAGCCACCGAGGAAAACAGGGAACCCGATGCATTTTCGAAAAGAGGACACCCGTGGGAATCCGCAGAGGTGTGATTTGCGCCCATCGCCCCAGATTTTTTTACCCAGACAGCCCTGCAAAGTCGGAAATGTGGGGAAAAAAACGCTTTTTCCGCACATTTCGCTCGCCGCACCCATCGAAACGCGCCCCCCACAACACATGGCCTACCGTCCCGCGTTCCCACAGGTGTCCCGATGAAAACGGTACCTCACATGTGTGGGTGCACCTACCTAGCCGCCAAGGGGAAAGCCTAAAACACAAGTAACCCCAAGTCTGTTGTCAGAGGGAAATCTCAGACATTCTGCCGACCGGCGCAACTTACAGATATGGGCCTCGGGTGTCCAAGCCACCGAGGAAAACAGGGAACCCCATGCATTTTCGAAAAGAGGACACCCGTGGGAATCCGCAGAGGTGTGATTTGCGCCCATCGCCCCAGATTTTTTTACCCAGACAGCCCTGCAAAGTCGGAAATGTGGGCAAAAAAACGCTTTTTCCACACATTTTGCTCGCCTCACCCATCGAAACGCGCCCCCCACAACACATGGCCTACCATCCCGCGTTCCCACAGGTGTCCCGATGAAAACGGTACCTCACATGTGTGGGTGCACCTACCTGGCCGCCAAGGGGAAAGCCTAAAACACAAGTAACCCCAAGTCTGTTGTCAGAGGGAAATCTCAGACATTCTGCCGACCGGCGCAACTTACAGATATGGGCCTCGGGTGTCCAAGCCACCGAGGAAAACAGGGAACCCCATGCATTTTCGAAAAGAGGACACCCGTGGGAATCCGCAGAGGTGTGATTTGCGCCCATCGCCCCAGATTTTTTTACCCAGACACCCCTGCAAAGTCCGAAATGTGGGGAAAAAAACGCTTTTTCCGCACATTTCGCTCGACGCACCCATCGAAACACGCCCCCAACAACACATGGCCTACCGTCACGCGTTCCCACAGGTGTCCCGATGAAAACGGTACCTCACATGTGTGGGTGCACCTACCTGGCCGCCAAGGGGAAAGCCTAAAACACAAGTAACGCCAAGTCTGTTTTCACACCGGAAATGTCACACTCTCACATCATACAGATATGGGCCTCGGGTGTCCAAGCCACCAAGGAAAACAGGGAACCCCATGCATTTCCGGAAAGAGGACACCCGTGGGAATCCGCAGAGGTATGATATGCCCAAATCGCCCCAGAATTTATTACCCAGACACCCCCGCAAAGTCCGAAATGTGGGAAAAAATACGCATTTTCCTCACATTTCGCTCGACTCACCCATCGAAACACGCCCCCAACAACACATGGCCTACCGTCCCGCGTTCCCACAGGTGTCCCGATGAAAACGGTACCTCACATGTGTGGGTGCACCTACCTGGCCGCCAAGGGGAAAGCCTAAAACACAAGTAACCCCAAGTCTGTTTTCAGAGGGAAAACTCAGACATTCTGCCGACCGGCACAATGTACAGATATGGGCCTCGGGTGTCCAAGCCACCGAGGAAAACAGGGAACCCCATGCATTTCCGAAAAGAGGACACCCTTTGGAATCCGCAGAGGTATGATATGCCCAAATTGCCCCAGAATTTATTACCCAGACACCCCTGCAAAGTCCGAAATGTGGGGAAAAAAACGCTTTTTCCGCACATTTCGCTCGACGCACCCATCGAAACACGCCCCCAACAACACATGGCCTACCGTCACGCGTTCCCACAGGTGTCCCGATGAAAATGGTACCTCACATGTGTGGGTGCACCTACCTGGCCGCCAAGGGGAAAGCCTAAAACACAAGTAACCCCAAGTCTGTTTTCACACCGGAAATGTCACACTCTCACATCATACAGATATGGGCCTCGGGTGTCCAAGCCACCAAGGAAAACAGGGAACCCCATGCATTTCCGGAAAGAGGACACCCGTGGGAATCCGCAGAGGTATGATATGCCCAAATCGCCCCAGAATTTATTACCCAGACACCCCCGCAAAGTCAGAAATGTGGGAAAAAATACGCATTTTCCTCACATTTCGCTCGACTCACCCATCGAAACACGCCCCCAACAACACATGGCCTACCGTCCCGCGTTCCCACAGGTGTCCCGATGAAAACGGTACCTCACATGTGTGGGTGCACCTACCTGGCCGCCAAGGGGAAAGCCTAAAACACAAGTAACCCCAAGTCTGTTGTCAGAGGGAAATCTCAGACATTCTGCCGACCGGCGCAACTTACAGATATGGGCCTCGGGTGTCCAAGCCACCGAGGAAAACAGGGAACCCCATGCATTTTCGAAAAGAGGACACCCGTGGGAATCCGCAGAGGTGTGATTTGCGCCCATCGCCCCAGATTTTTTTACCCAGACAGCCCTGCAAAGTCGGAAATGTGGGCAAAAAAACGCTTTTTCCACACATTTTGCTCGCCTCACCCATCGAAACGCGCCCCCCACAACACATGGCCTACCATCCCGCGTTCCCACAGGTGTCCCGATGAAAACGGTACCTCACATGTGTGGGTGCACCTACCTGGCCGCCAAGGGGAAAGCCTAAAACACAAGTAACCCCAAGTCTGTTGTCAGAGGGAAATCTCAGACATTCTGCCGACCGGCGCAACTTACAGATATGGGCCTCGGGTGTCCAAGCCACCGAGGAAAACAGGGAACCCCATGCATTTTCGAAAAGAGGACACCCGTGGGAATCCGCAGAGGTGTGATTTGCGCCCATCGCCCCAGATTTTTTTACCCAGACACCCCTGCAAAGTCCGAAATGTGGGGAAAAAAACGCTTTTTCCGCACATTTCGCTCGACGCACCCATCGAAACACGCCCCCAACAACACATGGCCTACCGTCACGCGTTCCCACAGGTGTCCCGATGAAAACGGTACCTCACATGTGTGGGTGCACCTACCTGGCCGCCAAGGGGAAAGCCTAAAACACAAGTAACCCCAAGTCTGTTTTCACACCGGAAATGTCACACTCTCACATCATACAGATATGGGCCTCGGGTGTCCAAGCCACCAAGGAAAACAGGGAACCCCATGCATTTCCGGAAAGAGGACACCCGTGGGAATCCGCAGAGGTATGATATGCCCAAATCGCCCCAGAATTTATTACCCAGACACCCCCGCAAAGTCCGAAATGTGGGAAAAAATACGCATTTTCCTCACATTTCGCTCGACGCACCCATCGAAACACGCCCCCAACAACACATGGCCTACCGTCCCGCGTTCCCACAGGTGTCCCGATGAAAACGGTACCTCACATGTGTGGGTGCACCTACCTGGCCGCCAAGGGGAAAGCCTAAAACACAAGTAACCCCAAGTCTGTTTTCAGAGGGAAAACTCAGACATTCTGCCGACCGGCACAATGTACAGATATGGGCCTCGGGTGTCCAAGCCACCGAGGAAAACAGGGAACCCCATGCATTTCCGAAAAGAGGACACCCTTTGGAATCCGCAGAGGTATGATATGCCCAAATTGCCCCAGAATTTATTACCCAGACACCCCTGCAAAGTCCGAAATGTGGGGAAAAAAACGCTTTTTCCGCACATTTCGCTCGACGCACCCATCGAAACACGCCCCCAACAACACATGGCCTACCGTCACGCGTTCCCACAGGTGTCCCGATGAAAATGGTACCTCACATGTGTGGGTGCACCTACCTGGCCGCCAAGGGGAAAGCCTAAAACACAAGTAACCCCAAGTCTGTTTTCACACCGGAAATGTCACACTCTCACATCATACAGATATGGGCCTCGGGTGTCCAAGCCACCAAGGAAAACAGGGAACCCCATGCATTTCCGGAAAGAGGACACCCGTGGGAATCCGCAGAGGTATGATATGCCCAAATCGCCCCAGAATTTATTACCCAGACACCCCCGCAAAGTCAGAAATGTGGGAAAAAATACGCATTTTCCTCACATTTTGCTCGACTCACCCATCGAAACACGCCCCCAACAACACATGGCCTACCGTCCCGCGTTCCCACAGGTGTCCCGATGAAAACGGTACCTCACATGTGTGGGTGCACCTACCTGGCCGCCAAGGGGAAAGCCTAAAACACAAGTAACCCCAAGTCTGTTTTCAGAGGGAAAACTCAGACATTCTGCCGACCGGCACAATGTACAGATATGGGCCTCGGGTGTCCAAGCCACCGAGGAAAACAGGGAACCCCATGCATTTCCGAAAAGAGGACACCCGTGGGAATCCGCAGAGGTATGATATGCCCAAATTGCCCCAGAATTTATTACCCAGACACCCCTGCAAAGTCCGAAATGTGGGGAAAAAAACGCTTTTTCCGCACATTTCGCTCGACGCACCCATAAAAACACGCCCCCAACAACACATGGCCTACCGTCACGCGTTCCCACAGGTGTCCCGATGAAAACGGTACCTCACATGTGTGGGTGCACCTACCTGGCCGCCAAGGGGAAAGCCTAAAACACAAGTAACCCCAAGTCTGTTTTCACACCGGAAATGTCACACTCTCACATCATACAGATATGGGCCTCGGGTGTCCAAGCCACCAAGGAAAACAGGGAACCCCATGCATTTCCGGAAAGAGGACACCCGTGGGAATCCGCAGAGGTATGATATGCCCAAATCGCCCCAGAATTTATTACCCAGACACCCCTGCAAAGTCCGAAATGTGGGAAAAAATACGCATTTTCCTCACATTTCGCTCGACTCACCCATCGAAACACGCCCCCAACAACACATGGCCTACCGTCCCGCGTTCCCACAGGTGTCCCGATGAAAACGGTACCTCACATGTGTGGGTGCACCTACCTGGCCGCCAAGGGGAAAGCCTAAAACACAAGTAACCCCAAGTCTGTTTTCAGAGGGAAAACTCAGACATTCTGCCGACCGGCACAATGTACAGATATGGGCTTCGGGTGTCCAAGCCACCGAGGAAAACAGGGAACCCCATGCATTTCCGAAAAGAGGACACCCGTGGGAATCTGCAGAGGTATGATATGCCCAAATTGCCCCAGAATTTATTACCCAGACACCCCTGCAAAGTCCGAAATGTGGGGAAAAAAACGCTTTTTCCGCACATTTCGCTCGACGCACCCATCGAAACACGCCCCCAACAACACATGGCCTACCGTCACGCATTCCCACAGGTGTCCTGATGAAAACGGTACCTCACATGTGTGGGTGCACCTACCTGGCCGCCAAGGGGAAAGCCTAAAACACAAGTAACCCCAAGTCTGTTTTCACACCGGAAATGTCACACTCTCACATCATACAGATATGGGCCTCGGGTGTCCAAGCCACCAAGGAAAACAGGGAACTCCATGCATTTCCGGAAAGAGGACACCCGTGGGAATCCACAGAGGTATGATATGCCCAAATCGCCCCAGAATTTATTACCCAGACACCCCCGCAAAGTCTGAAATGTGGGAAAAAATATGCATTTTCCTCACATTTCGCTCGACTCACCCATCGAAACACACCCCCAACAACACATGGCCTACCGTCCCGCGTTCCCACAGGTGTCCCGATGAAAACGGTACCTCACATGTGTGGGTGCACCTACCTGGCCGCCAAGGGGAAAGCCTAAAACACAAGTAACCCCAAGTCTGTTTTCACACCGGAAATGTCACACTCTCACATCATACAGATATGGGCCTCGGGTGTCCAAGCCACCAAGGAAAACAGGGAACTCCATGCATTTCCGGAAAGAGGACACCCGTGGGAATCCACAGAGGTATGATATGCCCAAATTGCCCCAGAATTTATTACCCAGACACCCCTGCAAAGTCCGAAATGTGGGGAAAAAAACGCTTTTTCCGCACATTTCGCTCGACGCACCCATCGAAACACGCCCCCAACAACACATGGCCTACCGTCACGCGTTCCCACAGGTGTCCCGATGAAAACGGTACCTCACATTTGTGGGTGCACCTACCTGGCCGCCAAGGGGAAAGCCTAAAACACAAGTAACCCCAAGTCTGTTTTCACACCGGAAATGTCACACTCTCACATCATACAGATATGGGCCTCGGGTGTCCAAGCCACCAAGGAAAACAGGGAACCCCATGCATTTCCGGAAAGAGGACACCCGTGGGAATCCGCAGAGGTACGATATGCCCAAATCGCCCCAGAATTTATTACACAGACACCCCCGCAAAGTCCGAAATGTGGGAAAAAATACGATTTTTCCTCACATTTCGCTCGACTCACCCATCGAAACACGCCCCCAACAACACATGGCCTACCGTCCCGCGTTCCCACAGGTGTCCCGATGAAAACTGTACCTCACATGTGTGGGTGCACCTACCTGGCCGCCAAGGGGAAAGCCTAAAACACAAGTAACCCCAAGTCTGTTTTCACACCGGAAATGTCCCACTCTCACATCATACAGATATGGGCCTCGGGTGTCCAAGCCACCGAGGAAAACGGGGAACCCCATGCATTTTCGAAAAGAGGACACCCGTGGGAATCCGCAGAGGTGTGATTTGCGCCCATCGCCCCAGATTTTTTTACCCAGACAGCCCTGCAAAGTCGGAAATGTGGGGAAAAAAACGCTTTTTCCGCACATTTCGCTCGCCGCACCCATCGAAACACGCCCCCCACAACACATGGCCTACCGTCCCGCGTTCCCACAGGTGTCCCGATGAAAACGGTACCTCACATGTGTGGGTGCACCTACCTGGCCGCCAAGGGGAAAGCCTAAAACACAAGTAACCCCAAGTCTGTTGTCAGAGGGAAATCTCAGACATTCTGCCGACCGGCGCAACTTACAGATATGGGCCTCGGGTGTCCAAGCCACCGAGGAAAACAGGGAACCCCATGCATTTTCGAAAAGAGGACACCCGTGGGAATCCGCAGAGGTGTGATTTGCGCCCATCGCCCCAGATTTTTTTACCCAGACAGCCCTGCAAAGTCGGAAATGTGGGGAAAAAACCGCTTTTTCTGCACATTTCGCTCGCCGCACCCATCGAAACACGCCCCCCACAACACATGGCCTACCGTCCCGCGTTCCCACAGGTGTCCCGATGAAAACGGTACCTCACATGTGTGGGTGCACCTACCTGGCCGCCAAGGGGAAAGCCTAAAACACAAGTAACCCCAAGTCTGTTGTCAGAGGGAAATCTCAGACATTCTGCCGACCGGCGCAACTTACAGATATGGGCCTCGGGTGTCCAAGCCACCGAGGAAAACAGGGAACCGCATGCATTTTCGAAAAGAGGACACCCGTGGGAATCCGCAGAGGTGTGATTTGCGCCCATCGCCCCAGATTTTTTTACCCAGACAGCCCTGCAAAGTCGGAAATGTGGGGAAAAAAACGCTTTTTCCGCACATTTCGCTCGCCGCACCCATCGAAACGCGCCCCCCCACAACACATGGCCTACCGTCCCGCGTTCCCACAGGTGTCCCGATGAAAACGGTACCTCACATGTGTGGGTGCACCTACCTGGCCGCCAAGGGGAAAGCCTAAAACACAAGTAACTCCAAGTCTGTTGTCAGAGGGAAATCTCAGACATTCTGCCGACCGGCGCAACTTACAGATATGGGCCTCGGGTGTCCAAGCCACCGAGGAAAACAGTGAACCCCATGCATTTTCGAAAAGAGGACACCCGTGGGAATCCGCAGAGGTGTGATTTGCGCCCATCGCCCCAGATTTTTTTACCCAGACAGCCCTGCAAAATCGGAAATGTGGGGAAAAAAACGCTTTTTCCGCACATTTCGCTCGCCGCACCTATCGAAACGCGCCCCCCACAACACATGGCCTACCGTCCCGCGTTCCCACAGGTGTCCCGATGAAAACGGTACCTCACATGTGTGGGTGCACCTACCTGGCCGCCAAGGGGAAAGCCTAAAACACAAGTAACCCCAAGTCTGTTGTCAGAGGGAAATCTCCGACATTCTGCCGACCGGCGCAACTTACAGATATGGGCCTCGGGTGTCCAAGCCACCGAGGAAAACAGGGAACCCCATGCATTTTCGAAAAGAGGACACCCGTGGGAATCCGCAGAGGTGTGATTTGCGCCCATCGCCCCAGATTTTTTTACCCAGACAGCCCTGCAAAGTCGGAAATGTGGGGAAAAAAACGCTTTTTCCGCACATTTCGCTCGCCGCACCCATCGAAACACGCCCCCCAGAACACATGGCCTACCGTCCCGCGTTCCCACAGGTGTCCCGATGAAAACGGTACCTCACATGTGTGGGTGCACCTACCTGGCCGCCAAGGGGAAAGCCTAAAACACAAGTAACCCCAAGTCTGTTTTCACACCGGAAATGTCACACTCTCACATCATACAGATATGGGCCTCGGGTGTCCAAGCCACCGAGGAAAACGGGGAACCCCATGCATTTTCGAAAAGAGGAGACCTGTGGGAATCCGCAGAGGTGTGATTTGCGCCCATCGCCCCAGATTTCTTTACCCAGACAGCCCTGCAAAGTCGGAAATGTGGGGAAAAAAACGCTTTTTCCGCACATTTCGCTCGCCGCACCCATCGAAACACGCCCCCCACAACACATGGCCTACCGTCCCGCATTCCCACAGGTGTCCCGATGAAAACGGTACCTCACATGTGTGGGTGCACCTACCTGGCCGCCAAGGGGAAAGCCTAAAACACAAGTAACCCCAAGTCTGTTGTCCATTCTGCCGACCGGCGCAACTTACAGATATGGGCCTCGGGTGTCCAAGCCACCGAGGAAAACAGGGAACCCCATGCATTTTCGAAAAGAGGACACCCGTGGGAATCCGCAGAGGTGTGATTTGCGCCCATCGCCCCAGATTTTTTTACCCAGACAGCCCTGCAAATTCGGAAATGTGGGGAAAAAAACGCTTTTTCCGCACATTTCGCTCGCCGCACCCATCGAAACACGCCCCCCACAACACATGGCCTACCGTCCCGCGTTCCCACAGGTGTCCCGATGAAAACGGTACCTCACATGTGTGGGTGCACCTACCTGGCCGCCAAGGGGAAAGCCTAAAACACAAGTAACCCCAAGTCTGTTGTCAGAGGGAAATCTCAGACATTCTGCCGACCGGCGTAACTTACAGATATGGGCCTCGGGTGTCCAAGCCACCGAGGAAAACAGGGAACCCCATGCATTTTCGAAAAGAGGACACCCGTGGGAATCCGCAGAGGTGTGATTTGCGCCCATCGCCCCAGATTTTTTTACCCAGACAGCCCTGCAAAGTCGGAAATGTGGGGAAAAAAAACGCTTTTTCCGCACATTTCGCTCGCCGCACCCATCGAAACGCGCCCCCCACAACACATGGCCTACTGTCCCGCGTTCCCACAGGTGTCCCAATGAAAACGGTACCTCACATGTGTGGGTGCACCTACCTGGCCGCCAAGGGGAAAGCCTAAAACACAAGTAACCCCAAGTCTGTTGTCAGAGGGAAATCTCAGACATTCTGCCGACCGGCGCAACTTACAGATATGGGCCTCGGGTGTCCAAGCCACCGAGGAAAACAGGGAACCCCATGCATTTTCGAAAAGAGGACACCCGTGGGAATCCGCAGAGGTGTGATTTGCGCCCATCGCCCCAGATTTTTTTACCCAGACAGCCCTGCAAAGTCGGAAATGTGGGGAAAAAAACGCTTTTTCCGCACATTTCGCTCGCCGCACCCATCGAAACACGCCCCCCACAACACATGGCCTACCGTCCCGCGTTCCCACAGGTGTCCCGATGAAAACGGTACCTCACATGTGTGGGTGCACCTACCTGGCCGCCAAGGGGAAAACCTAAAACACAAGTAACCCCAAGTCTGTTGTCAGAGGGAAATCTCCGACATTCTGCCGACCGGCGCAACTTACAGATATGGGCCTCGGGTGTCCAAGCCACCGAGGAAAACAGGGAACCCCATGCATTTTCGAAAAGAGGACACCCGTGGGAATCCGCAGAGGTGTGATTTGCGCCCATCGCCCCAGAGTTTTTTACCCAGACAGCCCTGCAAAGTCGGAAATGTGGGGAAAAAAACGCTTTTTCCGCACATTTCGCTCGCCGCACCCATCGAAACACGCCCCCCACAACACATGGCCTACCGTCCCGCGTTCCCACAGGTGTCCCGATGAAAACGGTACCTCACATGTGTGGGTGCACCTACCTGGCCGCCAAGGGGAAAGCCTAAAACACAAGTAACCCCAAGTCTGTTTTCACACCGGAAATGTCACACTCTCACATCATACAGTTATGGGCCTCGGGTGTCCAAGCCACCAAGGAAAACAGGGAACCCCATGCATTTCCGGAAAGAGGACACCCGTGGGAATCCGCAGAGGTATGATATGCCCAAATCGCCCCAGAATTTATTACCCAGACACCCCCGCAAAGTCCGAAATCTGGGAAAAAATACGCATTTTCCTCACATTTCGCTTGACTCACCCATCGAAACACGCCCCCAACAACACATGGCCTACCGTCCCGCGTTCCCACAGGTGTCCCGATGAAAACGGTACCTCACATGTGTGGGTGCACCTACCTGGCCGCCAAGGGGAAAGCCTAAAACACAAGTAACCCCAAGTCTGTTTTCACACCGGAAATGTCACACTCTCACATCATACAGATATGGGCCTCGGGTGTCCAAGCCACCGAGGAAAACGGGGAACCCCATGCATTTTCGAAAAGAGGACACCCGTGGGAATCCGCAGAGGTGTGATTTGCGCCCATCGCCCCAGATTTTTTTCCCCAGACAGCCCTGCAAAGTCGGAAATGTGGGGAAAAAAACGCTTTTTCCGCACATTTCGCTCGCCGCACCCATCGAAACACGCCCCCCACAACACATGGCCTACCGTCCCGCGTTCCCACAGGTGTCCCGATGAAAACGGTACCTCACATGTGTGGGTGCACCTACCTGGCCGCCAAGGGGAAAGCCTAAAACACAAGTAACCCCAAGTCTGTTGTCCATTCTGCCGACCGGCGCAACTTACAGATATGGGCCTCGGGTGTCCAAGCCACCGAGGAAAACAGGGAACCCCATGCATTTTCGAAAAGAGGACACCCGTGGGAATCCGCAGAGGTGTGATTTGCGCCCATCGCCCCAGATTTTTTTACCCAGACAGCCCTGCAAAGTCGGAAATGTGGGGAAAAAAACGCTTTTTCTGCACATTTCGCTCGCCGCGCCCATCGAAACACGCCCCCCACAACACATGGCCTACCGTCCCGCGTTCCCACAGGTGTCCCGATGAAAACGGTACCTCACATGTGTGGGTGCACCTACCTGGCCGCCAAGGGGAAAGCCTAAAACACAAGTAACCCCAAGTCTGTTGTCAGAGGGAAATCTCCGACATTCTGCCGACCGGCGCAACTTACAGATATGGGCCTCGGGTGTCCAAGCCACCGAGGAAAACAGGGAACCCCATGCATTTTCGAAAAGAGGACACCCGTGGGAATCCGCAGAGGTGTGATTTGCGCCCATCGCCCCAAATTTTTTTACCCAGACAGCCCTGCAAAGTCGGAAATGTGGGGAAAAAAACGCTTTTTCTGCACATTTCGCTCGCCGCACCCATCGAAACACGCCCCCCACAACACATGGCCTACCGTCCCGCGTTCCCACAGGTGTCCCGATGAAAACAGTACCTCACATGTGTGGGTGCACCTACCTGGCCGCCAAGGGAAAAGCCTAAAACACAAGTAACCCCAAGTCTGTTGTCAGAGGGAAATCTCCGACATTCTGCCGACCGGCGCAACTTACAGATATGGGCCTCGGGTGTCCAAGCCACCGAGGAAAACAGGGAACCCCATGCATTTTCGAAAAGAGGACACCCGTGGGAATCCGCAGAGGTGTGATTTGCGCCCATCGCCCCAGATTTTTTTACCCAGACAGCCCTGCAAAGTCGGAAATGTGGGGAAAAAAACGCTTTTTCCGCACATTTCGCTCGCCGCACCCATCGAAACACGCCCCCCAGAACACATGGCCTACCGTCCCGTGTTCCCACAGGTGTCCCGATGAAAACGGTACCTCACATGTGTGGGTGCACCTACCTGGCCGCCAAGGGGAAAGCCTAAAACACAAGTAACCCCAAGTCTGTTGTCAGAGGGAAATCTCAGACATTCTGCCGACCGGCGCAACTTACAGATATGGGCCTCGGGTGTCCAAGCCACCGAGGAAAACAGGGAACCCCATGCATTTTCGAAAAGAGGACACCTGTGGGAATCCGCAGAGGTGTGATTTGCGCCCATTGCCCCAGATTTTTTTACCCAGACAGCCCTGCAAAGTCGGAAATGTGGGGAAAAAAACGCTTTTTCCGCACATTTCGCTCGCCGCACCCATCGAAACACGCCCCCCACAACACATGGCCTACCGTCCCGCGTTCCCACAGGTGTCCCGATGAAAACGGTACCTCACATGTGTGGGTGCACCTACCTGGCCGCCAAGGGGAAAGCCTAAAACACAAGTAACCCCAAGTCTGTTGTCAGAGGGAAATCTCAGACATTCTGCCGACCGGCGCAACTTACAGATATGGGCCTCGGGTGTCCAAGCCACCGAGGAAAACAGGGAACCCCATGCATTTTCGAAAAGAGGACACCCGTGGGAATCCGCAGAGGTGTGATTTGCGCCCATCGCCCCAAATTTTTTTACCCAGACAGCCCTGCAAAGTCGGAAATGTGGGGGAAAAAACGCTTTTTCCGCACATTTCGCTCGCCGCACCCATCGAAACACGCCCCCCACAACACATGGCCTACCGTCCCGCGTTCCCACAGGTGTCCCGATGAAAACGGTACCTCCCATGTGTGGGTGCACCTACCTGGCCGCCAAGGGGAAAGCCTAAAACACAAGTAACCCCAAGTCTGTTGTCAGAGGGAAATCTCAGACATTCTGCCGACCGGCGTAACTTACAAATATGGGCCTCGGGTGTCCAAGCCACCGGGGAAACAGGGAACCCCATGCATTTTCGAAAAGAGGACACCCGTGGGAATCCGCAGAGGTGTGATTTGCGCCCATCGCCCCAGATTTTTTTACCCAGACAGCCCTGCAAAGTCGGAAATGTGGGGAAAAAAACGCTTTTTCCGCACATTTCGCTCGCCGCACCCATCGAAACGCGCCCCCCACAACACATGGCCTACCGTCCTGCGTTCCCACAGGTGTCCCAATGAAAACGGTACCTCACATGTATGGGTGCACCTACCTGGCCGCCAAGGGGAAAGCCTAAAACACAAGTAACCCCAAGTCTGTTGTCAGAGGGAAATCTCAGACATTCTGCCGACCGGCGCAACTTACAGATATGGGCCTCTGGTGTCCAAGCCACCAAGGAAAACAGGGAACAACATGCATTTTCGAAAAGAGGACACCCGTGGGAATCCGCAGAGGTGTGATTTGCGCCCATCGCCCCAGATTATTTTACCCAGACATCCCTGCAAAGTCGGAAATGTGGGGAAAAAAACGCTTTTTCCGCACATTTCGCTCGCCGCACCCATCCAAACACGCCCCCCACAACACATGGCCTACCGTCCCGCGTTCCCACAGGTGTCCCGATGAAAACGGTACCTCACATGTGTGGGTGCACCTACCTGGCCGCCAAGGGGAAAGCCTAAAACACAAGTAACCCCAAGTCTGTTGTCAGAGGGAAATCTCAGACATTCTGCCGACCGGCGCAACTTACAGATATGGGCCTCGGGTGTCGAAGCCACCGAGGAAAACAGGGAACCCCATGCATTTTCGAAAAGAGGACACCCGTGGGAATCCGCAGAGGTGTGATTTGCGCCCATCGCCCCAGATTTTTTTACCCAGACAGCCCTGCAAAGTCGGAAATGTGGGGAAAAAAACGCTTTTTCCGCACATTTCGCTCGCCGCACCCATCGAAACACGCCCCCCACAACACATGGCCTACCGTCCCGCGTTCCCACAGGTGTCCCGATGAAAACGGTACCTCACATGTGTGGGTGCACCTACCTGGCCGCCAAGGGGAAAGCCTAAAACACAAGTAACCCCAAGTCTGTTGTCAGAGGGAAATCTCAGACATTCTGCCGACCGGCGCAACTTACAGATATGGGCCTCGGGTGTCCAAGCCACCGAGGAAAACAGGGAACCCCATGCATTTTCGAAAAGAGGACACCCGTGGGAATCCGCAGAGGTGTGATTTGCGCCCATCGCCCCAAATTTTTTTACCCAGACAGCCCTGCAAAGTCGGAAATGTGGGGGAAAAAACGCTTTTTCCGCACATTTCGCTCGCCGCACCCATCGAAACACGCCCCCCACAACACATGGCCTACCGTCCCGCGTTCCCACAGGTGTCCTGATGAAAACGGTACCTCACATGTGTGGGTGCACCTACCTGGCCGCCAAGGGGAAAGCCTAAAACACAAGTAACCCCAAGTCTGTTGTCAGAGGGAAATCTCAGACATTCTGCCGACCGGCATAACTTACAGATATGGGCCTCGGGTGTCCAAGCCACCGAGGAAAACAGGGAACCCCATGCATTTTCGAAAAGAGGACACCCGTGGGAATCCGCAGAGGTGTGATTTGCGCCCATCGCCCCAGATTTTTTTACCCAGACAGCCCTGCAAAGTCGGAAATGTGGGGAAAAAACCGCTTTTTCCGCACATTTCGCTCGCCGCACCCATCGAAACGCGCCCCCCACAACACATCGCCTACCGTCCCGCGTTCCCACAGGTGTCCCAATGAAAACGGTACCTCACATGTGTGGGTGCACCTACCTGGCCGCCAAGGGGAAAGCCTAAAACACAAGTAACCCCAAGTCTGTTGTCAGAGGGAAATCTCAGACATTCTGCCGACCGGCGCAACTTACAGATATGGGCCTCTGGTGTCCAAGCCACCGAGGAAAACAGGGAACCCCATGCATTTTCGAAAAGAGGACACCCGTGGGAATCCGCAGAGGTGTGATTTGCGCCCATCGCCCCAGATTTTTTTACCCAGACAGCCCTGCAAAGTTGGAAATGTGGGGAAAAAAACGCTTTTTCCGCACATTTCGCTCGCCGCACCCATCCAAACACGCCCCCCACAACACATGGCCTACCGTCCCGCGTTCCCACAGGTGTCCCGATGAAAACGGTACCTCACATGTGTGGGTGCACCTACCTGGCCGCCAAGGGGAAAGCCTAAAACACAAGTAACCCCAAGTCTGTTGTCAGAGGGAAATCTCAGACATTCTGCCGACCGGCGCAACTTACAGATATGGGCCTCGGGTGTCGAAGCCACCGAGGAAAACAGGGAACCCCATGCATTTTCGAAAAGAGGACACCCGTGGGAATCCGCAGAGGTGTGATTTGCGCCCATCGCCCCAGATTTTTTTACCCAGACAGCCCTGCAAAGTCGGAAATGTGGGGA
Organism: Ambystoma mexicanum; assembly: GCF_040938575.1. Classification (NCBI taxonomy): domain Eukaryota; kingdom Metazoa; phylum Chordata; class Amphibia; order Caudata; family Ambystomatidae; genus Ambystoma; species Ambystoma mexicanum. The sequence goes on from NC_090936.1 coordinate 1,245,950,345, forward strand.
AAAAAACGCTTTTTCCGCACATTTCGCTCGCCGCACCCATCGAAACACGCCCCCCACAACACATGGCCTACCGTCCCGCGTTCCCACAGGTGTCCCGATGAAAACGGTACCTCACATGTGTGGGTGCACCTACCTGGCCGCCAAGGGGAAAGCCTAAAACACAAGTAACCCCAAGTCTGTTGTCAGAGGGAAATCTCAGACATTCTGCCGACCGGCGCAACTTACAGATATGGGCCTCGGGTGTCCAAGCCACCGAGGAAAACAGGGAACCCCATGCATTTTCGAAAAGAGGACACCCGTGGGAATCCGCAGAGGTGTGATTTGCGCCCATCGCCCCAAATTTTTTTACCCAGACAGCCCTGCAAAGTCGGAAATGTGGGGGAAAAAACGCTTTTTCCGCACATTTCGCTCGCCGCACCCATCGAAACACGCCCCCCACAACACATGGCCTACCGTCCCGCGTTCCCACAGGTGTCCTGATGAAAACGGTACCTCACATGTGTGGGTGCACCTACCTGGCCGCCAAGGGGAAAGCCTAAAACACAAGTAACCCCAAGTCTGTTGTCAGAGGGAAATCTCAGACATTCTGCCGACCGGCATAACTTACAGATATGGGCCTCGGGTGTCCAAGCCACTGAGGAAAACAGGGAACCCCATGCATTTTCGAAAAGAGGACACCCGTGGGAATCCGCAGAGGTGTGATTTGCGCCCATCGCCCCAGATTTTTTTACCCAGACAGCCCTGCAAAGTCGGAAATGTGGGGAAAAAACCGCTTTTTCCGCACATTTCGCTCGCCGCACCCATCGAAACGCGCCCCCCACAACACATGGCCTACCGTCCCGCGTTCCCACAGGTGTCCCAATGAAAACGGTACCTCACATGTGTGGGTGCACCTACCTGGCCGCCAAGGGGAAAGCCTAAAACACAAGTAACCCCAAGTCTGTTGTCAGAGGGAAATCTCAGACATTCTGCCGACCGGCGCAACTTACAGATATGGGCCTCTGGTGTCCAAGCCACCGAGGAAAACAGGGAACCCCATGCATTTTCGAAAAGAGGACACCCGTGGGAATCCGCAGAGGTGTGATTTGCGCCCATCGCCCCAGATTTTTTTACCCAGACAGCCCTGCAAAGTCGGAAATGTGGGGAAAAAAACGCTTTTTCCGCACATTTCGCTCGCCGCACCCATCCAAACACGCCCCCCACAACACATGGCCTACCGTCCCGCGTTCCCACAGGTGTCCCGATGAAAACGGTACCTCACATGTGTGGGTGCACCTACCTGGCCGCCAAGGGGAAAGCCTAAAACACAAGTAACCCCAAGTCTGTTGTCAGAGGGAAATCTCAGACATTCTGCCGACCGGCGCAACTTACAGATATGGGCCTCGGGTGTCGAAGCCACCGAGGAAAACTGGGAACCCCATGCATTTTCGAAAAGAGGACACCCGTGGGAATCCGCAGAGGTGTGATTTGCGCCCATCGCCCCAGATTTTTTTACCCAGACAGCCCTGCAAAGTCGGAAATGTGGGAAAAAACTGCTTTTTCCGCACATTTCGCTCGCCGCACCCATCGAAACACACCCCCCACAACACATGGCCTACCGTCCCGCGTTCCCACAGGTGTCCCGATGAAAACGGTACCTCACATGTGTGGGTGCACCTACCTGGCCGCCAAGGGGAAAGCCTAAAACACAAGTAACCCCAAGTCTGTTGTCAGAGGGAAATCTCAGACATTCTGCCGACCGGCGCAACTTACAGATATGGGCCTCGGGTGTCCAAGCCACCGAGGAAAACAGGGAACCCCATGCATTTTCGAAAAGAGGACACCCGTGGGAATCCGCAGAGGTGTGATTTGTGCCCATCGCCCCAGATTTTTTTACCCAGACAGCCCTGCAAAGTCGGAAATGTGGGGAAAAAAACGCTTTTTCCGCACATTTCGCTCACCGCACCCATCGAAACACGCCCCCCACAACACATGGCCTACCGTCCCGCGTTCCCACAGGTGTCCTGATGAAAACGGTACCTCACATGTGTGGGTGCACCTACCTGGCCGCCAAGGGTAAAGCCTAAAACACAAGTAACCCCAAGTCTGTTGTCAGAGGGAAATCTCAGACATTCTGCCGACCGGCGCAACTTACAGATATGGGCCTCGGGTGTCCAAGCCACCGAGGAAAACAGGGAACCCCATGCATTTTCGAAAAGAGGACACCCGTGGGAATCCGCAGAGGTGTGATTCGCGCCCATCGCCCCAGATTTTTTTACCCATACAGCCCTGCAAAGTCGGAAATGTGGGGGAAAAAACGCTTTTTCCGCACATTTCGCTCGCCGCACCCATCGAAACACGCCCCCCACAACACATGGCCTACCGTCCCGCGTTCCCACAGGTGTCCCGATGAAAACGGTACCTCACATGTGTGGGTGCACCTACCTGGCCGCCAAGGGGAAAGCCTAAAACACAAGTAACCCCAAGTCTGTTGTCAGAGGGAAATCTCAGACATTCTGCCGACCGGCGCAACTTACAGATATGGGCCTCGGGTGTCCAAGCCACCGAGGAAAACAGGGAACCCCATGCATTTTCGAAAAGAGGACACCCGTGGGAATCCGCAGAGGTGTGATTTGCGCCCATCGCCCCAGATTTTTTTACCCAGACAGCCCTGCAAAGTCGGAAATGTGGGGAAAAAAACGCTTTTTCCGCACATTTCGCTCGCCGCACCCATCGAAACACGCCCCCCACAACACATGGCCTACCGTCCCGCGTTCCCACAGGTGTCCCGATGAAAACGGTACCTCACATGTGTGGGTGCACCTACCGGGGGCGCAAAAGGAAAAGGGTAACCGACTGGGAACCCCAAGCCATTCGCCACTGCCCATTTTGTTCATGTGGGCAACCTACAGATTTGGGCCTAGGGTGTCGCAGCCAGCAAGGGAAACAGGGAACCCCATGCATTTCCCAAAAGAGGACACCCGTGGGAATCCACAGAGGTCTGCCTTGCGCAAATTGCCCCAGTTTTTATTAGCCACAATCCCCGACAAAGTGTGATATTTGGTGGGGAAAAAACACAATGTTCACTTTGTCTGGGGTTCTGGGTAATAAATTCTGGCCCGCTTCGCGCAAATCAGACCTCTGTGCTTTCCCACGGGTGTCCTCTTTTGGGAAATGCATGGGGTTCCCCGTTTTCCTTGCCGGCTTGGACACCCTAGGCCCAAATCTGTAGGTTGCCCACATGAACAAATTGTGCTGTGGCGAAAGGCTTGGGGTTACCAGCGGGTTACCCTTTTCCTTTTGCGCCCCCGGTAGGTGCACCCACACATGCGAGGTACCTTTTTCGTCGGGACACCTGTGGGAACACAAGAAGGTATGACATCTGCTGTTGGCGACGTGTTTCGGTGAGTGGACACAGGGAAATGTCTCTGAAATTGGCCGGAAATGAAGACAATTCTCAGACATTTCGCTCTGGCCACCCACCGAAACACACCGCCAACAACACGTGGCCTACCTTCCCGTGTCCCCACACGTGTCCCGATGAAAACGGTACCTCACATGTGTGGGGGCACCTACCGGGGGCGCAAAAGGAAAAGGGTAACCGACTGGGAACCCCAAGCCATTCGCCACTGCCCATTTTGTTCATGTGGGCAACCTACAGATTTGGGCCTAGGGTGTCGCAGCCAGCAAGGGAAACAGGGAACCCCATGCATTTCCCAAAAGAGGACACCCGTGGGAATCCACAGAGGTCTGACTTACGCAAATCGGCCCAGAATGTAATACCCAGAACCACCAGCAAAGACCCACATGGAAGAAGGGTGCCCAAGGCCAGGGATATTACCGCCGACTTTGCTGGAGCCCTGGCTGCCCTGCGTTACAGCTTCTCCCCACCAAGGAGTCTCGGCAGTGTGCCAATACCTCCCCGAAGGGAAAAGCTGTAATGCAGCCCAGCCGCAACTCCAGGACAGTTGGAGGTGATCTGCCCAGACGGGCCATTCCCACCCACACCACCAACAATCCAGCCCCAGTCTCACCCACCCCACTGACAGTGGGCCCTAACCATAGAATAATAAAAAACAGTACTCACATAACGTTGCAGCTGCTCGGGTAGAAAAAGCTGTAAACAAAACAAAGAACATGTGTTACCTACGGTCACACCAGCAAAATGTAGCCCTCCCCGGGGGCAGATAGGGGGGGGGTTGTCCTGCACTCCTCCCTGGGCTCAGGCGTCCGTTCCTAGGAGCAGATATCTGGTCCCAGGAAGGGCTGCATGACTTGGCACCCACTCCATTGCGGGTGGGGGGGAGGGGGTCAACGCCCCATCTCATTAGAAAATTCCCTGACCCTTTGGGGTGCCCCACCGCCCCCCTAAAAAGCGTTCTACCATTTTAATTTTTTTCCTTTGGTAACCCAACTCCCCTTGGTCCAGAGGGTCACATTGGTGTGCCAATCTGGCGCCGGGATGCCCAAACCTTACTGCCCCACCCACTGGGGGGGGGCCTGTCCCACCATTTTTGGGGGCCCTCTCCCCCCTCACCCCAAATGGCTGGGGGACACACCTCATGCAGGCCTCCCTGGGCCTCCTCCAAACGGCTGCGTGAGGTACACCCCACCTCCATTTGGGGTGAGGGGGGAGAGGGCCACCCCAAAAGGTGGGGCAGGACCCCCAATAGATGGGGCAGTAGGGTTTGGGCACCCTGGGGGCAGATAGCCACACTAATGTGGTCATCTGCACCAAGCCAAGTTGGGTAAACAAAAAAAAATATACAAAACCACAGGCTGCTTTTTAGGGGGGGCTGAGGGCCACCCTAAATTGGCAGCGCATGATGTACCGCAACGGGGGGTGGCCCTCGACCCCCCCCCACCCCAAATGGAGGGCCCCACCTCATGCAACCCTCCCTGGGGGCAGATATCTGCTCCTAGGAAGGGGCATCTGACCCCAGGGAGGGATGCATGAGGTGAGGCCCCCCTATCTGCGCCCAGGGAGGGTTGCATGAGGTGGGGCCCTCCATTTGGGGTGGGGGGGTTGAGGGCCACCCCCCGTTGCGGTACATCATGCGCTGCCAATTCAGGGTGGCCCTCAGCCCCCCCTAAAAAGCAGCCTGTGATTTTGTATATTTTTTTTTGTTTACCCAACTTGGCTTGGTGCAGATGGGCCCATTAGTGTGGCTATCTGCCCCCAGGGTGCCCAAACCCTACTGCCCCATCTATTGGGGGTCCTGCCCCACCTTTTGGGGTGCCCCCCCCACCCCACCCCCAATGGCTGGGGGACACACCTCATGCAGGCCTCCCTGGGCCTCCTCCAAACGGCTGCGTGAGGTACACCCCACCTCCATTTGGGGTGAGGGGGGAGAGGGCCACCCCAAAAGGTAGGGCAGGACCCCCAATAGATGGGGCAGTAGGGTTTGGGCACCCTGGGAGCATATAGCCACACTAATGTGGCCATCTGCACCAAGCAAAGTTGGGTAAACAAAAAAAAATATACAAAACCACAGGCTGCTTTTTAGGGGGGCTGAGGGCCACCCTTAATTGGCAGCGCATGATGTACCGCAACGGGGGGTGGCCCTCAACCCCCCCCACCCAAAATGGAGGGCCCCACCTCATGCAACCCTCCCTGGGGGCAGATATCTGCTCCTAGGAAGGGGCATCTGACCCCAGGGAGGGATGCATGAGGTGAGGCCCCCCCTATCTGCGCCCAGGGAGGGTTGCATGAGGTGGGGCCCTCCATTTAGGGTGGGAGGGGGGGTTGAGGGCCACCCCCGTTGCGGTACATCATGCGCTGCCAATTTAGGGTGGCCCTCAGCCCCCCCTAAAAAGCAGCCTGTGGTTTTGTATATTTTTTTTTGTTTACCCAACTTGGCTTGGTGCAGATGGGCCCATTAGTGTGGCTATCTGCCCCCAGGGTGCCCAAACCCTACTGCCCCATCTATTGGGGGTCCTGCCCCAACTTTTGGGATGCCCCCCCACCCCACCCCCAATGGCTGGGGGACACACCTCATGCAGGCCTCCCTGGGCCTCCTCCAAACGGCTGCGTGAGGTACACCCCACCTCCATTTGGGGTGAGGGGGGAGAGGGCCACCCCAAAAGGTGGGGCAGGACCCCCAATAGATGGGGCAGTAGGGTTTGGGCACCCTGGGGGCAGATAGCCACACTAATGTGGCCATCTGCACCAAGCAAAGTTGGGTAAACAAAAAAAAATATACAAAACCACAGGCTGCTTTTTAGGGGGGGCTGAGGGCCACCCTAAATTGGCAGCGCATGATGTACCGCAACGGGGGGTGGCCCTCAACCCCACCCCCCATGCCAAATGGAGGGCCCCACCTCATGCAACCCTCCATGGGGGCAGATATCTGCTCCAAGGAAGGGGCATCTGACCCCAGGGAGGGATGCATGAGGTGAGGCCCCCCCTATCTGCGCCCAGGGAGGGTTGCATGAGGTGGGGCCCTCCATTCGGGGTGGGTTGGGGTTGAGGGCCACCCCCCGTTGCGGTACATCATGCGCTGCCAATTCAGGGTGGCCCTCAGCCCCCCTAAAAAGCAGCCTGTGATTTTGTATATTTTTTTTTGTTTACCCAACTTGGCTTGGTGCAGATGGGCCCATTAGTGTGGCTATCTGCCCCCAGGGTGCCCAAACCCTACTGCCCCATCTATTGGGGGTCCTGCCCCACCTTTTGGGGTGCCCCCCCCACCCCACCCCCAATGGCTGGGGGACACACCTCATGCAGGCCTCCCTGGGCCTCCTCCAAACGGCTGCGTGAGGTACACCCCACCTCCATTTGGGGTGAGGGGGGAGAGGGCCACCCCAAAAGGTAGGGCAGACCCCCAATAGATGGGGCAGTAGGGTTTGGGCACCCTGGGGGCAGATAGCCACACTAATGTGGCCATCTGCACCAAGCAAAGTTGGGTAAACAAAAAAAAATATACAAAACCACAGGCTGCTTTTAGGGGGGGCTGAGGGCCACCCTTAATTGGCAGCGCATGATGTACCGCAACGGGGGGTGGCCCTCAACCCCCCCCACCCAAAATGGAGGGCCCCACCTCATGCAACCCTCCCTGGGGGCAGATATCTGCTCCTAGGAAGGGGCATCTGACCCCAGGGAGGGATGCATGAGGTGAGGCCCCCCCTATCTGCGCCCAGGGAGGGTTGCATGAGGTGGGGCCCTCCATTTGGGGTGGGAGGGGGGGTTGAGGGCCACCCCCCGTTGCGGTACATCATGCGCTGCCAATTTAGGGTGGCCCTCAGCCCCCCCTAAAAAGCAGCCTGTGGTTTTGTATATTTTTTTTTGTTTACCCAACTTGGCTTGGTGCAGATGGGCCCATTAGTGTGGCTATCTGCCCCCAGGGTGCCCAAACCCTACTGCCCCATCTATTGGGGGTCCTGCCCCACCTTTTGGGGTGCCCCCCCCCCACCCCACCCCCAATGGCTGGGGGACACACCTCATGCAGGCCTCCCTGGGCCTCCTCCAAACGGCTGCGTGAGGTACACCCCACCTCCATTTGGGGTGAGGGGGGAGAGGGCCACCCCAAAAGGTGGGGCAGGACCCCCAATAGATGGGGCAGTAGGGTTTGGGCACCCTGGGGGCAGATAGCCACACTAATGTGGCCATCTGCACCAAGCAAAGTTGGGTAAACAAAAAAAAATATACAAAACCACAGGCTGCTTTTTAGGGGGGGCTGAGGGCCACCCTAAATTGGCAGCGCATGATGTACCGCAACGGGGGGTGGCCCTCAACCCCACCCCCATGCCAAATGGAGGGCCCCACCTCATGCAACCCTCCCTGGGGGCAGATATCTGCTCCTAGGAAGGGGCATCTGACCCCAGGGAGGGATGCATGAGGTGAGGCCCCCCCTATCTGCGCCCAGGGAGGGTTGCATGAGGTGGGGCCCTCCATTTGGGGTGGGTTGGGGTTGAGGGCCACCCCCCGTTGCGGTACATCATGCGCTGCCAATTCAGGGTGGCCCTCAGCCCCCCTAAAAAGCAGCCTGTGATTTTGTATATTCTTTTTTGTTTACCCAACTTGGCTTGGTGCAGATGGGCCCATTAGTGTGGCTATCTGCCCCCAGGGTGCCCAAACCCTACTGCCCCATCTATTGGGGGTCCTGCCCCACCTTTTGGGGTGCCCCCCCCCACCCCACCCCCAATGGCTGGGGGACACACCTCATGCAGGCCTCCCTGGGCCTCCTCCAAACGGCTGCGTGAGGTACACCCCACCTCCATTTGGGGTGAGGGGGGAGAGGGCCACCCCAAAAGGTAGGGCAGGACCCCCAATAGATGGGGCAGTAGGGTTTGGGCACCCTGGGGGCAGATAGCCACACTAATGTGGCCATCTGCACCAAGCAAAGTTGGGTAAACAAAAAAAAATATACAAAACCACAGGCTGCTTTTTAGGGGGGGCTGAGGGCCACCCTAAATTGGCAGCGCATGATGTACCACAACGGGGGGTGGCCCTCAACCCCCCCCCACCCCAAATGGAGGGCCCCACCTCATGCAACCCTCCCTGGGGGCAGATATCTGCTCCTAGGAAGGGGCATCTGACCCCAGGGAGGGATGCATGAGGTGAGGCCCCCCCTATCTGCGCCCAGGGAGGGTTGCATGAGGTGGGGCCCTCCATTTGGGGTGGGGGGGGTTGAGGGCCACCCCCCATTGCGGTACATCATGCGCTGCCAATTCAGGGTGGCCCTCAGCCCCCCCTAAAAAGCAGCCTGTGATTTTGTATATTTTTTTTTGTTTACCCAACTTGGCTTGGTGCAGATGGGCCCATTAGTGTGGCTATCTGCCCCCAGGGTGCCCAAACCCTACTGCCCCATCTATTGGGGGTCCTGCCCCACCTTTTGGGTGCCCCCCCCACCCCACCCCCAATGGCTGGGGGACACACCTCATGCAGGCCTCCCTGGGCCTCCTCCAAACGGCTGCGTGAGGTACACCCCACCTCCATTTGGGGTGAGGGGGGAGAGGGCCACCCCAAAAGGTAGGGCAGGACCCCCAATAGATGGGGCAGTAGGGTTTGGGCACCCTGGGGGCAGATAGCCACACTAATGTGGCCATCTGCACCAAGCAAAGTTGGGTAAACAAAAAAAAATATACAAAACCACAGGCTGCTTTTTAGGGGGGGCTGAGGGCCACCCTAAATTGGCAGCGCATGATGTACCGCAACGGGGGGTGGCCCTCAACCCCCCCCACCCCAAATGGAGGGCCCCACCTCATGCAACCCTCCCTGGGGGCAGATATCTGCTCCTAGGAAGGGGCATCTGACCCCAGGGAGGGATGCATGAGGTGAGGCCCCCCCTATCTGCCCCCAGGGAGGGTCCGCGGCAGCAAAGCCACACAATGGGTACCGTTGGAAAGGGGAAGATCTCCCCTTTCCAACGATACCCGCCTCGATCTCCGGCTTGAAATACAGCCGGAGATCGAGGCGGAACAAGAAGGGCACTCACCTTCTCTCTCCAACGCAGCAGCCGAAAATGGCTGCTGCGGTGGAATTGCTTTCAGTTTCACGCCGACGTGCGTCACGCACGTCGGCGTGTAACTGAAGGAAATCCAACCCCCGGGCAGTGAGGGGGGACCTCCCCCTCACATAGCCCGGGGGTTGGATTACAGTTTTGAGCGATCCCTGCTTTGCAGGGATCGCTCAAAACAAGGTGCCAAAAAGGACGAGCTATCTCGTCCTTGGCACTGCGTGTGCACTTCCAAGGACGAGATACCTCGTCCTTGGCACTTAAAGGGTTAAAGGGTCCGTTGAACCTCGGCTCGTCCCACGTTTTTCTCATGTGGTTCCTCACCAGGACCGTGTCTCCAGGAAAAATTGGTGGTAAACGTAAACTTTGAATCAGGTCTGTTGTAGTATCTCCTTCTGTGTTTGGCTGCCCTGTACCCTTTTTTGTTGTCGCTGCAGCTGTCCTGAAATTACAGTAAGACAAGATGTCATGCAATTGAAGTAATTTTGCATTTCTAATCGTAGAATTTCCCCTGTTGGCTGAGCATCACATCTAACTCTATCTTGGGGTGTCAATGGAGTGTGCATCCTTCTGTCTGTTGCTATTTCGTGCCGCGTAAGATGATGGTCAGAACCATGCTGGTTTCTGAGTGCATACAGTGCCAGTGTAAGGCAGTGCAACATCCCTTCTTTAGAGTAAGCTTCAACTTGGCTATCCTTACCTTTTACAAGCCGTTGAGCTTCTCACATATCCCATTACCTTGCAGATGATATGCCAAAGAGAATTTGTGCTTTATACCAAGCAGCAAGCTAATCTGTTCAAAGACTGCATTAACAATGTGAGTTCCATTATCTGACCTCAGGACCTCACATACTCCCCACCTGGGAAATACTTCTCTCACCAGAAATGTGGCCGCACAGGTAGAGTCTGGGTGTGTACATGGACCTGCTTCTATCCATCTAGAGAATGGATACACCACAGCAATTAGATACCTGTACCCGTTACATACTTGAATCATATCAACATAATCGACATGTAAGTGCTGAAAAGGTCCATTGGGCCTTGGGATGATTCCTCTAATTACTCTTAGTATATGCAGAGCCATGAACTGTTGGTAGATTATACAGTTCACCATAAAAAATGCAACCTGCTCTGCTAAATTTGGTATAAACCAGTCTTCAGCGATCGTTGCTGCTAGATTCTCTTTTATCATGTGCGCTGGATAATGCAATTGTTCCAATGATATTTTGAACAGGGCTATAGGCATCACCGGTTTACCAGTGCTGTCTTGTCACCATAAGCTTTCGGAGGGGTTTAAAGAACACCCTAGCCGCTTCCAAAGATTTTTTTCCTTTCCTCCTGTGCTGTCACCCCGTGAAGTTCCATTAACTGGGTTTTCCCCATGTTACTATAACCCTCAGGTTCACTTCATGCAACAATCATCCTCTCATGCACATCAGTTATTTCCACATTCATTATTGTCTCGTCCGTGGACGCCATATGCTTGGCTTCTGTGTCTGGTGCTTGATTTCCTCGTGAGATAAATCGGTCCCTTTCCTGTGGGCGGCGCATTTCATGACCGCTATGCCCACTGGGAGCTGCAGTGCCTCAATGAGCCTGTCCAATAAGGCTGCATGCTGCACTGGCGTGCCGTCTGCTCGGAGGTAGCCCCTCCTTTTCAAGTGCTCTAAGCCTGCGTGCAATGTCGAAGTCACATAGGCGGAGTCACTGTACACCATCACTTCCTAGTCTGCATGATTCTCAATAGCGAGTATCAACACCAATAATTATGCAGCTTGCGCTGAATAAAGAGATGGTAATTGTGCACTAATGAGTACTCGGAATTTTCCATTTGCTATGTGCTTTACCACAGCAGTGCCTGTATATCTTTGCCCATCATTTCGATCGATTCTCGAAGAACCGTCAACAAAGACAATCAGCCTCATTACGAGTCCAGTGGTAACAAAGGCGGTAAAACCGCCTGGTTACCGCCGGACTCGTATTACCATTCCGCCTCCGTGACTCCCGGAAATACCAGGGCATTACGACTCTGGTGTCCCGGAATTCCGGAGGAAGAATTCGGTAAATCCCCATTCCCATTGAGTCCTATAGGACTCAATGGGAATATTTTGCCTAGGAAGTGACGGTGTACAGTCCTATAGGACTCAATGGGAATGGGGAAGTGGAAACACCGGCACCATCTCGTGATGGTGCTGGTGTTTCCACGTCCGCCTGCAGGCGGGCGGTGTTAAACCCGCCAGGTCAGACCTGGCGGGAACATCACCTCCCGCCTGCAGGAGTCGGGATCGGGCGGTCCGGAATTAACAGTGGTGGCGGGTTTACCGCCACTGTTATTCCCGGACCCCCCGACCTGTAATGAGGCCCAATTTCTTCTTCTGCCAATGCATTCTCTTTCACTCTGGGATTCCCATCATAGAATTCTTCATAGTTTGACAGTCATGGATTGACTCTGCGTCAGTGACTTGCTCTGCTATAAACAAAGCTGGGTTCACTATCTTACATCGAATTATCTTAATCAATGGATTTGATATGATCACTTCATAAGCAGGAGCTCTCTGATATGTCAATGTGCCTTTCGGTTTCTCTAGAATGGCAAATAGTGCATGCTCGACAAACAACGTCATTGAGCATCCCATCACAATGGTTGTAGCCTTCTCTATGGTGAGCGCCGTGGCAGCTAAACTTTGTTCGCACGGGAAGTAACCTCTCATCACTGGGACTAGATTCCCACTGTAGTATGCCAGGGGCTTGTACCCCAAAGTGGTTCTTTGTGTGAGTACTGCTGTCATGACACTGCCATTCGTGTGTGAAAACAGGTAGAATTCCTATGCATCATTGGGAATTCCTAAAACTGGTGTCATGTAAATGGCTTTTTTGAGTTCAACAAACCCTTCTTCCATGGTCTCGGTCCATTCAATTTTTTCTTTCATCACCTGTGCTTTCTTTAGGGCCTGTAACAAGAGCTTGGTATATGAGCTGTATTCAAAGACCCATGCCCTGACATAATTGCAAAGGCCTAGAAAACTCTGCATCTGTTTTATCATGTGTGGCTTGGCTGTGTGCAATATGGCTTCAGCCCTTTCAGGGGTAACCCTTTTCCCCTCATGTGAAATTAGCTGGCCTATGTAAAGCACTTCTTGCTGACAATATTGTAACTTTTCTTTGTCCACTTTACATCCCTTCTCAGCCAATATAGTCAATAGCTGAATAGAATCGTGTCTGCACGTCTCCTCTGTCGTGCTGCAAATTAAGATGTCATCCACATATTGCAAGACAACACTCTCTAATGCAATATTGCTTAAGTCCATCTGCAGGACTCTGTTGAAAATCAAGGAGACTCACAGTACCCCTGGGGTAACCTATTGCTTTTCAGACACATCTGTCTGTATCTAAATGACATCAAATCTTGTGAGTCTTTTTTCAATGGGATTGAGAAAAATGCATTTTTTAAGTCAATCACGTGAAATATTTTGCCTCAATGGGTATAGTACATAGGATTGTGGACGGGTTAGGGACTAGTATCATTTATCGGGCGTAAATCTTGAATTAGTCTCCACGACCTTCCCTTGGTTTTTTTGATAGGGTACACTGTGGTATTGCATGACGACTCTATTGTCACCAAAATGCCCTGCTCCATCATGGCAGAAATTGGGCCTGATCATGACTTTGGCGGCAACACCGGCGGTATTACCGCCGGCAGTATTAGCCCTACCGCCAAACTCCCCAGCGCTAATAGCGCCGGATCACGAGTTTGGCGGTAATGTAATTCCCCATTCCCCATTAAGCCCATTCAGGAATGCCCCATTCCCCATTGGGCTCAATGGGGAAAATGTGCGCTCTTACCGCCGGCGGATTTCCCGCCAATGGTAATAGCGCACATTTTCGGCAGATTTCCCTCCAGCCAAGAGCTGGAGCGAAATCCGCCGAAGTCCTGATTTGGCAGACCCTTAAATCCGGCGGTAATAGCGCGACCGCCGGACTTAAGTGTTACTGGCAAAGTCGTGATGAGGCCCATTGTCTTGAAAATCCCCTCATCTGCTTCCCTAGACATGAGATATTGTCGTGCTTTGGGTAGAATTGCTCCTGGTTTCAATTGAATCCTCACTTCTCCGACTCCGTTCAGTAAGCCTACGTCAAAGGGGCCTGTGGTTCACACTGAGACAAGCACCTAGGCAATGTCGTCATCAAAATATTCAGGACTGTTTTGTGCCAACATCATTCTCTGGGGCACCTCTCTTTTGATCATTCTCACCCAGAAAACGAGATTTACCTCAGCTGTTGTTTCAACTGCACCTGTTTGTTCATCAAACAGATCGTCATCAGAGACATCAGTCAATCTGTACCCTTCCTCAATGGCGATTACTGTGCACCATTGTCTGCCTTCATCATCACAACCATCTATCAATGCCATCTTCCCACGCACTATGGCTGTGTGTACTGCCAAGGGAAATACTTGTCCCTTTTCTTCATGCATAGGTATGCTTGGCCTGAATACAAACTCATCGGGGGTCCTCATGGTTTTGTCTGCAAGGCCTGGTAGCCCTGCCATTAATACACGCACTCCATACACACATATTTCTGGTTCCAATGTGGAATCAGAAAACACAATATTAAGGCTATTACACCATGCAAAGAGAAATACACCGACACAGGCTTGTAAAGATTCCCAGAATCTTTATTGCAAAACTGAACAGTTTACAAAACAAAGTACACAAATAGCTATTTGACCGTCAATACATCACAGAGACCACCAGAAGGTTCCATGTGACCAGTGAACAGGAATTGCTAGCTGGACATCAGCGTATTTATACAATTTCTTCATAACGATATCCAGCCTCCTACAAGTTAATCATGTACTAGGCTAGGGACGCGCCAGGTTCATTCCTAATTTACATATCTCGTGCATGCGGTATACTTGTTAATACATTTGCTAATACACATTATTATTCTCTGGGTTTAACTTTACACTCTTTACACATTGCTTTAATGCAGGTCAAACAGATGTTTCGCATGACATGTTTAAACAGCGTTATTGTTCTTATATACTTGTAGGTTAACATCACTGATTCAAGTAATCCCCTGATCCTGAGGTCAACAAAGGACAAGGTCTACATGGCTCTAACATGTAGCCTGCAGGCAGGTTGGACATTAACTCTCCTACAGAGGTTGAAGAGGTTAAAGCAAGAACAAGAGAACACAGGTCGGCCATTTTAGTCCACACAGTGACTTTGCACGATAAACTAAAATGGCGGCTTTAACCTAAAATGGAAGCTTGATTCGCTTAAGGTCGCAACCTTGCCATACGGATTTCCTCGCAAAGCGACTGGGCATAGGCCAACATATACAATGAGGACGAAACAATATTATATCAGTTTTAACACCAATGGGACTGTTTGTCCTGAGTATGCTCTAATCATTTTGCATACATTCAAATAATGCATTCCTGGAGTCGAACATACTATGCCCTTCTCCGTGAATGAGATTGTCATGTTTAACTTCGTCATTAGGTCTCGTCCCAATATATTTACTGGGGTTTGCCTTGAATATAGCAGTGGCACATTCATGTCACATTCTCCTATAGAGGCTGGAAGTTCATTTGTAAAAGGAATACGGCTTGTTGCTGCTGTGAAGCCCTGAGTATTTATAGCATCACCGGACAAGCAAAACTTGTCTTCACGTATACACAAGCGTGTCGCACCTGCGTCAAGTAAGAAGGAATATTCTTTATCCCCTATAACGAACGACATCTACCCTTGGTTCCTCGTGAGGGTTTGGTGTCACTGATAGGATAGAACACATCAGGTTTCCCAGTGAGCTGTCCTAATCCATATATGACTTTGTCCCATGCTGAGTGAATGGATTTCCTCCATCACCAGTGTTATTTCTCATTCCAGAATTCAGTACCTGTCCCGTACTTGTTATCTGTGACAGTTGCATCGGTGACTGCTGAGACTGTCCTTGTGGAAAGTGTGTCATATTCTGAGGTTGCAAGCTTTGCTGTGCTCGCAGCGCTTGCTGTTGCACCGTGTGATTTTGTGCAACTCCATTTCCACCCTGCTGTAAAAACACAGGTGGATTCACCATTCCTACTCTTGTTCCTTGGTCGTTTTGCACCATGCCTTGACTTCTGCATGTGCATGCTAGATGCCCTGTCATTCCACACATCCAGCATATTGGCGGTGGTCTGATTATTTGCCCATTTGACATATCCTGATTGCCATTTTGCATGTTTTGAAAACCTCCCTGATTACCTTGGAAACTTCCTTGATTACTCTGCCATCCTCTTCCTCGAAAGCCTCTGCGCCCTGGGTAGAATCTGTTACTACCCTGATTAACCTGCTGTTGATTATTGACCTGCTGTATGTTCAGTCTGTCTGTGCTATCATTGCCCCTTCAATGGCATACTTTGACAATTTTTTCTGCACTACTTTTGCCTCCTCAGCTTTTCGTGCAGCCTCTTTTTTGCGATTCTTCTCTTGCAGCAATCTGCAATAGTGAGCTATGGTCAACTGTATTTCAGACCACGGTTTGGCCTCGATTCCTACCGACTTCTTGAGGTGCTTCTGCACCTGATCTAGCAGCCCATGGCATAATATCTGGTAAAACACGGGTATAGATTTCCCCCATTAAGATTCCAGAGTTTCCAATACCCAAGCATCTTGGAAATTCTGAATGTAAAGCAAAGGATCCTCTGACTCCCTCATTTTTCATGTCATTATGGCTCCCATGTCAGAATTGCCCGGGTATAGCAATCATAATGCTTTCTATACCGGGGCTCTGCAATTATTAAATGGAGCTCCATCTTGCGCAGTATTAACTGTAGTCACGCCAGGGTAACATGCTTGTGTCCACACATCATCAGCTCTATCACCAAGTATGGCAATTAAAAGACCCTTGGTATCTCCTATAGCTTTCGTGTACCCTCCCGTCATTTTTTCTAACTCATGTATCCATTTTCTGGCTCCCGATGTCATCATTTAAAGCTTATTTTTCCGATTTTCTCGATCCATGTGTGGCCATGGAATATACTGTGGCCTCGTTCCTCCTTTTTTGAGCAGGGGGAATTGTAATACATGGCACTCCTTTTCCTCTCTCATCATGTTTCTATCCACTGCAGAGATGATAGTCCTGCATTGTCGTCTACCTGCTAATGTCCTCAGTCGGCTCACATAGGGCGGTGGAGACACCCCCCTCTCACCGTAAGATACTCCTTCATGTCGGTCTCACTGTGAGGCTGACTCTGATGCATTAGGTGCAGGCTCGCTAGAATCTGCCCATCTTATCCTTTTTCCTCCAGAGAAGTGTTTTTTGCGTCTTCTCTCTTCTTCCTTTTCCTCATATTCCTCTCTTTCTGTGTCTGATATTGTCAGTGCTCAACTCGTGCAACTTCACTCATCTTCCTCGTTTCTGTTTAGCGTCAACCTATCTAGGGACAGCTCTCTATGTCTGCTACTTCGGGAGGCATCATCAATGTCGTACAACTGAGTGCTCTCCAGACGCTCGTCCTCTCCTTTCCCTTGGGGTACTTCTTCTAGCCCCATTTCATCATATAGTCTATCGATCATTTCTCTGATGCTTCTGGTGTCGAAGTCATCTTCGATATTTGCCCTAGATGTGCCCGGTTCTGAATCGTACTCAGGAAAGAATTCTTCTATGTCTTCCCAATCTACTACTAGATCTGGTTTCTTAACCTCTCTCTCTAGATATTCAAGATCCCGTGCTCTCTGTCTTCGCTTGTGTTCTATGTCGTCATCAAACTCTCTGCACTTCCTTGCTTCCTCTCTGATCCTATCTTCTTCCTGTTTCTTCGCATCTCTACGTTCATTTGGCCTTTGTATTTCCTCATCCATTTGTCTCTTTATTCTCTTTTCCCGTATTTTCTGTTCTTCTTCTTCTATTCTCCGCTGTTCCTGCCTGCTCTGATCATTAGCTGTTCTTGACTTATGATCGCGTTTCCTTTCTTGCTCCTCATGATACAACTGCTCTCATCTCTGTCTATCTTCTTTCCTGATCCTTTCGTCTCTCAATCCTGTTTCCTTTTCCTTCTCTTTCCTTTTTGAATTGTCTGGTTCTGCATTTTGTCTCATGTCCTCAATCCCTTTACCACCGAGTTTCAATAGAATCTGACCTCCCATCCATTCACTCTGTGTGAATGCTATCTCATCAGTTCTATCCTCATCTCCTTTCCATCTCTTTCCCTCTCGATCTGTATCTAGAGATGTACTTGCTTGTGCCTGGTCTCCTCTTTCTTTCTCGTGTCTCTCCTTGTCCCTCGGGACTTTGGAGGTGATATCTCTCTCTCCATATCTTTGTCTGGGTTTTCATCACTACTTTGCGTAGGTGACTCGTTAGCCGGGTTGCTATATCCCGTGGCTGCTTTAAGTTCCGTCAACGGGTATAATCCTTCGTCTTTACTGACTTCGATTTTTGTTTCAGACGGGGCGGATGGGGCAGAAGGTGTTTCACCCCCTCTGTGTATACGTTAAGTATCCAATCTAACGGCGGCTCCTCCTCCTTATCCTCTTGGTACATCTTCCAAAGTTCTAAACTCGCTAGGCGTTTGTCTAACTTTTTGCCCATGTATGTGGCGTGCAGATATGCTCTCGTGTTACAGGACTGTTTTAGATAGCGATCTGCCCTGGGGCCTTGGCATCAACATTTTGTGGGCGGTTCTTTTAACCCATTCTGCACTGTATTTTTTCAGCTTAGGTGCATGTTTTGGCAACTGTTTGCACACGTGTATTAACAGTGTGGCGTCTTACATGCTTAAATCTGTTCACCTTCTCATATAACACTTTGTTATGCTTTTACGTTTCTTAAACAAAACCCACAATATGAGAGAGCACCAATCGTCGCAAGCTCCAATCCCGTTTTTTCACAAAAAATTATTTTTACTTTTTCAACAACAACCATCAATTACATACAACATTCTGGCTATACAATCGCGTAATTTTCATTCCCCCCCCCCTTAAATGTCTTACTTTATGACGTCAGAGAAAGGAGAAAGAAAAACACAAGACAGATGTGACAGACAAGACAGACTCCGGCCGGCTAAATGAATCTCCTGCCCCTGTCATTATTCCAACATTTACTTTTTCCATGAAATTTCGTTTTAGCGGTCAAAAACATGATATTTCAGGAAAAAAAAACACATTTCAGGAAGCAAAATCTGCATAGAAAATTGGCACAACAGCTAAAATAAAGTCCCTGCAGGCAGAACAGAGCTGGAGGCGAATTTAGGCAATATTGTTCCATCAGTAGTGATGGTAACTTTGCCCACCGCCTCTTTCATTGATTCTGGTCTCCTACTGTGCCCTATCTTTTCAGGCCTTTGAATGCAGGCTTCTTCTAGCGCTATATTAAAGCGTAGGTATCTGGGCATATCCTCTCTCTGCTCAGGTATCCTCCTGGTATCTCTCTACTCGGGTATCCTTCCCGGTATCCTCTGTTGCTCTGGTACCCTTCCCGGTATCCTCTCTTTAGCTCCGCCCACCTCGAGTAAATATTTCTTTCCCCTTATATATCTACATTCTACTCTACCTCTAACATTATTTTTGTCCCGCCTCCCTTCGTTACCTTCCCTTACTTGTTCTAAGGCATGCAACTTTTTGCCAAAGCATTTAGTCTTTTGATCTCACCGTTCGCATGTTTTTCCTCTCTGGTTACTCCGGATCACTGCCTTCGTTACTGCCTCTCCTGCTTTTTGATCAATCGGCTTCTTGTAGAAGCGGGAAGGGGTTTGTGGGAGAAAGCACAGGTTTCTTCAGACCTCAACCTGCAGGTTTTACACTTTAGTCTAACCACTATCTACCCAGAGCTTCTCGATCTACTTAGCCGGATGGCAAAGGTCTTGTGATATTGCCGAGAGCGTCTTAACTAATCGATATTCGATAAACCATCCTCTCTCTGCTACCAAGTGTGCACTAGGACCCCAACCGGCCCTTATAGCTGAGGGTTGCCCAATAGCACTTCAAGATGAGGCAGCAGCACCCATGAGATGGATGGGGATGCAGATTAATACTCTAGCATCAAATCAATAATGACAACTCAAAGCTTTGGCAAAGGAAGTCCGTTTAATGACAAGTACAAAAAACAGGGAGTTCATGAATATCAGCAATCGCTCAATTTTCCTTCTCACTTGAACAACTCCAATGAACTTCATAAAAAACACATCATTTATACTAAGAAACTCATCATCACTGACGTGTAACGCTTAAAATGTTGCATGCAATTCTACTGGTTCTAGGAAGGTAACTTTAATATAGGTACTATATCTGTATATGGTAACTGAGTGAGGGGATTGGGGCATCTAAGCCCTTCCTTCAAAATGACTACTGTAAGCGTCACTAAAAGTACAACATCTCATTGGTTCTACTCACTATAGGACCCTTGATTACTTGGTTCACTATAATTGGGTTAGCAACAACCCCACTCATACTTTTCCACTTTGCCTAGCAGTGTGCAGAAAAGCCGGCCAGGTGCCGGGAGTTTGTCTGCACACCCAGCTTTCCTCCAGTTATTGCTACAATCAATCAGTGGTCATGTGTCAATTATGTCTTTGTTGTTGGCCTCGAAACTGCTTATTGGTCTGGAAAAATTAAGATATCTGTGCATGGCACAAAGCCATGCGTAGATGTAAAAGTTTCATCCCATCTCGCTTGGCTGGTCACATGAGTCTGACACTGTGAAAACGTCTTATTCTTCATGCAGTTTGAGTATTTGATTTAGTTCTGCAGCCATCTGCCTCCTGTGGCTTATCTTGACCTTTCTGAACAGGATACTCTGTTCTTCTTTCATAAATTGTATCCACTGTTGGTCTATTTCAGCCGATACGACCTTGGCTTCTTGGCATGACTTGCCCTTGTCTGAGTTTCTATCTGTCTTTAATTCTCGAGTTGTTCGCTGCGGAGCTCTCCTCTTAAGACCTTTAGTAACCTTTGGTTGATTCTGCTCTTGTGCATAGTGGCAGTATACTTATATAAAGTGCTCCTTTTGAGGTAGATATGTATAGGTGGTGCTTGCCGCAATCTATTTTACTACTAAGCATAAGCAAGCCTCACAATTCTTTGCATCTTGTGGTTCCATGCATATGTACATGTTTAAACTAACTGGATATCTTCACCATGCTCATGGCATCATTTCTGATATCTTTGACATTGATTATTTCACTTTAGGCTCAGGATGTCACTTATTAATGGCGTTTAGTCTCTTTTCATCATTTGCAGGTTGTCATATCTTCTATATGTGAGTCAGTCCGGGTTCTTGTGACGTCACCATTCGTCTTCCTTCAGAATCTTTTTAGCTTCTTCAGGGACAGCATTCTGACAATCTTCATTCTGTTTCATTTGTTGATATGGTTTTATCAATGGGAACCTTACTGTCCAGGTTTTCTTAGGTGGCGGTACTTCAACAGGTGCTGTTCTTCTAATAGGTACTGGACAGAGCCCCACTGCGGTTCTCTGCTAGTTTATTTGCTCATCATATGTCACATATTTCCGTGTGAACGTTCCTGGTACTTCAAAATGGACAGCT